>NC_043965.1:7323662-7923662 GCF_902148855.1 Sphaeramia orbicularis | reverse complement strand
CTTAAGACATTTCAGGTTGTTCATATTTGTTCAGGTTATTCAGATATTTTTGCAAAATTGTACTTTTAGTGTAAATACATGAAAACATTTACAAAGAGAAAAATTTGGAGTTGTGAGTATTTATAAGTTACTATGATCCAGCTGAAACTGAATTGGTCTAAATGTGGAACCTAAATGAAAATGATTGTTAACATCTTAGTGTCATTTTTGCATTTCACAAATTCATCCCGAGGGCCGGACTGGACCCTTTGGCGGGCCGGATTTGGCCCCTGGGCCACATGTTTGACACCTGTGATCTACAATGATATATACTTGCATTAGCTTTTAATTTGGCAATGACCTCATGTGGGCCGGTCAGGGTCAGCTATAGGGCCGTACAATGCCCAGGTTTGGAATAGAGAGAAAAGCAGTGACGTGCAGTGGGGTTCATGGTTGGGGAGGCACTGACTTTCAGAGCCAGATCTACAAATATATGGTGGCCTGAGAAACTGGAATAGAGAGTGAGCAAAAGGAACGGCCTGGGTATATGGGCTCTGCATCAAGTCAGCATAGGTAGACTGGCAGGAACTCAACAGGAAACCTTCAAAAGGAGCCATTTCAAACTAAAAATAAAAAAAAGTTTATGGTCTTACCTTTATTTGTACATGAAATCCATCCATTCTCAGCTCAGAAATGTAATCCTCCATTTTTGATGAGATGAATTAAAGTGTATAAAAAAGAACGAAGAAGATTATAAGCGCATGAATCTGTTGACACACAGGCGCCATCTATCATGAGGCAGGAGTACTGTTTGCCTCCCCTAGTGACTTTTTCACTGCGGTTTTATGATTAATCTGCGAGCCTAAACACATTACAGAAATGCATTCCATACGTTATGCAGATTATGGAAGGATAGAGCATATAATCAGTGTTTGAAAGCATTTTAACTGCGATATACAGAGGGACAGCGACACAATATTTTCATCGGGTACCAGCAGAGTTCATGAGGGGAGGAGACAGTTCTCCTGGAGGCACAGCACAGCGCTGCCTCACGGCGCATCTCCTCCCTGTATTTGAACGGAGCATGCGAAAATTCTGCTTTTCTAATTGACAAAAAATAAAAAAATAACAATATTGGATTCGAACGGAAAATGAGTTTACAGGACATACCAGCTGACAACTATCAACATTTATTATATTTTATAGTCAAGTTTTTTTTCTTTTCAAGATTGACAAGGGAGGCTCTGTCTCCCCTGCCTCCTCTGACTGCATGCCACTGGAGAAAAGAGGAGGTAAAATATATTATTGTGCTGTAAATTGTCAGAATAGAAATGCAAAAAAAAGTAACCTTCACTTTTACCAAATACCGCTGTTGAAGACACACTTTGTCGCTGACTAGGCAGCACATCGGTCCTCAACACACAAAAACCATCAGACAAATCAAGTACAGAGTTATAGGCATTGAGGGGTTTGTCTGCCTTGAGCTTTTCTTTTGTGTAAACGCTGGGTTTTTCAAAAAGATTTAAACAGATGTCCACAACTGTAGCTTCGGCCATTTCGTTGGCTCTGGGATCCACTGAACCGACAGTGAGTATGGATCAGGAAATCTCAACTTATCTGTGTCAAACACCTTGACTCTCATTGACAAACCATTAAAATGATCAAAGAAGCCCTCTGTATCTTCCATTACTCTGTTTCTCTCCTGATTTTTGCGCTCCTGACACCAGCTTCCATGTACTCTTGACACTACAACTGTCACTTTCTGCCACCAGTTTGGCCCCGCCCACAAAATACATCATCACTCTTTACCAGAAATGAAACGGTCTATGCTGGTTTTTGGACTCTGAAGTTGAAATACTTATCAATCTGCCAGAGTGTCTTTGTAGGAACAAAATGTAATATCTCTGCTGTTGTTTGTTTTCTTCTCTATATATTTTACCAGTTCTTATTAAAAGTTAAAGCTATTCGGTTATTTTCGGTCCCAGTAGCAACTAAACACTCTTTGTTTTGCTTTATTTATATCAACATTACTCCTAAAATGATGCTCTGTTTTAATTTGCCGAATATTTTCACCATCCCTCATTATTTCTTTTCAACTGGTACATTAGAGACATTAAAATGCAGGCTCACAGATGCAGATGGATTCAATAAATGAGTTTCTCTTCAGTCCATATGGATTTATCTTTTTGTTGTTAGTAAAATTAAGTGTGAAACAACCAGGCCAGAGCTTTAATCCAATGACTAATATGTGTTTTTATCTCGGATCAAACACCAAAACCAATAGAAAGAGTGATCTTAAGTGGAGTGAAGTGATGCGAAAAAATATGTTGCAGCAGAAATAGATGTATCACAATCAATTAAAATGACTGTTTCTTTCCATTTTAAAGCCTGAATTTTGGACTGCAATGAAAATGGTAGCAACCACACAGTTGTATGTGTTTTTAAAATCAAGACAAAAACACATATAATCTCCAATTTAATGATGTAGTGTTTATTTTGTTGATTTCCTTTTTGACTACATACACATTGAATTAAAAATAAAGTAAATGGGTGCAATATGAGATCTTATTCATGATTGAAACGGTGTAAAAGAAGCAATAAAAATGACACTAAAAATAGTAACAATATAAAAGACACAACAAGACAAAAATGACGTAAAAATTATATAACACCATAAAAGACAGACCCTGACAAAACTATGCACTTAATTTAATTGTTTTGGATGTAGAAGAGTCCGTAAAAATGTCAACATTATAGAAAGTGAAGACGTACTTTTGCAAATTTACATCCAGAAGTGACAAGAAAAACAGTTTTTGTGTCGGAAGCTGAGAAGGTTTAGGAACAGCTGCTTTATAGTGACAGTATAAATGACACATTTTTCACTGCTACTATATTTTCCCCGCCCCCCGAAGGGGAGGCAAGGGATATTGTTTTTTGTTCAGTTTGTGTTTGTTTGTTAACAATTTAGCAGCAAAACTATTGGTTGAATTCATATCAAATTTGGTTTATGTTTATGTATTTGGCAGATGCTTTTTTCCAAAGCGACTTACAGGGGAAAACCAATCAAATCACTCAATCATTCAAATTTTATTTATATAGCGCCAGATCACAACAAAAAAGTTATCTCATGACACTTTATACATAGAGTTGGTCAAAACCAGACTCTAAGCCAATTTACAGAAACCCAACAGAATCTATATATATTATATATTGCCAGTGACCCAGAATAGATCTCATTACATTTTGGGAACAGTAGGTCAAAGTTCACATTTTCAGTGAATTTTTAAAACCATTTTTCCCCTTTTTACTTACAATGTGTGAAATTTCAAATGTCTGTAGCATCAAAACTATTGGGTGAATTCCTTCCAAATTTGGTTTATAGATTGCCAGTGATGCAGAATACAGGTTGTCCCATAAGTCTCCATACATAGGAGACATAATACATATGGTTCTAACATGTATTTCTTTATATTTCTTCTTTATAGTTCTTCAGCAGTGGAGGACACGCATTGAAATGTGTTCCTGACAAAATGGCAGTCATATAGAGCATGTTATATAAATAAAAATGGTTTATGTCAAGAAACGTTTATTTTTCCTATGTATGGAGACTTATGGGACACCCTGTAGATGTCATTACATTCTGGGAAAAGTAGGTCAGAATTTAAATTTTTTTGGAATTTTTAAAATCTTTTTTCTTCTCCCATTTATTTATAATGGGCAAGACTTCACGTCTATAAAAAACATACATTTAGTTTAGTTCATTTATTTATTTCGAATATGCAACAAAACGAACTAATCCCACTTAATCTTTACAAATGAAACAGATTATAAGAAAACAAAACAAACAAAAACCTGTACATATACATGAAAACCAAGTATGACCTCATTTGCATATTTGAAAAAGAAGTGGGAGGAAGTATAACTTATTTAATCCCACCCCTTCTCCACAAAACAGTCTATCGTTTAGCCTCCTATCAGCATAATATATGATAAATCAAGTCCCTTGGATCAGTTAACCTCACTTCTCATCTTCACATACACATACATACATACATACATGTTTCAATTTACTTCAAACTTGGCACATATATAGAGGCAATTGATATGTTGACATCAGCACACGCATAGACATAGTGACATCAGCTGGATTGATACCAAAATAAGCTACAGTATGTGTGAGGGGCGGGGTTTATTGTGCCTGGAACCACCTGTTTACTATTGGTTTAAAATATGACAGTAAAGTAACACGACCTGGTAGAAGGAAACACATCACAGTATCAGTCAAATATACAGTCATTCGATGCTCTACTATTTCATTATGAATGAGTGAATATTGAGTCCATGATGTCGTTTCCTGTGTTCTTGTGTCGTCTTCCTCAGGTCTTCAGGTGGTCCTAAAGTCCATCATGAAGGCCATGGTTCCTCTGCTGCAGATTGGCCTGCTGCTCTTCTTCGCCATCCTCATGTTCGCCATCATTGGCTTAGACTTCTACATGGGCAAGTTTCATCGCACCTGCTTCAGGATAGACACAAGTAAGCGAAAAACATGATAAAAAAAGGAATGCCTTCATCAGCTTTTTTGTTTTTAATTGTGTCTGCAGCTTCAGACCTCAGTGATTTGTGCTCCTTTGTTTATTTTACTGTCAGAAACATCCAGAAAACCTCACTTGAGATGGTTTCGGCTCCTGTCACGTACAAATACAGGGTTTTCAGAGAGTCAGTAAAAAATATCCAACATCCAGCCTTAAGATTATGACCATAATAATGTGTTTCATGCATTATAATTAGGGATGCACCGATACCAATACAAGTATTGGCATCGGCTCCGATACTCAGTGTGTGTACTCGTACTCGTAAAAGATATCCGATACAAATGCACCGATACCACTTACAGCCGTTTGACATTCACAGTTCAGTGCAGCATGTATGCGGTGGTGGAATAATGTGTGGGGAGTGTGAAGAGAGTCAAGATTTTTCAAAATAAATGACGGTGATAAAAGTAACGCTGACTGCAAGTAACCTTAAAGACACAGACAGATACGGACGCAGCGTTCTGTCCATCCTCTGCGTACATTCCATCCATTTTCCAGGTGCTGGCGGATGTGTACCCACACAGAGAATACCAGCGGGAGTACGGAGTGGTGCAGACCGCCGCCAGTGGAAGTGAAAATGAAACTTCTGGCTCATTTCTCTTTTCTCTTCCTGCTGAAGCTAAACTTTTAAACCTTACCAGAGAGAACGCTGCAATATTAGTATCACATTAGTGTTGCCTCTGTCGTCTCCATGTTTGTTATTACTGACTTTCTTCTTCTCAAAAAACTTTCCTCTTCTTCGTGGTATTTGTCCAGTATGGTTAATTCAGAGCGGCGCCCCCTGGTGGATTAATTGACAAACGCTCATTTCAACACATTAAATGTCAGTAGCAGCACTTTGTTCCAGTCAGACTAATGACAACGACAATAAAGCGCATTTACAAAAGGAACTAAGAACTGGAATGGGATTATTAAGTACTCGTATCGGTACTCGGTATCGGCAAGTACTCAAATGTAAGTACTTGTACTCGGTCTGGAAAAAAGTAGTATCAGTGCATCCCTAATTATAATCGTGTTTTTTGAGGTTTGGATATATTAGGCTCCAGTTGAACATTGAGTTTGAAGTGTTGGAAGAAGGAAAACTGGGCAAAATTAGTCACTTTTCCATTGACCCTTAAATTGTGCGAATATAACTTGCGCATTAAAATTTACCTAGTGAAAAGATGACAATTTTGACAAAACTCTCGCTCTTGCACAGGCAAGAGGTGGTTTATTGGGCGTAGCGCAATTGGTATATCACATAAAACTGCAATGGAAAGACCTTTTTTCTGCAACTAGAGTCATGTGAATTAAAAAAAAAAAAGGATGTTGACAGACGTTACAACAAGCGAAGAAGAGTTTTAAAAGAAACATGGTGCGGTATGTGTGGACACACCAGGACACTAACACATTTTTTAATTTAGTATGGGATAGAGGGGTAATATATAATAATAATGAATATAACTGTATATGATATTTATGTTTGTTGCCATGTTTAGGGAATGACTTCCCGTGTTGTCTCGTGATAAATAAACAAATCATCGCATTTGTGATTTGATAGAAAAACCAACATTACGCACTCGTGTTTCTTTGACATTTAGCAAATATTGGTAAACTTTTGCGCATAAGTCCAATGGAAAAGTGACTAGTGAGGATCTGATGACTGGATCAGAGCATTTTTTATTAAATGTGATTAAAGAGAAGTACTGTGAATACTGGGTGAATATATTGAAATGGATCTACTCCAGCTCCAGGTCTATTATTAGGTGTGTTCTTCATGAGGACGTTGCAGAAGTCAGTTCTTTAAAGAAAGTAAAATGTGATCAGCATCAGTAGGTTCGAGAGCCTATTGATGTGTGTTGAGACTGAGTGAACAAAACAGTTTAATGATGCTCACACTCAGAGGAAGTGGGGCTGCTATGGACCTCAAAGCAGGGTTGTCAAACATGAGGACCATAAACAATCAAAGGTGTCAAACTAGTTTTATTTCAGGGGCGACCAATTGTGATCTTAAGTAAAATCATATCATAATAACTATAATAAGTCATAATAATAAAAGTACTGACAACAGATTTTCTTCTTCATTGAACGTGAAAAAATGTTACATTATGAAAATCTTTACATTTACAAATTATCCTTTCACAATAAAATGTGAATAACCTGAACAAATATGAACAACCTGAAATATCTAAAGAAAATTAAATGCAATTTTGACAGTATTCTGCCTGTTACTAAATGTTTTGTGCCTTTGTAGATCTAATCCATAATGCACTTGTATAAATGATAAGTTGATGGTTAATGGGGTCATATTTTGCTAAGCACACTTTTATTAAACTTTGGTACATTTATTTGTGTTTTCCGAAATTTTGGAGCTGAACCCTCCAGGTGCTGCAAAGCTATCTTTATATTCATTTTGGCAAAAATCAACTGGATTTCTACAACCTGTTTTAATTCCTGCTGAATGAACATTTCTCCAAGTACGACATAATTGTTTGTCAGCAGCAGCGGTTGTAGTAAAAACTGAAAATATGTCCAAACTTCGAGCCAATTATCTAAAATGTTCAGTTGTTGGTTGAACAGGACAGAGCAGTACAGCCAACAACCTGAAGGGGGCGGGGCCTGAAGTGGCTCATATGCATTTAAAGGGCCAGCGCTCAAAACAACCTTTCTTGTGTCATTACTCAGGAATTACCTGTGGAGTTGAATTAATGAAAAATTCAGACCCAAGCATAGCATTTACAGCAGGGATGTCAAACTCATTTTCTGTCAGGGGCGACATTCAGCCTAATATGATCTAAAGTGGGCCGGACCAGTAAAATAATATAAATAATAGGTTAATAACTTACAAATAATGTCAACAACAAAGTTTTCTCCATCTTTTCGAGTGAAAAAAATAAAATTCCGTAATGAAAATGTTTACATCTACTAACTGTACTTGAACATAACATGAACAAATATGAACAACCTGAAAATTTTAAAGAAAAATAAGTGCAATTTTAACAATATTACATCTTAGTTTATCATTTATACATGTGAATCACAACTTAGAGAGCTCAGTGGATCTACAAATACACAAAATATTTAGTAACAGGCAGAATATTGGTAAAATTCTACATACAGTACGTCTCTTAAGAAATTTCATATTCATATTTGTTCAGGGTATGTACATTTTTTGTAAAAGGATAGTCTGTAAATATAAACATTTTTGTGTAATTTTACTTTTTTTACAGTAAAAAAAAAGACAAAAATTTGCGTTTTTCATTATTTATAGGTTGTTATGATTGTATTTTACTGGTGTGACCCACTTCAGATTGAATGGACCTAAAATGATTTTCACATCCTTGATTGTTAATATCTTCATTATAATTTTTGCATTTCAGAAGTTCATCCAAGGGGCCGGATTGGACCCTTTAGCGGGCCGGTTTTGGCCCCCGGGCCACATGTTTGACACCTATGATTTACAGTTTATGTAGACCACAGGGAAATGTTTTAAAATGCATAATTCCATTTTTTTTTTAAAAAGTAAAATATCACTCCTTTAACATAATATTGTTAAAATTGCAAGAAATTAAAAATTTTTGGGGATATTCACATGTTTTTGTGAAAGAATAGTTTGTAAATGTAAATATTTTCATAATTTAATCGTTTTTTGCACTAATACAAAGACAAAATTTAGGAGCTGTCATTATTTATAGGTTGTTATGCTGTTATTTTACTGGTCTGGCTCACTTGTGATCAGAATGGTCTGTCTGGGGCCCCTGAACTACAATGACTTGACACCACCGCCTTAAAGGAATGAACAATCTGACACCTTTAGAAGCAGTTTCTCTTACATTTGGAGATACTGATGAGAAGATCAGTACGGTGCCTCAGTCTGACTCTTAAATATAAAGCTAAAGGAAGTACTTAGTTTTCAAACTCAACCTATCACCTCTGAAACTAAGTTCAACTTGAAGGTGTGTTAAGAGGTGAATCATAAGTCACTATAGATAAAGTAGTACAGTAAAGCGTATTCTGCTGTGTTGTGTATCGTTGTAGTTTAACCCATATATTATGCATAAGACTGCATGTTTTTGTGCATCTTAGCACGAGGGGTATGTTTGCATAATGCATCCCTAGCCTTTTCTAAAAATACCTCAGCGTGTTTGTGTGTTAATGTGTCTCTGACGGAGTTGACGCATATGTTTATGTGCGTTTGCGGCTGTAGAGGAGCAGGCGGCAGATTTCCCATGTGGCCTCGAAGCCCCCGCAAGGACCTGCGCCAATGGCACCGCCTGCAGGGAGTACTGGATCGGCCCCAACTTTGGCATCACCAACTTTGACAACATCCTGTTCGCTGTTCTCACCGTATTCCAGTGCATCACCATGGAGGGATGGGTGGACATCCTCTACAATGTGAGTCCACTCATAGACACCACATCTGGGCTCTGGTCCTCTGTTTTGTCACATGGGTGGAGTTCACATACAGTATTTCCTGCTTATGAATGAATGAATGAATGAATGAATGAATGAATAAATTTATTTTTGGTTTTACATCATTGTACTCAGTACATCAGTTGTAGTAAACATAAAACCAAAAAAGGAATAGGCTAGAAGTAAAAGCTTATTTTTTTGCCTATCCTTTTCAACTAATACACTGCTTACATCAACTTAAATGTGTACAGCATCGAGCATTTACACCATAATAATAACAAATAAAAATTTTTTTAAAAGTCAACAAAAACACATCTACTATCTCAATTCAATATTTCTGAATAATTTTAGTTTAATAATTAAAGTACTCTTTTCTTTTTTTTTTCTTTTTTTTTTTTTTTTTAAAACTTCACCAAAGGAGTGGATAAGTTAAATGCATCATAAGGTCCATTCCATAATTTCACCCCCACAATCCCAATTCATCTAGACTTCACATCTGCCCCCACTCTAATCCACTCACACTTATCAAAATCTCTGAAATTTGAATCACTCTCTCTTAATTCCAAGAAACCACACCTGATCTTTGCGACAGTACTATTTTTATCCTTCATGTTCCATATACCTATTTAAAAACAATTCTTTATACCTCTTTTAAAATACATTTATGTTTGTACTTTCCTTTATCTCCTGTTCTAGATTGTTCTACAAAGGCACTCCACAGCTTGTTATGCACATCCTTTTTATTGTTGTTCTTACTTTATGCTTTTTAAAATTTAGCTCCCCCCTTAGATTATAGCCTCCTTCTCTTTCAGTGAACAGTATTTCCTGCTTAACCCATAAAGACCCAGTGCTACTTTTGTGGCAGTTCCAAAATATATTTTTCTCCATATTTAACCTTTCTTAAGTGATTCATCACCATTTATTATAATATTATCCTCTGTATTTTGCGGTTTTTCAGTGAACATTAGGTATTTTTTTATGTTTAACTCTTTAAAACCTGACATGTTGTTAGAACTCCTTGACATATGAAATGGAGGACTCAAATGCACGACTCACAAAAACTTAAGATTTTAACAAAAGTATTTTAATAATAAAAAGTGATTAACAAAAAGCGCTCACAAGGAGGATATAAAAAACTACAAACAAATCTCTATGAAAAAACTCTTTACCGAAAAACTAGAAACATACAACTGATAAACATGGAAAAACCTGGTAGGCAGCTTGACATGAAACATCATGGTGGAATCAAACGAGCTGGCACAAGACAAAGGGAGATGGGACTATTTATACATGAGGTAGGGGAATACAGGTGACAACAATCAGGGGTGGGGCTAACAGGAAGTGCAAGACAGGACCAAATGTGAAACTCTAACTTTTTTTTTTTTTTTAACCTGCCATCACCCGCCCTCTTCGGGGGACAACTTTATTTATTAATTGCAGCTTATGCTTAACAAGTTACCAGCAACAATTTCAAGTTTATACTCCTATTGTCCTACATTCCTAGCTAGTACACATGTACATAGAGGGAAGGGTTCATATAAACAAAAGTGTACAGGGACGAGACTTAACAAAGTGGTAGGTTGACACACGACAGTGGGACAAAACAAACATAAGACAAGACAGTAGGATAGGACAGACATAAGACAAGATAAATGGACAGACAAATTAAGTGGTTGCTCTTGTAGATACTAATGTCGATCAGATGTATTGCATTGTTGTAAATGGTGTGTGTGTGTATATTTATGTTAATGATGAGTGGGGGTGAGGTGTGGAAGTTAAATGCTAAGATAGAAAAGTGGGTGTTGGGGGGGTTGAAGGGGCCAGGGGGTATGTGTTCTGTTCTGATGATATATGCAGTTTTCGGCTATGTTTGTTTTAAGAAAGTTATGAATGGGTTCCAGTTGTTCTCAAAGGTTGACATATGCTTCTTCTGGAGAGCATTATTTTTACCTCCGCCAAGGAGGTTATGTTTTTGCCAGGGTTTGTTTGTTTGTCTGTTTGTTTGTTTGTCTGTCCGTTAGTGTGCAACATAATTCAAAAAGTTATGGACAGATTTGGATGAAATTTTCAGGGTTTGTTGGAAATAGGATAAGGAAGAAATGATTAAATTTTGGTGGTGATCGGGGGTGGGGGGGCCCACGGGGGGGGGCCACTGATCGTTAGTGTGCAACATAACTCAAAAAGTTATGGACAGATTTGGATGAAATTTTCAGGGTTTTTTTGGAAATGGGATAAGGAAGAAATGATTAAATTTTGGTGGTGATCGGGGTGGGGGGGCCCACGGGGGGGGGGGGGGGGGGCACTGATCAGCCTTGGCGGAGGTCTGCGCTCTCCGAGTGCTTCTAGTTTTCCATTGAAATATATTCAGCCATGAGGTTAGTCCAGTGAGTGATATGACATGTATTCTTGGATTTCCAGTTTTGTAGGATTACTTGAAACATGAAACTCTAACTTAACATAAAGTGGCTAATGAAACAAAGACAAAACACTGAAAACCAAAAACGAGACAGGAAGCACTAAACATTAACATAATTAACAAATCTGACGAGACATGACACGTGTCATCACTGATACATCCTGCACATATGCAGTTTGGATGGCTGTAGCTCTTTCACTGTTTGTGCAATTGGAAAAATTCCAATGGTTTCTGAAACCTGAGACGTTTCGCTTTATATGTTTTATTGGGTCATTATGGTAATTTCAATCACACCTGCACTAGAAGTTGGAGAAGAAGCCATTTTTGCAGTATTATGACTTGCAGTAAATTGTAAATTTCTTGGATTATTGGATTTTGAAGGATCTGAGGAAAAAGTGCTCTGGAAAATGGGCAAACAAACTCACACAGCATATTTTCTAACCTTTTTCCAGTCAAAATAAGAAAAAAAATCCAGGCAGACCATTTTAGGCTCAGGGTTTAAAGCAGTGTTTTTCAGCCTTTGGGTCAGGACCCACGTGGGGTCGCCTGAAATTTCTAGTAATTGCTAAAAATAAAAAATAACTAATAAAAAATATATAGTGAGTTGAGAGAGACAATCCCAATCCATAAAAGACATGACAAACTCTGAAACTGAAACTGAAGCACTGTGATACTGTTTATCTTTCAAATGTTCATTGTGGTAGGTTTAAGATGCTGCAGCTCTTTCATAATTCATAGTTTGAGTTATTGTTTGTTCATTGTTGGTTTGTCATCTAAAATTAACATTTACTTGCAACATAACTATTACATGATCAAAAATAAATTCATTTTAGCAAAAAAAAAAAAAAGCCTCCGTTTTGAATGTCTGGGGTCGCCAGAGATTTGTAATGTTAAAATGGGGTCACAAGCCAAAAAAGGTTGGGAACCACTGGATTATTGGTTCATTATGGTAATTTCACTCACGCCTGTACTAGAAGCTGGAGAAGAAGCGATTTTAGCAGTATTATGACATGCAGTAAATGGTAAACGGTTGCTAGATTTTGAAAAATCTGGGGAAAAAAGTGCTCTTGAAATGGGGAAACAAACTCACACAGCGTATTTTCTAACCTTTTTATAGTCAAAATAAGAGAAAAACTCCAGGCAGATCATTTTAGGTTTAGGTTTAAAGGTTTAATTCACTGATCATGTAGATGTTCATAAAAGCTCAGATTAAAGTTGAGAGTTATTATATCAGAAACAGAGAAAACTGAAGAAAAAGATTTTTTTCACTAAAATCTATCATTAACTGAACATAAACCCAGTGTCTCCATCCACTGTCATTTGTCGAACTTCATGGGTTTTACTGGTGAATCAATGTTGTAGAAGATGACAGTGTTTCCACATTCGCTACGGAGTCTCTGAACACCTAAATGGGTCATATCTGATGATCATGAAAAGATGACAAACTGTATTTTACACCAATTATTTACATGTATTGATAGGATTAGTGGATCAACAGGTATTAAATATTTTAGATCGGTAGAAGGTTTTAATCGACGGTGGATGTTTGGGTCTTTATGGGTTAAATAGAACCACCGCTGCTTTCACTTGTTACATCCCTGATGTTGACTCTCGAGTGTGTCTTTACTCAGTGACATTTCTGTGTTAACACAACAAAACGTGGCATGTTATCGTGGCTTTTCTGGTTTTGGCCAATGCGGGATCTGAATCAAGACACTCATACATATTCATGAGAAGCTGAACAAGAGCGCAAGGCATCACGTTGCATAAATTACTGATGTGGAAGCATATTCCCACATTAAATGCAACTACACACACCACAAAGGAAATGAGGTAAATCAGACGTAAGCCAGAGTTATGGGTTAGAAGAGTCCAGTTGAATTTCCAATGGGAACGGTGAATGACTGATTGATAATTAACAGGGCATCGTTGTGATAAAGGCTTTAAAGTGCTCATATTTAGCATTATTTCCACAAATTATTCATTTAGAAAAAGCAGCAGCCAAAAACTGCTGCTGTTATGACAGACATTTGCATGTTTTTGCATGAAAATGTACTGTCATACAACATTGAAATATACCTGACAATATGCATTTTAATGGGTTTTGAACATGGTGCAATAATATTAAAACTCTAAACCAGTGAATGCAGTAAAATGCTGCTGTTCTTCTTATTCTGCTTGTCAAGGTGCTCCCAGCTTATTCATATGAC
This sequence comes from Sphaeramia orbicularis, assembly GCF_902148855.1. Taxonomy (NCBI): domain Eukaryota; kingdom Metazoa; phylum Chordata; class Actinopteri; order Kurtiformes; family Apogonidae; genus Sphaeramia; species Sphaeramia orbicularis. The sequence goes on along the minus strand of NC_043965.1, from coordinate 7,910,073 downwards.
TGGAAATGCATTTACTTCTTAAAATGTAATTATTTCTTTGAAGGAAAATGGGTGTCCATATTATATAAATGGGGATCCCACTGAATCATGGGTAATGTAGTAATTGTAGTGTCATTTTAGCAAAATTTTCAGACATTTTTAGAAAATTTGTGAGAGTTGTGTTTATGTATTATGTTCTGATGCAGATATTGCCTTAATTGCATACGATTTATCTCAATAATTAGATTATTTTTTACGAATCATCCACACTTCTACTTCTTAAAACACTCTTTCAGTTCACATTCTAGCTATTACAACGGGTGTTACAGTGCAATAAAAGCCCTTCCATCTGAGCAGATCCTGTACGAAGATTGCTCTGTATCTGTTAATTAAACACAACCAGACCATTTTGAGAAGGTCACAGAGACTGTTCTGTGATTTTGGAAGGTCTTGTCTTGAAGGTCTTGTAATTATCAGTCTGTTGTTTGAGTGATATCAGTAATGGAAATCAATGGGATGCACTGATTGTGAAATTCTAGGCCGACAGCGGTATTTCTCTCAACAATTTCCCCTGAGATTAATAAAGTATTCTAATTCTGATATTCAACATGACAGTTTGGCTAATACCAGTGTTGTTTTCCGTTTGGATCATTTGTTTTTGCTGTTATTTATCATACTTTTACGCCATAATATTAGTTATATACAAAACTAGGTTAACCGAACTGTAACTGTACACGTCTTTCAGCTCCATAATCATACAATCCTTGAATGAGTGCAAATAAAATTATACGTATTTATGAAATGGCCTTTTAACCCTTAGGGGTCCACGGTCACAGCCCCGTGACTCAATCACATGACGTCCTAGCATCAGAGGTCCTTCACATAGACGACAGGGGACAACTGCATTTGAAAGTGTGGACTTGAAACACTCTCCCACTTTTTATTTGATGTTGATAGAGCAAATACAACCAGATATATGACTGTTTGAACTTGGAACAAACAAACATAAGTAAAAGTATGAAAATGAGGTGGGCAGGTGTTAGATTTCTTATCATATCTTTGTAATTTTTTGTCCTTTTTCAAAACGGAAAAAAATGGATGAATCTACGGTTTCTAATCCATGGACCGGGTGTGGTGGGGTGGGGGGAGGGGTGAGAAAACCAGAGAAAACACCTACGTAAAGATCTGCTTTTATGTCAAATATTTGAGTATAGTTTTAATTTATTACAATTTTAATTTCATATACCTAATATTTGGAACCAATATTCACTTTTAAAGGCTTTGAAAAGGTTCATTAAGCATCTTTGTGTTATTTATGCAATAAATTCTATACATTTTTCATGTCGAATTTTATATTTTTTGTGTGTTTTTTGTCCTTTTGTGTTGATATAGTAGGTTAAAGTGAAAAAATAATAGACAGATGAGACAGATGAAGTTGTGCTGAAAAAAAAAAGATACCAAACATGGGTATAGTAAACATTTCTTTATATAGTATATAAAGGCAAAATCAAAAACAGCCAAAATAGGCTCACACCCCTAAGGGTTAATTTAACCCAACAGATAAATATCTACTTCTGCTTTTGGTGAAATAACATCTAACGTGCTGGTAGTTGGTAGTAACAATGTTCAGTCAATGTTGTGTAAACATAGAATACGCTCAGAAAACCTCAATAAATGATTAAATGTGCACTTGTTGCTACTATGACTAACAGATGTAACATTGTTGGTGTCAGTTCTGTTACAGTTTCCAGAACCGTGTTTACTGGCTCAGTGTTATGAGGCTGTTATTCACTCTCTTATTAAAGTGTTTATTATGTGGGAGTAAATATTTACAGTAATTATGTTTTCCTGATTTCACTCTGGTCTGGTGATGGGAGCACAGTCTCTCATCCATAGAATAGAATATCCTTATTGTCATTATAATCTGTACATCATATAAAAATCTACTGCAAACATACAAAATAAAAGCAGCTAAAAGAAATAGGAAAAGAACACAAGCAAAAACCCAGCTCCAGGTTTGCAGTCATAAAGTGATTGCTGATTGAAACTGATGGTTTTTAAAGTGAAATTTTACAAGTCCAAGGGCTTCATTTCCATCTGAAATCATGAAATGAAAAGGCTTATTTTTCCAGATGAACAGGGTGAATGACACATGCATTAAAGAGGTTATATGTAGTATTCATACTTTCAAATTAATTTTAAAAAATGACCTTAAATTATCACTAGAGTGTTTAGAGTAAACAGCTCCGAGGCTTTGAGGCTTATGAAAGTATAAAGTTATTATGGGATGTTATTATCTTTGCTAAGTTGCTGTTTTTTGATCCGTGGTTCAGACTAAACGGTGACAGTTCTGACCTTGTTTGTTGGATTCAAACAGATCTTTAGTGCGAGGATTAATAACACAAACTGTATAGAAAATAGAGGTGATTTGTTTTTTGTTTTTGTTTTTTTTGTTTTGTTTTTTTTTGTGTGTTTGTGGCTGTTTTCGATCTAAAACAGACTTAAGCTAATAGAGCTATCATGTAAACTATCAGTATGGGAAGATTGTCAGTCACAGCGATGACTTAATACATAAGGCTCAGAATTAAACTCAAGAAACACTGCCATTTCAGCATCAAACTCCATTTCACATTTAGATCTGTGTCTAGTAGAGAAAACAACAACAGTACTTCTAGCTTTTATTGCTTAGTTAATTACTCCAATACATTTACATCTTTGATATAAGGTCAGAACTGTTGATTCTAAACACCTTAATGATAATTTTAGGTCCTAGAAACACTAGGAATATCTCTTCTAACCTTGGTCCTGTTAACTGTACTGTCAAACTACAGGATGGTCCCTCTTAGAAGAAGTCTAATACATGCATTTTGACTTTTCCCTTGTCCTGTTATAACTGTAACCCTGCATGAAAAGGATGGATATGAAGTCTTGCATTTCCACCAAATGCAACAGCTTCATTAATTTCACTTGTGACAGCATACAACACCAAAGAGCAAAATGTAACTGACAGAGCTATAATGTAAACTATCAGCTGATACAGCACATGAAGATTAGAAGACACAGTGTGATTTTGAGTGAGTGTTAAAATCAGCATCTATGAGTTTTAGTTTGAAGAGGAAAATTTGATAATACCATAATACAGATGACAATGAGCTTTATACTTTATTCAGTGAGTGATACAGTCTGTGGATGTATATGGTTGATTTGCTGATGGTTTTGGTCCTAATTGTATTCTGGTACTAGACCTCCCTTTACTGTTGAAAGTCTAGAATATTAATACTACTTACAACTGAAATAGAAGCATTAATGTCTTACTTTATTTGCATTGTATGCCAAAACACTAACAAAATCTTTATTTTACTTTGTTTGTCATGTTCTGACCATAGAGATAAGTTTAAAACCACAATTAACAGCTTTTTTCTGTCATTTTGTGCCTTTTAAATAACTCAGATTGCACCTATTTTCTTAATTTTGATGTAATGTCGTGATACATACTATTGATTCGTTGGCAGTTTTGGCAGTCCTAAGTGTGTTCTGGCCAGTGTTGTGCAAGTTATTTTGAAATTGTAATACTTTACAGATTACTTATTATTATTCTTTAGTTTTGGTTTTTATTTATTTTTTATTTTATTTATTTTTTATTTATTAGAGATAGTAGAGCCTTGGGACGCATAAATTCGCGCGCCGAAGTATATGTGGACAGATAGCTCAGTAAGTAACTCTACGGTCTATAATGTTTGAATCCCAGCAGAGACGGTTGCATTTTTTTCAAAATTTTACATGTTCAAACGGGGGGCATGGCACCGAGGATGCCGGTAGAGAAATGAGCAAACAATAAAAAATTCTATCTAGTCATAGAAACGTTAGCTTCCCTTGTCATTGCTGATCACAGGGATCATGGTAACTAGCTTCTTAAAGCAGGGTTAAGGTTAGTAATGAGCATACGTCTATGTGTACAATGGACTGTCCTCTGCCGTCTTCACCCATTGGATGAACACCAACAGGAAATAAAACTTTGCAGTCGCATTTTTGAGTCTTGAAGGTCTCACGGTCTTGCTATTTTTGTATTTTTTGCATTTGAGCAATTAAATTATAGGCAAAATGTGTTGTAATGCTAGGGCTATTGAACAAGTACCAAGTAAAATATTACCGAAAATTGATTCATAATGCTACTGCGTTACAGCAAAAGGTAATCTGTTACTGTAATGCATTACTTTTGTAACATGTTACTCCCGACACTGGTTCTGGCGTATTACTTCCTCCTGCTGGTGAGAGTTTGGAACATCAGCACAACAAGTAACTCCTTTAATGTCCCACATGGTTTTTGTTTTATTAATATTATCCCTGCAGTCAAACTGAGGAACAGTGACAGTGCATTTTCTTCTGTAAAATGTAGTAATTTCTGGGTGGAAGGTACGTCTGAGTGAGCGTACGAGTCTCGTCTTGTGTATCCTCCTCTCTGAAACACTGAGCTTTTCCTCCTGACTGCTCCTTCCCCTCCCAGCCTCCCTTGAGGGGATGATTACAAGCAGCATAAGAGCCTGCAGAGGATGACTCACACAGCCACAGCTCCCATTAGGACCACAGCACCACCGCTTTACCGCTAGCATGAAACAAATCACAGCTCCCTGCCATTTGCATAAGAACCACAGTTATATCATGCCAGGGAAACAATTATGCAATAGGTTAAATTATTAATCAACTACAGTGGGAGAAGATTGTGTGTTTAGCAGCGCGAGATGCTCCTGGAAGAGCTATAAAAAATAAAAAATAAAAAAAACAGAGAGGAAAGAGATGTAGAAGACGATCAATAGTCGTTTGGTTGCTGAGAGGCAGAGGATGTTGATGTGATGCTTCTTCAATGTCGAATAATTGTTTCCCTATTGTAACAATTACACAAGAGCCACACATACGGATGAATTTATTTCATGTATTAGAGATCGAAAGCAGCATAAAAGCAGTCAAAGTTTCTGTTTTTCATTTACTAACAAATAAAGGGAAAGATTTTGATAATAGAGTAGCATGAATTTGTCAATTAATGAATTAGTTCATAGAGAGAAAGTTATTTGGCAGCCTCAGCTACTCAGGACTCGCATTTTTATTGTACCCCATAAAAACACCCCAACACAATGCAAACAAAAACAAGTGGTGCCAGGCACAACAAACCCCACACCTTGCACGTATTGTAGCTTATTTAGGCATCAATCCAGCTGATGTCATCATGTCTATGCGTGTGGTGATATAGACAACGTAGACAAATTTTGGCCATTTTGAGTAAATGGGGAAAAAATGTTTTAAATATTCATAAAAAATTTTAACTTTGAGCTACGTTTCCCAAAATATAATCACATCTGTTCTGGATCACTGGCAATCTATAAACCCAATTTGGTATGAATTCAACCTGTAGTTTTGCTGCTAAACAAAGAAACACACCAAACCAAAAACAATACCCCTTGCCGGGGGCGGGGTAATGAACAAACAGGGAGGCTTTACTCTACATATCGTTAGCCTCATGGCATAATTGCCTAAGTCATATTTTTTTCAGATCATTGCCAATGATGCAAAATGAAGCAGCAGTGTTATGAAAGTAAAGTTATGCAGATATCACAATTTGGCTAAACATATATGATTATGTTATGAGGCTAACGATGTATTCTTGCCTGTAGATGACGCAAATCCAAATCTAACCTCGACAAAGTATGACCATAATAGTACTGTGCTTTATTTCTATAGCATTTAAGTCTCTACAGATGTTGTTGTAGCTGACTAGTTGCGCTTTGATCATCCAAATGAAAATGCATGAAAATGCTGACGTTATTGTATATCTGCTAGATCGCCCTCATGAGGCCAATATGGAATCTGATTGGTTTAAACAGGAGGTTGTTTTCCATTTATTTGAAGCTCCCGAGGCTGCACTGTTGATTCTGAGCCTCAGGGCAGGTTTATTTTACTCGGTAACACATGACAGTGAAATCTGATTGGACAAATACTTTAACGTACACATACACAAATGGAAGTAGTGACCAAGACAAGAGATAAAAAATAAATACAGTGTACTATTGAGAATAATTTAATATATTTTTATAGAGCAAATTTAAAAATGTAGGGTGTAAATGTAGGTGAGTGATTCTGATTCTTTAGGCCAGCAGAGAAGACCTGACTGGACCTGATGGACCAACACTAGATGTATCACTTCAACAATTTTAGTTTTTTCAAGTTCAAAATTTTCTTTTAAACTGACAAACAACATATGTAAAAATGATATAATTCAAAGCAAAAAATCAAAAAATACTTGTCTGTCAACATTTTATGTAAGGTCCCAAGGGGGTGGACTTTAGCTCTGTAGTTGACATGTGTTGCTATGACAACCATCTGTGCTGAGGAATTGCAGTGAAAATGCAACAAGCTGGAACCAAACCAACCAAGCGTTAGATCATTCAAGGTTTCTGAAGCCAAATAAAGACAACAGACTATTGGGAATAATGTCATACATCTTTATGGATAAATTATAAAAATGTAGGGTGTAAATATACGTCATTCTTTAGGATCACCACTGGTAACAAGTGAAACTTTAGTATCTGAATGTTGCCCTGAAGGTACACCCTCACATCCTATTGATTCTTCATATTTCTGTGTATATTCTCAGTGATGATGTAATTTTACATTGCGGCCTCTTCATAGATTTGGGTCATGTTTGTTCTCGTTGACCCTTCTGCTGATGTTGACTCTGGTGGTCCACGCTCAGATCCTTCCAGTGTTGCGGTCCACTCAGATTGATGCCCTTTGCTTCGTCACTATCAGCTGCTGCAGTCACTCACATGATTAATAATCCCCATTAGACCAAGGTGTTAATCCAGAATTAGTCCATATGGAATGTCAGGGCTGAGGGGTTGAGATCACCTCCTCATCTATCATGGGCCGCCTCCTTCCTCGTCGCCTCTCGGACCACTGACAGACTGGTAATACGCCATGACCGCACCGGGCGAGGTCGCCGCTTTGCCCGAATATGATTGGTGGAGTCGCTGATTGAATTGTCAAGGGAGGAGTGACGGCTGTCTCATTTCCTGCTGCCGTGGGACCGGGCTGTGTCCTCTTTATCAGAGCGGCCATCCATCACGGTCGGACGGGCCCTCGTCTGTCTGCCAAAGCGCTGACTCTCTGATGGGGATGGAGGGCAAAACCCAGACTGTCACTTTCTCATTAGGAGACCCCCAAGACCTGTTAGCCATAAACTCAGTCTTTTGACAGGTGCTGTCGCCGATTTGTGTCTGGTATTTCCTGCACGTACCACTTAGAAATAGATAAATACATACTGTGCAGTACGGTAAGCATCCGACAGGTATAGCAGGACTGTCAAAGTCATGTTAGTTCAGGGGCCACATTTTAGCTCAGCCACAACAGACCAGTACAATAATAGCACAACAACCTATAAATATGGACAACTCCAAATGTTTCTTTTTGTTTTAGTGCAAAAAAATTCAATTCCAGTATGAAAATATTAACTTTTATAAGTCATTATGCCTCAAGTTATCATTTACACATCTGTATTACAGATCAAAGTGGCATAAAACATTTGGTAACAGGCATAATATTGTTAAAATTTGAAGTTTGGCATTTGGCGTTGTCGTTATTTATAGGTTATTTTGCCATTATTTTACTGGTCTGACCCACTTCAAATCAAATTGGGCTGAAATGAGTTTGACACCCTTGACTGTTATCGTCTTCAGTGGAATTTTTGCACTTCGGAAACTCATCTGGATTAGAACCTTTAGTGGGCCTGTGGGCCATGTTTGACACCACTGCTGTACTGTTATTCAGTGTTGCGATCATGCTAGGAGGTACACTAGATATATAAAGGCATTTATTTTCACTTCTTTCACATTTTTTGCTGCTGTAACTCATAATCGCGCTATGTCATTGTGTACAACAATAATTTATTCTTATTTTGCTCAATTGTAAGATCTTCTCATTTTATTTTCACATTTACCACTACTACTGTTTATATTGACCTCTATGTACACTCAAGGAAGAAAGAAACGCACCATTTTCATTTTCTCGATTTTTTTCAGAAATATGACAGTTATTGCAAAATTGCAAACTACAATGAGTTCAGTACTATTCTACTCGTAGGCGAACAGTAGGTCGTAGGCGATTACGAGTGGTTCTAGCAGACACTAGCCTGTGATGTGTCCCAGTGGTCTCGGCTGCAGTTCTTGTTGTCGACCGAAACCTGTCACGGAGATGTGGCAGCCGATTGGCACGGTCCTGTGCAGCACTTGTAACACGCAGTCAACCAGATCTGGGACGGTCGTTGGAGGAGCCGGTGGTGTGGTAACGCTCAGCAAGGCGTCCAACGGTAGAGTGGTGGACTCCAAACACCCTGGCTACGGCCCGTCTGCTCCGTCCAGCTTGAAGCATGCCAATGGCCCGATCTCTCTCCGGTTGCAGTAGTCATGGCACAGTGGACAAATGTGTTTTTGCTCTATTTTGGTGTCTTTTTATCGGGAATGGTTGTGCACAATTGAGGAGAGGTCCAGTTCATCTGTGAGTTTCACTCATGAACAGACATGGGTGAGGAATACAGAAATACAGTTCTTATTGCTAATCAAAATCAATCAACCGGAACCAGGAAAACAATCATTTCATTTTGACTCAGAATAGTACTGAACTCATTGTAGTTTGCAATTTTGCAATAACTGTCATATTTCTGAAAAAATCGAGAAAATGAAAACGGTGCATTTCTTCTGTCCTTTAGCGTACTTGTTGTATTATTGTTGTGTTGTGATTGTGGATTTTATGTGAGATGATGATGTCTTGAATTTCACCCATGGGGACGAACATATTCTATTCTATTCTATTCATCAAATTGTAAGTGACAAATCTATTTAGAATGGGTGCTACTGGAAACTATTTCATTAGTTTACAAGTGTATCAGCAGGTTGCTACACAGAACACCAAGCTATTGGGAAATTTTGCAAATCTTGGAGCATACAGGGGTTGGACAAAATAATGGAAACACCTTCACCTCAAGATGATAATGCCCCAATCCATACAGCTAGAATTGTTAAAGAATGGCATGAGGAACATTCTAATGAAGTTGAGCATCTCGTATGGCCGGCACAGTCCCCAGACCTCAACATTATTGAGCATTTATGGCCAGTTTTAGAGATTCAAGTAAGACGTCGATTTCCACCGCCATCGTCTCTAAAAGAGTTGGAGGGTATTCTAACTGAAGAATGGCTTAAAATTCCTTTGGAAACAATTCACAAGTTGTATGAATCAATACCTCGGAGAATTGAGGCTGTAATTGCCGCAAAAGGCGGACCTACACCATATTAAATTATATTTTGTTGATTTTTTTAAGGTGTTTCCATTATTTTGTCCAACCCCTGTATTTTCAAGCTCTGTTTTGGTAAAATGGCCACAGATTCTAGTACCAAATAACTATATTCTGAAAAAATCTTTTATTGTTATTCGGAAATTGTAACTGACAGTTAAAGTTTCATCCTCCATCATTGTTGCCTTGTTCCGCGTGCTGAAGTCACAATGAATATAGTATCACGATAGTTTCTACAGTGTCACAATGATGACCAGTCAAATCGATGGACTATAACTACTGTGGAAATGCAACGGGAGCCCATTTTTAGGCATTTTGAGCTGATGCTGTCAGTGGAAAACCGACATTTGTGTGTCCGTTGCTTTCATGTGACGGCTCAAGCTTAGTCGTACTCCATTGGTGATGTTCAGCTAAATTCAGATGTGAGTTTTTCAGGTGTATTTCTTCCTTTCCGTAGAGTCTTGCCACATATCTGCCGTTATCCGTCGTCTCATCCGGTGTCTCCCCGTCCAGCTTAGTGTGTCCCTTTCCACACAGGAGATGCTACTTTTGGCTCCTTCCCGGTTTCCTTGTGCTTGTCAGGGCTACTTAGGGTCCTGTGCATGAGTCCTCTCTCTGGTGACACAGTACCCACTCACCTGTAAACAGCAGACAGACTTTGAGATGCTATCAGAAAGAGGACAGGATGTTTACAAGGCGACTAGAGAGCTGAAACAACAAGATACAACACAGAGCATTGGCTGCTCTCTGTCATGTATAGCACTGCTGCAGCCTGGCCCCCCCCATCTTGTTAAAATGTTTAGCAAAACACTGAGCTGAGGAGGAGAAACTGCTGTTATTTGTTGCAGTAATCTATAACGATCAGCATAAAAAGGTCAAATCTGTAGATGTCGTGAATTAAAAGTGTCGGATATTAATTGTTTTTGCTGGTTCACGGTGTTTGCATGAGTTAGTACCTGTGATTTCATGGCTTGACTCCAGTCTCAGCGGCGATATGGGTGTGGTATTGCTGTTGAATTGATGGCCGTCCTCGGGCTAACACTTTCAGGGGCAGAACAGGGCTACTAATGGCTTTTCTATTGCCTCGCTCCATTCTGTGAGCCAATGTCTGAGGCAGCCTCACCCCAACACCAGCTAATGCACTAACACACCCAGCCCTCTGCAGCCACTTCCATCTCACTGCTACATTATGACAGATGATTCCACCTTCCAAATACAGCAGCTTCTTACAGGATTCACCAGTATCGATTCAATGTGGATCTGCTCACCTCCCCTCCTCCCCTGTTTGCCAGGACCCCTCCATTGTAAACCGGGGTGTTAAACGTATGGCCCGGGGGCTAAAACTGGCCCACCGAAGGTTCCAATCTGGCCCGCAGGATGAATTTGCAAAATCCAAATTTACACTGAAAATATTATAGTAACAGCCAGGGGTCTCAAAATGAAAATATTTTCATTTACAAACTATCGTTTCACAATGAAATGGGAATAACCTGAACAAATATGAACAACCCGAAATGTTTTAAGAAAAAAAAAGTTCAATTTTGACAAAATAATAGTTCCACTGTGATCTATAAGTTGTGTTAATACACTTTTAACTATTTGATTTTATTGTTTTATGTAGAGCGTTGCTGTAGTTCTATGTGCCTATTTATTGTTTTTAGCATTTCTTTTAATTGTTTTATTGCTTTTATGATGTGCAGCACTTTGGAAATGTTCCTTTTGTTTAAATGTGCTATATAAATAAAATGGATTGGATTAATGATAAGATAAGACATAATATTTTTGAAATTGCACTTATTTTCCTTAAAAAATATCATGGTTGCTCAGGTTATTCCTATTTTCAGAATCTAATCTGACTTTTTTCACACTAAAACAAAGTGGAAAAATTTTGATTATTACATAAAGATTATTATGCTGATGCCAAAAGATGACAAACTGCATTTTACACCAATTATTTACATGGATTGATAAGATTGTTCCAAAGGTGTTGAAGATTTTATATCATATATGTGTTTGGTCACCAGTGGCTATTATTGTATTTGTATTTTTGTCCTTCAGTGATAATTTATGTTAAATATAACGTTCTGAACATTTATACCTGAAATCCTTAACACAGTTTAATATCCACCACGTGTTTTATCCTGGGATCCTGAGATCCCCTTTTAAGCGTTAACATTAAATATTCATATACATTCACAAGGCATTGACCCAGAAATGATATAGTCTGTGTATCATGTTCCAAATACTGCCTGTTATTTAGATATCACTGAAATACAGTGAAAGAAATAAGAGATCCCAGGGGCTGGGGTTATGCCATGTTTGATATTTTTTTTTTTTTTTTTTTTTACACATTTTTGTCAAGTCTCAGCCAAATAAACCAAAAGACAAGTGAATAAATGATCACAAATGAAAGTAATTTACTAAAGCTTGATCTTCCCTGTTTCAAACCGCTCTCTGAAGTCATTACTGACCTTCATAACATCTTCAAATTCTTTATAGTATTACAATATTTAAGGTATCTGCCACTTCTACCTGGGTAATTTCTCATTCTATGTTAAAGATAATAACTGTGAGTCATTTTGTCTGTATTGTGTTGCAGTTTTCATGTCTCCATTGGCTGAACTGTGACGACTTGACTCTTATAACACTCATTGGTCCAACTCTGTTGTCCCAGACTGAGCTCTACTCGTCCAATTGTGCTATTGATAGAAAAGGTTAAATGATTAATAGTGCTTTGGGAAACAGAGATGGATGGTGAAACTGTGCAACCTCGTATCGCTTTGTCTTTGGGGAAATTCATACAAACGACTTAAAGTTAAAAGTACTAAAAGTTCGATCAGTGTGTAGTGTTTTCTGTTACGTTTCAACACTATTAGACTTTACAAGTGCTGAAAAATACTGTCAGGTCCAGAAGTATTTGGAAGTAATAGAATTTTTGTGGATGTGAAAAGAAACAGATGACTTTCAGCCTTTTTTGGGGGGGGGGCTTTTTTTTTTTTTTTTTTTTTTTTTTTTTTTTTTTGTAACCTGTCCTGTTCAGCGATTTGGCCTCCAATATGAGTGTACTGGTGCCACGAGTTACTTGAAAGTTTTGGTATAAGGAGTTTTGACCCTTAGATCAATTCCCCCGATTACTTGGATTTATTATTTTAGAACTGTATGGATGTTGCATGATGGGAGAACAGGACAGGGGTTATACACAAACATTGGTATCAGTGACTTTCAGCTTTAATTTAAGAGGTTCAACAAAATATTACATTAACCGTTTAGAAATTCAAACCATTTTGTACATAGTTCCTCCTTTTTCAGAGGCTCTAAATTAACTACACAAACTAAGATGGTTACAAATATGAACTTTTTTTTTTTTTTTAATGTTTTGATGAAAACCCTTTGCTTGAAATCTGTTTTTCTTGTGGAGATGCTTTTCCAGGTCTTAACTACAGCCTCATTCATTTGCTGCTTGTTCATGGGTCTTTTTGCCCTCAGTTTAGTCTTCAGGAACTTTAAAGCTGCTCCATTGGGTTGAGTTCAGGTGACTGACTCAGTTGCTGAAGTACATCTCATTTCTTTACCCTCTAAAGTTCTTGGGTTACTTCTGCAGTATGTTTTGGGTCCCTATCCATCTGCAATGTGAAGTGTCGTCCTGTCAGTTTTTCATCATCTGTCTGAATTTGAGTACAGATGATAGATCTGTATATTTTAGAATTCATCCTGTTCCTTCTATCAGCATCACGTCATCAATTTCCTTCTCCAGACTTTCTCTTATCTTTATTCTGGTACAGGTTCATCTTGGTTTCATCTGTCCTGAGAACTGATGAGGCTTTTTTAGATGTTTTCTGTCAGTTGCAAATCCACAAAATGGGTCTCACTGTCCAAATATTTACAGACTTGACATTAATACATCTATTATGAACACTCTGAATACCATATATCAGTGTCATAGTGTTTGAGCTACTCGTGACATTTAGGGTGTTTTGAGGAAATAGAGTAAGGGTATTATGGCAATTTTGTCTCCCAGAAAGAACAGCAGGTACATTTTCATAACTTAACCTCTGGCAGCACTTGTTAATGGTACCAAACAAAATGCATTTATTCATATTTAAATCCACCTACAGGGTGGGGAAGCAAAATTTGCAATATTTTGAGGCAGGAATTGAAAGACAGTGTATGACCAATTAGTTTATTGAAAGTCATGAGAATTTAAATCTTCAAATCATATTTTACTGCATTTCTAACGGTCTTGTTGTCTACCTCAAGTTCAATTGCCATTTTTCTCATGGATTTGGTTGGATCCTTTAGGATTTTGGATTTGAGAGCTTTAATAAAAGTTTTGGTACGTTTTTTTTGTTGCTTCCTCCACTTCCAGACTTTCTTGTAATAGTTTTGCTCATAGTCATTCTCTTCTTTCCATTATAAACAGTCTTTATGGACACTCCAACTATTTTTGAAATCTCCTTTGGTGTGACGAGTGCATTCAGCAAATCACACACTCTTTGACGTTTGCTTTCCTGATTACTCATATGGGCAAAAGTTTCTGAAAAGGTATGGATAATAGTGTTAGGTATGATTATGATATCAATATATGTTTGGGTTCAAAACAATTGACGTAGTGCCTGCTGAGAAAAAACAACTAAATGTTCATTGTAAATTTTGCTTCCCCACCTTGTACAATGTTTCTCTAAACCTGTCAGGACCTGTGCCTGTGTGACTCTCAGCTCCTCCCTTTTGGTGATGGACCTGTGTCTGTATGACCCTCAGTTTCTCCTGATTTCTTTCATCTGACTCACCTGCTGGCGCTGCATGGCTGCAGCCAATTATCTCTGGCCTATTTAAGGCTTTGGTTTGCAGCCATGCAGCGCTGGTCCATTTCTCCTCATTCCTTTCCATAGCCCGGGCAATTACCCATATTCATCCACAGACTCTGACCCAGGTGTTGTATGTTTTTTTTATGGACTCTGTTTCTCATTTAGCTTTTGTGTTAGGTTTTCGTATTTTGTTAAATAAACTTGTTATTTTTTTTCCCTTCAGTACCGAGCATTTGAGTCCTTTCTTTTCCCCTTTGTGACAAAACCTAACTGAAGCACTTTTACTGCTTAAAATTGCTGAGTCTGGATCCAAACTCCTCTCTCTGGTGTGAAAGTCTTTAGTTTTGTAGCAGTCCCTTACATGATGATTTTTTTTAAGATGACATGTAGATATGTATGCATAAGCCATATTTGCACAGGACTAGTATTACCTGACATCTGGTAATTTGTAATAATATCTGAGGTTGGCTATGGTCTTAATTCCATGCAAATTTGCCACTGATGTTTAAAAAAAAAAAAAAAAAAAAGATTAAATAAATTCCCCCGTCCTGTTTCAAAACACAGAAGTCTTTTTTTTTTTATTATTGACAAAATATAGTTGTGGAAAAAATGAGTACACCCTTAAAAGTCATCAGATACAATGGTTATGCAATCAAGTCCTAACTCCTGTGTATATCATGTGACTAAAACAGACAGAAAAGAAAACATGGACTGCCTAAAAGCACTGTTTTTGTCAGTACAATGCCATAGCTGTTGATGTAAGAACTGAAGTGATTTTGGTTATTATCAAGAAAACATGGAAAATGGATAGATTGTTTCTGCTGGAAATGAATGAATGAATGAATGACAATGAGATGGATGACATGATGACAGATACAGTAGGGAACATTATCTTGAGGGGGTGCAATACAGAATGTGTAATAATAGGTGCAATAGTGACCCCTCCATCATGCAATATTTTTTACCTTTACTAACTTATTTATTTATTTATTTTAGTGCCGTTTTTTAGTATTTTATCATACATATTGGGTTGTTTTTAGTTGGTGTTTAAAAAAAAAAAAAAATTCTGTGTTTTATTTTGTGTGGTGCGTTTTGCAATTTCGTTCCGTAATAGTATGTGGGATGTTTTTATTGAGTGACAACTAATAAATCTGAATCTGATATCTGTATGTGGTGAACCTGCCCTTCATACATCAGAATGGGGGAATAAAGTTAATACATTTATGTAAACAGTAGACTTTTCATGAAACACAGACGTGGGGTTAATTTCCATATCACAGTAGGTTATACAGGTTATTCTAGTCCCATTTGAATAAGGCTGTTTATGTTCCAGATTTCTGTTTTTCTATTGACATCTTTGTACTGTATGTGACGCGGTTCATGGATGTGTCATGGAGTTCATATCATTTATTGTATCTGACTGGCATCGCTGCTGCTGTTGGTAAAGTATCCGTGTGGACTGCCAGCAGTTTGTTGTGATTCCTGGATTGTGCAAAATAACCTCATCATCCTGAAGCTCATTCTGCGTCCCCCTTTGGGAGTGCTGGGTTTCTAATCGCTTTTGCCATACTCCTCTCTCAGTCATTTGTCAGATCTGGAACCTGGCCAGTGTAACACACTCGCTTTTCCACAGAGGTCACTAAACAAGAAAAAGAAAACGCCTCCATCATGTTGAATGCTTTTAGATTGCATGTTTTATATGCAGCTCTCTGGTTACACAAATGCCTTTTTTTTTTTTTTCGAGGCAACAAACATAACACTAACCAGCTGTGGCAACTCAGACCAGACTGTGCAGCTGCAGCCGAACCCCCAGAGGCCATTACCCTGTTATCTCATATACTGGAAGTTTGGGTCAATATGAGAAGATCAGTCTCAACAAGTCATTGATTCTTAGTCATCTGGGCTTAATTTTATCTGCCACATTCCGTTGAATTCTAAGACACTAGTTGAGAATCCAGTGTCAGACCAAAAACATAGTGTGTCCCATAGTTTACATACACAACTCCAGCTGCTTTTATCTAGATCAGGAGTCTCAAACATGTGGCCCGGAGGTCAAATGCGGCCCCCCAAAGGTTCCAATCTGGCCCTGGGATGAATTTGCAAAGTGCAAAAATTCCAGTCAAGGCTGTGGAACTCATTTTAGTTCAGGTTCCACATACAGACCAATATGATCTACAGTAAAATAATAGCATAATAACCTACAAAAAAAATAATGATTCCATATTTTTTTTCTCGGTTTGATGTGAAAAAAAAAAAAAAAATTACATTATGCCTATAAATAATGACAACTTCAAATGTTTGTCTTTGTTTCAGTGCAAAAAATAACATTAAATTATGAAAATATTTGCATTTACAAACTACCCTGTAACAATAAAATGTGAATAATCTGAACAAATTTGAACAACGTGAAATATCTGAAGAAAATTAAGCACAATTTTAACAATTTTCTGCCTGTTACTAAGTGTTCAGTGTCTTTGTGGAGCCGATCCATCATGAACATATGGAAATAAGTTCAGGCATAATATTGTTAAAATTGCACTTATTTTTCTTAAGAAATTTCAGTTTTTTCAGGTTCCTCACATCTTTCTTGTTTTGATAGTTTATAAAAGCAAGTATTTTCATAATATAATGAGTTTTTTTTTGCACTAAGACAAAGACAAAAATCTGGAGTTGTCATTATTTATAGGTTATTATGTTATTATTTTACTGGTCCGGCCCACTGGAGATCAAATCTTGCTGAATGTGGCTCTTGAACTAAAATGAGTTTGACACCCCTGATCTAGATCGTACAGGGGTTGGACAAAATAATGGAAACACCTTCACCTCAAGATGATAATGCCCCAATCCATACAGCTAGAATTGTTAAAGAATGGCATGAGGAACATTCTAATGAAGTTGAGCATCTCGTATGGCCGGCACAGTCCCCAGACCTCAACATTATTGAGCATTTATGGTCAGTTTTAGAGATTCAAGTAAGACATCGATTTCCACCGCCATCGTCTCTAAAAGAGTTGGAGGGTATTCTAACTGAAGAATGGCTTAAAATTCCTTTGGAAACAATTCACAAGTTGTATGAATCAATACCTCGGAGAATTGAGGCTGTAATTGCCGCAAAAGGCGGACCTACACCATATTAAATTGTATTTTGTTGATTTTTTTAAGGTGTTTCCATTATTTTGTCCAACCCCTGTATGGACATAAGTATACACATCATTACAGTTCGAACATTTATGTGTTCACAGAGAGTATTATTGTATGGTTTCTGGCTTATACAGTCATGGAAAAAATTATTAGACCACCCTTGTTTTCTTCAGTTTCTTGTTCATTTTATTGCCTGGTACAACTAAAGGGACATTTGTTTGGAGAAATATAATGATAACAACAAAAATAGCTCATAGTAGTTTTATTTCAGAGCTGATATCTAGACATTTTCCATGTTTTCTTGGTAATAACCAAAATCACTTAAGTTCTTACATCAATATCTATGGCATTGTACTGACAAAAACAGTGCTTTTAGGCATTCCATATTTTCATTTCTGTCTGTTTTAGTCACATGATACACACAGGGGTTAGTACTTGATTGCATTACCATTGTTTTTGATGACTTTTGATGGTCTAATCATTTTTTCCACAATTGTATGTGTGTTTTATTTGCATGTTTATTCAGAGTGTCGCCAAAAAACATCAGTCCCACACTCACACCCTTTAACTTCGATTACACATCACAACATTTATTTCACTTCATTTTCTGGACACGTAATGTTGCTGAACCTAGACCTGACCAAATGGAGCAACCATAGAGTTGGAATACACATTCACACATTGTGTACACATTGTACAATTTACAGATTACAGTGGATCTACAAATACACAAAACATTTAGGAACAGGCACAATATTATTAAAATGGCACTTACATTTCAGGCTTGTTTATATTACTGACATTTTTTGGGAAAGGATAGTTTGTAAATGTAAACATTTTCGTGTGATTTTACTTTTTTTCACTAAAACAAAGACAAAATTTTGGAGTTGTCATTATTTGCAGGTTATTATAATAGTATTTTACTGGTCCAACCCACTTGAGCTCACATTGGTTTATATATGGCCCCTGAAGTACATTGATTTTGAAATCCTCGACCCATCCTCGACCCAAACAGCCACTGGTGACCAAAACCATCTACTGATCTAAAATGTTTAATACCTGTTGATCAATTAATCCTATCAATCCATGTAAATAAGTGGTGTAAAATACAGTTTATCACCTTTTCATGGTCATCAGATATGACCCATTTGGATCTTCAGAGGGTCCATAGTTACCATGGAAACACTGTTATCTTCTACAACATTGATTCACCAGTAAAACACATGGAGTTGGATGATTGACAGTGGATGGACACACTGGGTTTATGTTCAATTAATGACAGATTATGGTGAAAAAGTCACAGTCTTCCATTTTCTCTTTTTCTGATATATAATATCCCTCAATTTTAATCTGAGCATTAATCAACACTAACATGATTAGTGAATTAAATATACGAAAATACATGATTTACACTGAGACAAAGTAAAATACAGAGCATAATATTAAAATAAATGGTGATAAATCGCTGAAGAAATGTTAAAATAGAGAGAAAAATACATTTGGGAACTGACACAAAGGCAACACTGGGTCTTTATGGGTTATTATCTTCAGTGTAATTTTCCCACAGGCCGGATTGGACCCTTTGGCGGCCCAATTTTGGCCTATGGGCCTTATGTTTGACCACTCTACTTCAGACCCAGTGGATTGTAGTCTTCTCTTAGGTTCACCTGTCTGTATCTTGTATCTTCATGTGCTCATCTCACCTGAACAAAACAAAACAGTGGGACAGTTTTTACACAAACCCTATTATCTCATTCTTCCAGTAATGCAGGTGCTTGTTATTCTGGTTGATATATTGTGTATGGAAACAATGGTAAAACGTGTGACAGCAGGCTATTGGGCTGTCAGTTGCATTGCAGTCGCTGTACACTAATGGCCTCTGGGCTGCTAAGTGTGAGTGTGGCAGCAGTTTAGGCTGGATTTAATTAAGACAGACCTGTTTATGTAATTCTCTGTTCTCTGCAGTGCTGACTGGTCGGAAGAGCTTTTAGGATGATTCATAGCGCCATTATGATATTACAACAACCTTACTGTTGTTTCATACTAAAGTCCAGTTTTTGTGCATGCAAGTGTATATATGCGCACTGCCTTTCACTGGTCATTTGTATTATTTAATCCTCATTAGCTCCACCAAGGGGGTTATGTTTTCATCGGGGTTTGTTTGTCTGTTAGCAAGATAACTCAAAAAGTTATGGATGGATTTTCATGAAATTTTCCGGAAATATTGATACTGGCACAAGGAACAAATGATTACATTTTGGTGGTGACTGGGGGTGTGTGATCTGCCTTGGCAGAGGTCTACGCAATCCGTGTATCGTTCGTTCAGTTGTTTTTCAATTTAAAACCAAAAATCAAAAAAACAAAAAAATGATTGTTTTTTTTTTTTTGTTTTTCATTTTCAAAACCAGAATGATAAATGGATAACGGTTTGTTTTTACATTTCCTGATTTTGTGCTCAAATGAAAAATGGAAAAAACGGATAACGACCATTTAATCCAATTTTGCTGTTTTCAATATAGTTAAGTTGTCTGACCCGGAAGTAGTCGTAACTAGGGAAAAAAAACAAGCGGAATCATGGCCGGACTGGAGAAATATTTTGCTATAATTAAGCAGCTGTTTGATTCTGAAGCATTTTGCATTCATACAAAAAAATAAATTCAGCTCTATTTTCCTGAATTAACGAGATAAACAGCTCCTTAATTATAGCAAAATATTCCTCCAGTCTGGCCATGATTCCATTTGTTTATTTTTTCCATAGTTATGACTACTTCCGGGTCAGACAACTTAACATATTGAAAATAGCAAAATCGGATGAAACGGTCGTTGTCCGGTTTTTTTCCATTTTTCATTTGAGCACAAAATCAGGAAATGGAAAAACATTATTATTATCGTTATCCGTTTTTCATTCTGGTTTTGAAAATGAAAAAAAAAAAAAAGAGTCGTATTTTTGTTTTTTGGTGATTTTTGGTTTTTAAATGAAAAACGGATTCTACGCTCTCCGAGGGCTTTTCTTTCTAGTTTTTAATATTTTTGTTGTTTTTACAAGCAAAAGCTGTCATGAATATATAAGTAACTATTCTGCAGCTGTAAAAATTACCATACACTCATTATCATCTCACTCATTTCTGCAAGACAACATTAAGGAAAAAAATACATCAATACAGTTAATTTTTACGCCTTAAGTCAAAGCTGCTGCAATTTGCAAAGCAATAATAACATATTTTATTCAATTATAATAATAAAGAAGTAACCACAGCAGATATTTTTTGCTTTTTTCTTCTATTCCCTTCGTTAGTTAGCTCTCTTGTTGTTTTGACTTGTAGCAGATTGCCTCGGCTGCGTGCAGTGTATGTCAGCTTTTTTTTCTGTTATTAAGCTGCATAATAGCCCCATTGTGTAGAGGGAGCTGTAATATTGCCGCTTCTTTATCTGAAGAAATAATAAGCGAACGTGCACGAGTCGGGAATTAAGCAGCATCCGAACGATACAGAGGCATCAGCAGACAATCTAACCTTTTGTAAACATCGATATACAATCGACGGGTTACGCATCACAATGGAAAACGTGAGGGTGTGTGACTGATTTCCACAGTAGTTCTCACACACAAACCCACACCCACAGCTGTTGTACTGTCCTGTATTTCTAAACTGAGTGTTGGGTTTTACAGCACAGATATATCGAGGTGATGTCTTGTACTTAAGCTCGCTGCTCAATGGAGAGGCTCAGCATTGTGCTCCATCAGCACGGCTGTGATTACAGGTCGTCAGAGTTAGTCGATGTTATCTCTGAGCCAGGGGTGTCAAACTCTTTTTAATTCAGGGGACACATTTAGCCCAATATGGTCTCCAGTAGGTCAGACCAGTAAAATAATAGCATAATAACCTGTAAATAATAACAATTTCAAACTTTTCTCTGTGTTTTAGAGTGAAACTAGAAGCACTTGGAGAGCGCAGACCTCCGCCAAGGCTGATCAGTGCCCCCCCCCCCCCAATCACCACCAAAATTTAATCATTTCTTCCTTATCCCATTTCCAACAAACCCTGAAAATTTCATCAAAATCTGTCCATAACTTTTTGAGTTATGTTGCACACTAACGGACAGACAAACAAACAAACAAACAAACAAACAAACAAACAAACAGACAAACAAACCCTAGCAAAGGCATAACCTCCTTGGCGGAGGTAAAAAGTCAAATTACAGTGTGAAAATGTTTGCATCTACAAATAATCCTTTAAAAAAACACAAACAACCTGACATTTCTAAAGAAAAATAAGTGCAGTTTTAACAATTTACACATATGCATTACAACTGACAGATCTACAAATACAAATGGATCTACAAATACACAAAACATTTAGTAACAGAGAGAATATTGTTACCCCACCCCCCAAACTGTTTTTGGTTCAGTTTGTTTCTTTGTTTCTTTGTTAACACTGTAGCAGCAAAACTATTGGTTAAATTCATACCAAATTGGGGTAATAGATTACCTGTGACTCAGAATAGATATGATTACATTTTAGGAAAAGTAGGTCAAAGTTAAAATTTTTTATGAATGTTTCAAATCTTTTTTTTCCCCCCATTTACTTATAATGGCTGAAATTTGTAATGTCTATAAAAACATCCATTTTGTTTCAGTTTACTTCAAACTTGACACATATGCAGAGGCAATTGATATGCTGACATTAGCACACATAGACATGATGACATGAGCTGGATCGATGCCAAAATAAGCTACAATAAGTGCAAGGGGCAGGGTTTGTTGTGTGTTGTTATTGTTTTTTACTCAGGTCATCTTAATATTTTCAGTTGTCTTCTCCTTTCATTGGTTTTATTGTCCTGATGTTTTCTGTTCTAAAACTGAGGATGTTTTAAATATCCAGATAGAGCTGCTGTGTTAGATCCTTGGTACATAAAATGGTGGACTCAAATGCACAATCCCAAAAACTGAAGATTAACAAAGTATTTTAATAATGAAAAAGTGATTTGAACAAAAAGCGCTCCAAATGAGGATATAAAAAACTACTAAGAAATCTCTGATAAACAAAATAACTTACAGAAAAACTTGATGCAAAAAACTGACAGACATGGAAAAACCTGGTTGGCCACTTGACGTGAACACACTTACGGATTCAGACAAACTGGCACACAATAAAGGGAGGCAGGACTATTTATACATGAGGGAGGGGAACACAGGTGACAACAATCAGGGGTGGGGCTGACAATCACACTGGCGGGAAAACACACAAAGGGAGGAAGTCAGGGTCTGAAACGAGAAGGAAGAGATGTGTACAAAATAAAACAGGAAGTTCAAGACAGAGCCAAATGTGAACGACTCTAAATTAACATAAAGTGACTAATAAAACAAAGACAAAACACTGAAAACCAAAGACAAGACATGAAACACGAAACATTAACATGATTGACATATCTGACGAGACGTGATACTCTGTGTTGCATTTATCAACATAAGTTAAACCTTTAATATTATAAGTTGTGGCTTTGAGTGGAAGTGTGATCTATTTAAGACGTTCTTTTTCTGTGTTTGCATCTTTAGGCCAATGATGCTTCAGGGAACACGTGGAACTGGTTGTACTTCATCCCCCTCATCATCATCGGGTCCTTCTTCATGCTCAACCTGGTTCTGGGCGTGCTGTCAGGGTGAGTACTGACCAAAATGAGGCAGTGGGTCTGTCCACACTTCTAAATGTCAGTCATGATTATTACCCCACCCTCCAAAGGGAAAGCAAGGGGTATTGTTTTGGTTCGGTTTGTTTGTTAACACTCGAGCAGCAGAACTATTGGCTTCACAAAAATAATTTGAGGTTTTTAAGGGCTAAACTCCAAATATGTATCATAGTTCGTGTGGTTTTCATTAAAAGTAGATTTTGTTTTCTTGTCACATTATTGTCACAAGGTCTAACCAGCATAAAAAATGTAAAATATTCTAATATATTTTAGTGAAAACTCCAGTAAAATCAACAATAAATTCATTAGAAGTAAAGATTTTGCATCTCTGGCTCAAGATAAGAAATGATGAAGATGCAAATGCATGTAGACTAATAAGTTTTTAATTTCCAGTCATCATAAAGAAAACATTAGAATTGACGGAATGATATTTAGAAAACATCAGCTCAGATCTTCACTCCTAGATTAAAATGCTGCTGGTAAAACAGAATCTCTAACATATCGTGTGTTTAAACACTCCATATCACAGATTTTACCCCTTCTTCTAGAATGTTCGCTCCTCTTGCATTTACTAATTTATTTAGTCGAATTCCACATCTGTGGCTGCTCCAATGTAATATTCATGAGGTTTTATTAAAACATAAATTCACATGATTATAGAGCCTGCCACGCCATCCAGCAGACTTTTATTCTGTATGGTGTGCATGGCCTGTCAGTGTAATTCTGTGCAGCATAAGCGGCAGATGGTGGGCTGCAAGTGTGTCATCACCATTGAAAAGAGCATCATGGGAGAAGGCGGTGTTTTTATTGCCTCTTTTGTAATATTGTGTTGCCGTTATTATCATCTTTCTTCAGTACTTTGGTCTCTTGATGTTATTCTCCTCCTCCGCTAATATACAGCATTTCACCTGTGGGATACACAGATGTACAGAGCTGCCAAACGCTTTGGAAGGAGATGAAGCCTGTTCAGGAAATTGGTTGATATCAGTAGATTATGTCATGCATTAACTGGCTCTATACAGTAGATGAGGTCATTACCGTTAGATCCGGGTTTAACATTCACTTTAAAGCTGCGGGAGACTTTTGTCACCAGTTTTTCATCAAATCTGTAATGCCCCAGTCATATCCTCAGTATCACAAATCTGTAAGCCTTACTGTGATTACTCACCTGAATCAATTCCCTCACGGTGAACAATTTCGAAGTGTACCCCACCATAAACAAACCATGTGTTTACAAACAGAGCTGGTAGGTAACTCGGGCATCTTCAGAATTTTGTCGCAACGTGCATTGTGGGAAGCGGAGGTTCGCTCAGCCGCCTGGCAGGAGCAGCTGCTGTGCAAACATATGATACTATATGGCTGCAACAAACACGACACGGAAATGACTAAAATGTGGAAACAGCTGGAGGGAGGTGGAGCTCCAGCCATTTCCATGTCGTGTTTGTTGCAGCTGCAGTTGTGTTTGATAGTTTTTTTTGGTGTTACTGTGCAAAAATCCACAATTACCTTCAAGCATATCGTAATTCAGTGGTGTCAAGAATTATACTCTAAACTACCCTGTGATGCAGATTAATCGGATGTGTTTTCAGACCTGTAGTGGGTTAAATATGTGATTGACAGCTGCTATTACCAATCTCTGATCAGGTCGAATGCAGATTTACAGTGGTGGGTGAGGGTCATATATAGTATTATTCACAGGTTGTCCAAGTAACATTCATGATATCAGCTCTAAAAGTCACATAATCTGTCTCTTGGCCTCTAAGTTTAGAAGAAAAAAATGTCACTAAGGGCGTCTTAAGCACTCAAAGACTCAAATGGAGCTAGAAACTATCAAAGTTTCCCCAGTCATACACATTATGCTGTTAGACTCAAACTAAATAGTGATATTTGTCGAGCCTGAAACATTTTTCTCAATCCCTAATGTATTTTGTAATGTCTTAAAAACCTAATAAACATTTTGAAAGGTCAAAATGCATTCAAGACATGCCATCGGTATCACTACAATACATTACATAGCAGAAAACATATTATCGGGCTACAGGTTAATACTAATTCTGTTAATTACACTGACATTGGACTATCCACTGTAGACTGTGTTATATTTTGCATTGTAGGTCAGGTTGTGGGTTTTCCTAGCATGGGTCAGATTAATGAAGACTGTCAATGTGGGGCAGGTGCAGGTCTGTAAATCTGGGCCAGGGAAGGACTCTGATTGTGGGTCGGAAAAGGTGCACATGTGATACTTGTTTCACTTTTGGGGGAAATAGGTAACAGAAAACAACTTCCAAAGTCTACAACTAATAAGTCTGCAATTTTCAATTTTGATCCAAATTTCGCCCCAAAATTCAAACATATGTGTAGAATATCAGCAAATGAATGTTGAATGCATATTTCCATGCACTGCTGTTAGAAGTGGACAGATTTAGATTTACATAGATGATTCTGGAACAGCTGCCATTGTAACACACTGTTTTCTCATTTTTAATTGCACTTTGTCCTATTTTGCATTACAATACATCAAATTTTTCCACCTCAGCCTCTTTATATCATGTTACTCAGCCAATATTTGATGATTTCATTTCATGATTATGTACAGCACTTTGGGACAGTAATGTCTTTTTTTAAGTGTGCTAAATAAATAGACCTTGACCTTGAATATTTAGATATTGTTGAATATTTGACTCCCATGTAGATGTAAATGAAACATAGTGGATTGTTGTTCATGTTCCACTGTCCAAAAGTCTTATGCCCCCTTTATCTTTATCCTTGTTATTTTTTCAGGGTTGAAATGATCATACATATTTATTTGTCATTTAATTTTCTTCAGATAAGTACAGGAAATATGTGCACAGCCTTAAAAAAACACAAAAGAACTGAACAAAAGGTGTTTTAAGGGTTAAAGTCACTAGTTTGAATATGTGCACAGCCTTAAAAGACACATAAAAACAGAACTAAACAGGGTGTAAATGTTAAAATCACTATTTAGTGTGACCTCTGACCCCATGATAAGAAGCAGCACAAACAATTAGAAACAGCTGACGTGTTGAATGAAACCTGGTGTAAAACGTCAGAAAATTAAAGCAATAAATGTGTTATTCTTTGAACAAAAAGGTTAAAGACATGTTAAATACAAAGGGAGGTTATGCTAAATATGACCACTTTGGTTTATGGAAGCTGTTTTTAACCCGAAACGTAAGGTTTTCCTGCTGTTCATACTTCACAAATATCCACTTTGGATCTATTGTCTGTTTCTCTGTACTACTGTTTTGTTTTTATCCTGGTGTATGTGTGACATTTTATTTCTTTATTTCATTTTAAGCTATTTTTTTCCATTCTTTGTTTATTTGGAAAAGCATGTCATACAAAACTTGTTTGACATGCTGGATACAATTCAATATCCACACATCAAATTTGAATGAAGATGCTAATCCAAGATTTTTAGTCGAATATAGAACAAATAAAAAAAGAAAGAAAGAAAAGTGGGTGGGAGGAGAGGGCTTACTCCGCTACTTCGTCAACAAGATAAAACACATTAAGGTTTGTATGTTTACATTAACCTAAACAGAAATGTATGTCATATAAATGTTTTCACATAACCCATGTATTCACTTCACATCAATTACAGGTTTTACATAATTTAAATTTTAAGGTTTTATTAACATTTTATTCTAAACTATAAAGTACTTTGTGATTTTATCTGTGAAAAGTGCTATATAAATAAAATTTACTTACTTACAAAAGCATATATGTGGACATTAGAACTTTTTCTGTACGACACAGTTTTTAATTGTACAGCTGCTTTATGTCTTTAATCTATTCTTATTTTATTCTTTCATTTGGTTTTTCCCTTGTAAGTCGCTTTGGAAAAAAGCGTCTGCCAAATGCATAAGTGTAAATGTTATAAAGCCAACGAACCTAATGTAGGACTTTTGCACGGAACTGTATAACCTGGTGATTCAGTTGATTTCACCACAGTCTAAGATATACATCCACCGAGTTTATTGGCTCATATATTTTTCATTTTTGTTGTAAATATTGCATAAATAAAGGTTGTGAAAGGTCCCAGGTTACAATCCCGGATGAGCCCCCAAATTTTAAGTTTCCCAGTGAAAAAAGTAGCCAACTAACTGTAATTGGAGCCACAAAATTAGAACTTTACTAAACCTGTAAAACTAATATTGGCCTAAAATTTTTGCACAGTACCGTGTATGTAAAATTAGGAACTGTTGGAACCTGAGCATTGTACTGCAGGAGCTTTCTCATAGCTGCATGTTGTTAAATATTGTCACGAATATCAGCATCTCCGCATCCTCACAATATTCTGCATTCTCTGTCGATGCTATGATATTTCCTCTGTTATTTCTGCCTTTTTACCGTCACTATCTGAGGTCTTTCAGATGTACAGACATTCATTTGCAACCTCCTGTTGTTTAATGTTAAGGTCGTTTCTGAAAGCAGCCTCGGCGCTCTGCGTTCCAGCTGGCTGCTCTGCGCTTACTGATAAGCCACCGTTTGTCCCTGCTGCCGTGAAATCTATTTGCTCACCGTGTTTCTTTTTGAAATTAAGGTGAGAGACCGTCCCTCATAGACTTAAAGCAATTTGTGAAACATCGCCCCCTCCTCCTCAACCAACCTTAACTCCTGCACCTACTTACAGGATGAAATAATGAATCTCAACTTTTTCTTGTTTGCTTCATTTTGACGGCGCTTAATTGGACGCCGTCGGGAGAGAACGATGACTAGTGAAACAAACAGCAAAGTCAGCTCGGCAGAGATTTTTAATTTGTTTCATCTTGTGCTCATATACAGCGTTACATCATTTTCCCTAAAGTTTTCTCTGAGTTACCTATTTCTTCTGCTGTAGGTGTATGTGTCTTTTATCAGGAATGAAAGCAGGTTGAAGCTCAGCATAGATGAGATGAGAAGAGATGGGGGAAAAAAAATCAATGTTTGTACCTAAAGTTTATTTAAGGCCACATGTTTTAATTCCTGGAGTCAAATACGCTGCGCATGAGTGGGTGAATGACTCATTTTTACCTTTTGCTCCTTTAATTTTCCTGTGAAATGACACAGTATAATAACTGCGCAAATCAATCAATTCTCTTGTTCTACTTCCATTTACACTGAACATTAGAAAAACAAAATAAAAAGTAAAAGAAAATATTTAGGCCAACAGCAAAATGGCAAAAAGTAAACATATTTATCAGCATCACATATATTACTAAGCACAAGTAAACTATTAAACTAAGCATGAGAAGAAGTCAATGTTTTTGCTCCTAACCCTTGTCTATTTTCATCCTTTATTGTTGGACTTAACTAAAAAAGAGTACTCAACCATCCACCATTGGTGTTCATATCCAAATCAGACAATTAGTTAACTGAAAAAAACAATAAAACAACAAGTCTTGGGCATCTGTGAAGTTAAAGATCTCGAAGGAAAGCTGCTCAGTTTATGTTTTGTTTCATGCAGAAGGAGCTGCAACAATAAAATACATGATTTTTCCTGCCATTATTAGGTTTAGATGCAACACCTAAGTCAACCTAGGCACCATCTAAAGCAAAATTCATGAAAAACAATATGGAAAGCCTTCAAACTACCTAAACGACTTTAACTTGATCTAATATTCAGAGTCGTTTAAGGCTTTTTGTCATGTATTTATTACCTGGTCTAGTTTTTACACGGTTATCTACACAGATTTGATCAATATATCCAACTATCGTCTTCTGACTTGGATAGAAACAATAAAAAAAGTTAAATTATATATATTTTATGGAACAAATGGGAGGAGTTCCAAACATTGAAGTCTCCCATGAACTTAGGAAAAGCTGTAATAGTCAAAAAAAATGTGAGAAAGAAGGCAATTTTTAATGAAATTACATCAAATTGTGGAATGACCACCATAAATTCAACAACTCATAGCGCCTAAGCTCTCCAGAAACCCAGGGAATAAAAACAGACAGTAGTGTTTGATAAATGTTTGACAGTTTCACTTAAATATACATTTGCACGAACAAACCATCCTTGGCTCATAAACAGATAATCGTGTGCAGCCAATCATTTATTCGGTGAGTTTTTCAGAGGCACCATCTTTATGACAGTGAAAAGTAATATGTGGAGATGAAACATGAGTGATACACAGTTATATGTGTCAGATGTAACCTTCACTGAAAAATATCAACAAGCTGGTGTGTGGGCCAACATGACAGTGACACCACTTAGCTTTGACTTATAAACACATAAAATGGTAGCAGTACAGAGAGCAGTGTGTTATCACCCACTTTCAGACCATACGCTGTTAAAACCACATGATTAAACACGCAACAACCATGAAAACACGACACCCTCCCACACAGGAAAATGTCACACTGAATACATGGGACTTTAAATGGTACAATGGCATTTTATTGAACTTTTACTCTATGTTCTACTTTATTTATTCAGTATACCTTGACAAATAAAAAATGAAAGCAGGTTGTAACAGCGTTTATATTTTGTAACTTAACCATGTGTATAAGCAGTTGTTTGTGAGAAACTAAAGCCCACTCACACTATGCATTATGGGTATTTTTCCAAACAGATATTTTTTCCTCTTGATTGTACAGTTAATGCATGTACAAGAACACAACAAACTCTCACACAAACTATAAATTCTATATTCTATAAATACCCAAACATCCACTGTCGACCCAAAAGCATCTACTGATCTAAACTGTTGATCCACTAATTCTATGAATACATGTACATAACTAGTGTAAAATGCAGTTTGTCGTCTTTTTATGGTCATCAGATATGACCCATTTTGGATGTTCAGAGGCGAGAGTTACTGTAAAAACACCATCATCATCTTCTACAACATTGACTCACCAGTAAAACCCATGGAGTTTGATCAATGACAGTGGATGGAGACACTGCGTTTATGTTCAGTTAATGATATATTTTATCGAAAAGTCACTTTTTTCTTAAGGTTTTTCTGTTATAATGTGATCACCTTTGACTTAACTCTGAGCTTTCATCAACATCTACATGATCAGTCAGTTAAACATAGGAAAACAGATGATTTTCACTGGAAAAAATGCCAAATTCAGAGGATAATATTATAAAAATGGTGATCAGTCACTTAGGAAATGTTAAATAGAGAGAAAATTTCATTTTGAAACTGCCATGAACATCACACTGGGTTTAGTTTAGTTTATTAGTTTGATCTCCAGTAGCTGCTGCATATCACAGCAGCTACTCTTCCTGGGGTCATCCACAACACAAAAACAAAGCACCACAATTTCCCACAACTCACTCAACAAACAGGATGTACATACACTCAACACAACAACACACAAACCAAAAATTAGCACACAATACAAAACAATTACAATAATAATACCAACAACAACAGAAAAAAAGAATAAATAAACAAAAAATCAGAAACAAAAAATAAAACATAAAATAAAAATAAAAACACTGGGTTCTTATGGGTTAAACAATAAATACTCCACTGGTTAATATTAAATTATAATAGATGCAGGATAGCATGGATGTCAAGTGAGGTCAAGATCCACAGAGGGATTGCACAGCAAAAACCAGAGCAAACCACACAAAAATATTCTGTGTAATCCATAAAGCAGTGGAATTCACTACCACCCACAGTGGAGTATAATTTACATCCATGTAAATAGCATTTTCACAGATGTAAATCAGGGAATATTCATGTATTTGCTGCAAAACTGGCCCCTCATTGCAGAAAATGTCTAATTCACAAAAGTCCAGTGCAAATTGCTACCTGTAATTTGGCTGATGCAAAAACCACCTGTTGGAAGATGGTGTTAAGTGTGCACACAACCACCTTTAATCAATCTCTGAGGCTTGGATAATATTTAATAGATGTTTAAAGACATCATGCATGAAATCTGAAGCCAGATGTTGGGGGGGATCAGGTCGGTCTGTGTGCTATAAAAATACAAAAAGTACTATTTCATTTTCATATGTTATCCTAGACTGTAACCGAATACACAGTGTTAATGACTGTTGGATTGTGACTAATCTGCTGTTAATAAAGTTACACCTCCTGTGTTGTAAATGAACACAGTCTCTTTTGGAGTTCGGTGATACTGTGACACACCAGGATTGTGTTTCTGTTAAATTCAGTAACACATTATATTTGTGTGTCAGACATTAATCTGATGCCTGAATGACATTAATAGCTGGAGCCGATTGTGATGGACATTTCAGTAGATTGTGTCATAGATATGAAGTACTATAGAGGCATGAACATCCTTTTGATTGTGGAGACCTCTGTGTGTACACATCTCTGTTAACTTAAGACATACAATCTGATGGTTTTCAGCACTGTCATTATGGACCAGTCTGTGGGTGAAATGTACAGAAACACCTGAAACACTAGACATTCTGAAGCAAAACAAGAGCAAATTGCACTCAAATGCAGAACTTTTCAGCCATGTTTGTGTCAGCTTCTCATTAGTGCAAAATCTGTTATGACTACACACAAAAAATGGAGCAGATTGCAGATTTTTACTCTGTGAAATTCCATGTTTAATTAGCAGGTGTATTCTGACCCGTAAATTGTCAACTTGTCATTGGGTTTGACATAATTGTTTTTTGTTTTTTTTTTCTGCACATGGATGCACATAAACCAAAGTAGGAAGGAAAAAAGGACTTTTAGCAGGGTTTTTTTTTTTTTTGGCTAAAAACAAGCTAGACATGGTATGAAGTTATGTGCATCATGTTTTCAGTTGGCTCAAGTAAATGATTATTACAAGCAGCATTAACAGACAGTGTTTTGTTGAGAGTTTTGGGTGTATAACATTTGACAAAGTAGGCTATTTCACAAATTACATGCAACAAAAACTGTTTAAAAAGGCTTTAAGGCTACGTTCAGACTGCAGGTATATGCGGCCCAAATCAGATTTTTTTGCCCATATGTGACCTGTATCCGATCTGTTAAAGATTATTTGAACAGCACAGATCCGATTGTTTTAAATCTGACCCAGGATATTTTGCAATGCGACTTCAGTCTGAACAGCCAGGTCGTATTTATCCAACCTTTACGTTATTTAAATGCGACAAACATTAAAATTCTGCGTCCCAGGAGGAGACGCTGCGGAAACAACATACTTATTTCTGTAAACACAGTGCGTGCCTGTGTGGTCATGTATTACATCAGGTCATTTCAGGGTCACATTCAGTTCATACTTAATACTGATATAAGTCGCATTTAATGGGTAATAAGAATGAGCAAACATAAAAAAACAGATTTCACCAAAAAATCAGAGGACCTGCTGGCTCAACATAGCCTTAGTTAGATGACATGCCAAAACTTAGACAAAAATGTTTATTAGGCAAAATGGTCTGAGTGAAATTGAGTGAACACAAAGACAGTTTTACCATAATTTAAAGTTTGTTTTGTACAACATAACGTTTGAGCGATTAATATTGCTTTAATAAACAGTGAAATACAGTGCTGTTGTTAAAGCTGGTTAAGCACTTGCAAACTAACATAATGTACACCTGTACTGTAAATACGGAAACAAAGAGTTGAGAGGACTTTTATAGAACCAATAGCCTTTAGCTGCCCCCTCTGTGGTCATGTTGTCCTCTTTGCTTCCTGATCTCACCACAGAAGTTGTCAGATGGCTTTACAGTTACAGAGGAGGTGGAAGGTCACTGATGCTGTCTGACAGGGCCGAGTGGGGGCCATGTCATTGTTTAAAGGCCACGATCTGAGCTTCAGAGCAGCCAGGAGAGCAGATACATGCAGGGTTGAGAGGCTGCAGACCCCCAGGGGAGGTCAGGGCCATAAACTCAGCTTTTATCCCATCAGCGTGGGCAGGGTGGGATGAGATGTGGCTGTGATCAAAGTGGAACCCTGACCATCTTTTCTGAAACTGCCATCAGACATCGACACTTTGTCAGAGTTACTATTACTACCCAGTGGACCAAAAAAAAAAAAACCCCTTAGGATGAAAAAGTTGTTGCTTTTACCAGATAATAAATTTATTGTGAAACTTCTAGAACAATAATCCATAATGTTTTTGTACTGTTTTGCATATACAGTCCTGTGCAAAAGTCTTAGTCCACCTTTTTTTGTTTGTGCAGAGTTGAAATGATGCATATTTATTTCTCATCCTCTTTTCTTCAGATACAAGAAAATACAAGAAATGTGGACATAGCCTTAAAAGACACACAAAAAACTGGACTAAATGGGCCCTAAAAGTTAACTTCACTATTTTGTGTGAACTCTGACCCCATGACAAGAAGCAGCACAATTAGAAACATCTGACATGTGTTGAATAAAACCTGAAACATCAGAAAATTAATGCAATAAACCTCATATTGTCTGAACAAAAGGGTTAAAAACATGTTAAGTGCAAAGGGAGGTCACACTAAACATGCCCACTTTGGTTTATAGAAGCTGTTTTTACCCTGAAATTATAGTTTTTCCTGTTGTAGATACTTCACATATATCAGATTGAATCTTAATACAGAGACAAATGTATATGTATGGTTATTATAACTTTACCAAACCAACAAACATAATGTTGATCTAGGACTGTTGAACAATACTGTATAAGTTGGTGATTGAGTTGATTTTTTTGGCTCTTATCCTTCTCTTTTTTGGTTATAAATACTGTGTTAAGATAGTTCATGAATGCTTCCAGGTTCAAATCCCGGACGAGCCCCCACTTTTAAGCTTCCCGGTTTAAAAAAATAGCCAACAAACCATCACTGGAGCGACTGAATCGAAGATAATCACACTTAATAAACAAAAACACCATCAAAATTATCTTTTCAAAACAGAGAAACAGCTCAAGACCCTGTTGACTCTATGGTGGTTAGAGCCCTCACAACAATGAGTTAGAAATTAGACATTTTTTGCCACTTTTGTGTCATCAAACATACACCAAGGCACATGGCGACAGGAATATTACAGCTGTCCCTGACAACTGAACGTCAACCAACACTGAGTGCATATTTATTTTCTCAGTAACACTAATAGTTTAATAGTAATTGGATTTATTCCAATATCACACAATGCTGTTGTATTTAACTGTATAATCCCCAACACTGTGTCACACCCACATGTACACATATATCCACATTAACACACATACTCTGAACATTGGTTTGTTGTATCGATATATTCTATTGTGCGTTTTTATTTGTGTGAGTGGGTGCCACCTACATTGAGGCAGAGCAGATACACATTATATACTGAAAAAATGCAGTGCATTTGTTGTTAATACAATCCTGGAGCTTTTCAATAGAAAGACATATGTGTGTGTTGTTACGTTTCCACATATGCATATTATAATTGGTCTGCAGCTCTGGTTGCTTTTATTACGGTCTGAAGGATAAGTCAAGTGTGTGTAGAAGCTCGTCGTTATCTAATTTAGTGTGAATGTGTGTCTCTGACTGTGTTGACATACGTATCAGTGTGTGTGAACGTAAGCCTGAAAGCTGTTACAAAGCTGAGAAATCCTAGCTACTACAATTTCTCCCTGCACACTCATACTCAGTACACTCACCCAGCCAACACATGGGCGCCCTGCACGATATATATATATATAGAGAGAGAGATATGTAGCCACACAATTAGATTTAGACACTCTGGCAGCGACGTATACAAACACACACATACACACACCCTCAGGAAGGCAGGCAGACAGCCACTGCAATGCAGGATAGAGCTTCCCCCGCCGCTGTGTGGGAGACACACCAATCACCGAGCTGTGGGGGTGGGCTGGAGATCCCTCACTCTGTTATTTCTATAGTCTGTCTCCCTCTCTCACTCTCTCTCTTTCTTTCTTTATTGGTCTCTCGTCCTCTCTCGGTCTTTCTTCTTCTGTCTCTCGCTCTTTCTCTTTCTGCCTCATCTCTCACGTTCAGTCTCTCATTTCCCACTCAGCTCATTTAGATTGAAAACAGCCTTACTGGCAATGATAGAACCATATTTTATACACGCAAAACACAGCAACAAAGAAATTCATGTTGTCTGCGTTAGCAAATGAGCAATAATCCTATAAGAATAATAAGAGATATGCATATGTAATGTATGTAATGGTTATGATTTAGTTTTCCATGGAAAATTATGTGTTTTGTTCCTGTTCAACTCAAATGACGCTTATGCTATATGTATATGAGAGCAGGAAAAGTAATAGGAATGTGCACACTTGATAGATGTTGTGAATGTGGTGATAGAAGGTAAGAATGTGAGAGTGTGTTTGTCTGTATATGTCAGACTCCAGCATCACCACAGGATTAATGGTTAAGAAAATGAATAAATGAATGAGATTATGTGATTACAGGGGGCTGTGAGTTAACCCTAAAAAACCTAAACACCCACCAGCGACCAAAACTATGTACTGATCTAAAATGTTTAATCCATAAAGACCCAGTGCTACTTTTATGTCACTTCCCAAATGATTTTTTCTCTCTATTTAACCTTTCTTATGTGATTTATCGCCATTTATTATAATATTATCCTCTCTATTTTGCGCTTTTTTCAGTGAAAATCAGATGTTTTCCTGTATTTTATTTGCTGATAATGTGGATGTTCATAAAAGCTCAGATTAAAGTTGAAGGTTATTATGTCAGAAACAGAGAAAACTGAAGAAAAAGTGACTTTTTTAGCAAAAATATGAGCAACTGAATGTAAAAACAAGTGTCTACAACCACTGTCATTGATCCAACTCCATGGGTTTTACTGGTGAATCAATGCTGTAGAAGATGACGGTGTTTCCATGTTCACTACAAAGCCTCTGAACGTCCAAATGGGTCCTATCTGATGACCATGAAAAGATGACAAACTACATTTTATACCAATTATTTACATGTATTGATAGGTTTAGTGGGTCGGAAGCTATTAAACACTTTACATCAGTAGAGGGTTTTGGTTGCCAGTGGCTGTTTGGGTCTTTATGGGTTAATAACTGTTGATCTACTAATCCTATCAATATGTGACAGTAACTCATGTAAAAAAAATTCTCAGCTTTTCAACAGCATCAGATATCACCCATTTGGACATTCAGAGGTTCTGTAGTGAACATGCAAACATGTCATTTTCTGCAATATTGATTCATCAATAAAACCTACAGAGTTTGCTAAATGACAGTGGTTGGAGATGCTTGTTTTTACATCCAGTTAATGATATATTTTCTTGCGTGAAATTTTTTCTTCTTCTTCAGTTTTGTCTGTTTTGATAGAATAAATTTTGAGTTTACTCTAAGCTTTTATCGTCTACAAAATCAGTAAATTAAATATTGGAAAATACTCTTTTTTTTAACTGAAAAATACAAAATGCAGAGGATAATACTATAATAATTGGTGACAAATCACTTTGTAATGGTTACATGTAGAGAAAAAATAATCTGGGACTTGCCACAAAAATACTTCTAGGTCTTTAAGTGTTAAAGGTCCAAATTTAGGAGGATTTATGTTGATATAATTGCAAAAATTGATAAAAAAAAAAAAAAAACGTATGTTGCCTGATGATATTTTAGATTAAATGATTCAGAGCAGAGAGGTACTTTGTTAAGTCACATTTTTGTGTAAGTATTTTTTTTTTTAGGTTTTTAGGTATTCGTGTATTCCTTCATATAGTTTTGTATTTTTTTAGTGCTAGTTTATGTTTGTGTATAGCACGCTGTAAATGCACATCCCTAACATACACTATATATCTGTATATTTTAAATGAGCTCTCATTTTTGCCTCTGTCTGCATCGTCTGGTTGTCGGTTTGTGTAACTCCACACAGAGAGAACTGTTTAATAATACAGAGCCCAAATCTCCTGTGCGGCTCCAACTGGCTTCATAAACCAGACACATATTTGTGGAGATTTGTTGGGTTTTTCTCTGTAATACTGTAAGGCCTTCATATAATGTAAAGTGCCTCGAGAGGATTTTTCGTTGTGATGTTGAATGGAACTGAACATACTCAAGACAGAAAATTCCAAAGTATCCCTTGCTGCCTGCTGCAACTTTTGACTAGAGACTAGTTTAAAGGCTCTGGTTTATAACAATTTAAGGCTTATTTTTTAGTTTATACAGTGTAACATCACATTCATGTGTTCCCGTGGCATTAAAGTGTCAATATGTATTGTACGTAAATTCCACTTTCAAATATTAAAAGTGATCTAAAATTGTTGTTACTATGTTTAGAATAAAGAGCTGTGGATTTCTGCCAAAAATGTCAATGCATTGGATTGTAGAGAAATGAAGTGAGCATCAGAAATTGACCAAATGGGATGAGAACCACTCAGAAACCACTTTTATTGTGAAAGAAAAGTAGTGATTTTAATAGAAGCTGTTTTCTCTGCTGGACTCAGGTGTAAATGAAAAGAATGGAGTTTGATGCTGAAATGCCAGTGTTTCTTCTACATGAGTGAGTTTGATTCTGAGGCTCATGAAGGTGTAAACTTATTATATGAGGTTCTTATCTTTGCTAAGTTGCCGTTTGTTGATCCACGGTTCAGATTAAACTGATACAGTTCTGACCTTGTTTGTTGGATTCTAAACAGATCTTTAGTTCCGCTATTGACAACACAAACTGTACAGAAAACAGAGGTGATTTGTGGTTTTACTGTGGCTGTTTTCTGTCAAGAAACAGAGCTAAGCTAACAGAGCTACAATGCAAACTATCAGCATGTAAAGATTATAAAACACAATTTTATTTTGGGAGACTGTCAAAAGAAGCTTTTTTTTTTTTTTGATGAATGAAGACAATAATTACAATTATGTTAAATGATCATGGTTTTCTCAAATAATTACGATGTAGTGATTATGTAATAACTGTGACTGACCTGTTTGGGTGAACCCTAACCCTTGGGTGAACTACCTCTACGGGGTTCAGCACTGGACAGCGCTACGGTTCCCAGTGCCTTTTGAAAAGGTTCAGCACTGGACAGCTGGCTCTAAGAGCTGTTATGTTCGCAGCCAACACATCACTAATTAGAATACAGGTTTTAATCTCGTCCACTAACAAGTGGAGCTGATGGTTTAATGCTTTTGCCATTATTTTATTGAGCAGCAAAAAATTAAATACGTTTTACTTTAATGTTAAAAGATTGCTATAATCTTCAAATCTAGAATTACATTAAAAAAAACTAACAAACTAAAATAAAATTCATTTAAATTAAATTCTCATTATTCATGTTCCCAAAGCCACAGGGAGCCGCAAAAGAGGGATGAAACAGCCACATGTGGCTCCAGAGCTGCGGGTTGCCGACCCCTGATCTAGACAGCCTAGAAATGCACGGGAATCTGAATGGTTTTGGTCATTACAGTCCCAACTGGAGTCTGTCATGTGACATGTCACTTTTATGTGAGTTTTCATGAGAAAAGGCAAAGCAGTCTGGACAGATATGAGCTTTTTGTGTAGGTTTTGGAGCTCTGGAGAGTGTAGAGTTGAGTTTTCCACAGTGTGACAGAACACCAACTCTGTCTCAGCTGCTGGAAGCCATCCTGCTGTATACCTGTCAACACCGGATGGCTTCAGGGTCTATGTGTTGGCTTGTCAGCTCCAATAAACATTTGTCTCTTTCTCATTGTGTGTGTTTGTGTGTTTTTTTTCTGCAGGGAGTTTGCCAAGGAGAGAGAGCGAGTGGAGAAGAGGCAGGAATTCCTGAAGCTCCGCAGACAGCAGCAAATAGAGAGAGAGTTAACCGGGTACCTGGAGTGGATCTGCAAAGCAGGTCGGATACAAAAACACACACTTCTACACACACACACACTCCTTCTGCCAACTGTAGGTTACAAATGTGAATATACCCCCACAAAATCATTACAGCTCTATTTTAGGACTTCAGCGTACACTTACATGGGCTCACAATCAAAGATAGAAATAACAAAGTCATTGATTCACTGTAATTAAAGCTGACACTGTGATGATTTGTGTTGCAGAGGAGGTCATGCTTGCTGAGGAGGACAAGAATGCGCAGGCGAAGTCTCAAGATCCGGCATGGTACAAAAGGAAACACAATAACTCTGGTGAGGACTGTCGTCTTTTGTCAGCGCACGAAATAACTACAGTGGACAATTTATTCCCATTTTAGGGGCTTAAATAATAGTTTCAGATGCTTAACATTCCAAAAACTGAACCAACACACAAATATACTGTATCCAGAGTATTTGATAAACAACATACAATTAAAAGTGATATATTTATGTAGGGATGAAACATATGTTGTCCAGATGTCCTTATCAGGTGATATTAAGCTATAAATAATCCACACATAGCATGTCAGATATTTATCTGTTGTGTTATATTAAAGGTTTTTCATATACTTATGTATGAGTATGTGTTCCTTTAAAGATAATATGATGAAGATATATTAGTAGATATAATAGTACCTATTTTTAGATTTATATAAGAATGATTTCTTTAAGAGGGGAAAAATAACAAAAACAAAATAAAGAAACAGAAAGTAACCTTAGTATCATCATCCGCTTTGGCCCAAAATGCAATGTTATTTTGTCTTTCCTGTCATGAAACAAGCAAGCAAAACGTAATTTATTTAGCGCATTTCAATCCACCACAATTAAATGTAAAGTAGGAATTTCTGCAAAAACAAAGCCAATAACGTTTAAATAAATGATAGAATAGGCAATTAAATACCTGAAACAGTGAGTTAAAAGTATAAAATAGTAATTACCAAGAATGAAATATGAAAAAAGGATAAAACATGAAATAATGAAAAACAAAAAAAACAAATCAAAACAAAAACAATAAATGAGGTAAAATAATATGTTAAAATCAACATCAATTGTGTTACTTGCAAGGTCTTTCTCTTTTTAAAACATTAATTGATAAAATGTTGTAGCAAGTTAAACACAGTTTTCCTCCCAACCATAGTGAAGATAAAAGCTGATAGACATGGAATGAAAAAGCATGAGAGAAAAGAAACAAAAGAACAAAAGGAAGAGAGTGGAGAAAAAGCCTCCTGTGTCTACATTGGGTTACATTAGGATTGATGTAGCTCCAACTGAACAAAGGTCACAAAGACAAATACAGAAACAGAACAGAGAAGAGAAAATGTTGTTAATAATTTCTGGTGGACAGGTGAGGAATGGTTAACTCTGAAAATGAAAGTAAACTGGCAAATACTACCTTTATTTTAACTGTCAACTGTAGCTTCTTCGCTAGCACGTTTTATTTTATGCTAGGTAACCGGTCAAATATGTTAGCTTGTTTAGTTAGCATAAATGTTCAGTCTCTTAACATAAAATAAACTGGAGCTAGAAAATTACAATAAACTGTTAAGTGACTATTTTTATATTAATTACAAGTAACTGAATGTATGTTTTAAGTTATATGTCTTCAGTTGTTAAAAAACAAACCGCATTTAGGGTAATGCTAATAGCAATGCCCAACAATTAGCTTATTTCTATTTTATTGTAGTATTTTATTATTAGCTTATCTCATACTGAACCTTAGACCAATTTATTGTTTGATATTCTGTCAGGTTTATAAATTAGGTGAGCCTCACACAGTTGTGCTTCTGTTCTCACTTGTTGGTTAAAAGTTACACAAAAATAAGTTAGTTTTAGGCTAGCAAGAAATTAGTATTTTCACAAGTTACATAAGCTAAGGAATAGGTTTTAACAGACCAGGCCATTGTTAATGTTACGTAATGTTACAACTGGATAAAAGTTTGAGAATCTTGTCTTTTTCTCTGAAAGAAAGGCTAATGCCTGCATTTCTTTTTGCTTTCTTCTTACTTTTACATTATTAATCATTCCACCTCCTGCAGTGCAGCTTCAAATAATGCTATAATAATGAGACAAATTGTGTTCTAACAGTACTACACAAGTTTTTCATGTTATTGATAAACATCAGGACATCTGTAAGAACCATTTGCATCAATTTTCAACCCTTCATTTAGGTGCAACGCTGCAGAAAACCTAGATGTTGTAACTCACAACTTTTTTCCCTAAGAAAGGACATTTTTATAACCCTTTCTCAGTTCTTGGCATCATAAATTTTGTTTTTCAGCTCAAGCAGTTTTTTGATTTACATTTCAGGACTTGAGCTTCTTAAATTTCTGTAAGAATGGAAAAAGTGGTCTAAAAGTTTTGGCTGGTATTGCACATTATTAGTATGCATTAGTAGCATTACATTTTGTATAGTGTTAAGTATATATGGGTGTTTCCATAATGCAACAATAATAATTTATATGTAAATCTTAATATACTGTATAACTTACCACAAATATATACTTTTATCAGACAGAATGTTGTTTAGGTTTTATATATACTGTATTACTGTATTATTATTATTATTATTATTATTATTATTACTGTAATAGATTTTAATGCATGTGTATCTGTTGTAGTCAGACCTACCACACTCTCTGCAGTGTTCTTTCTGAGTAATCGGTATGTGGCTGATACAGATCATTATTTCCACAGGCATCTCCCTCTGAGGTGTGTGTGTGCATTCACACAAGTACTGTGCTCTTATCAAGGCCATACTGCCTCTCATCTACAGCCTCACCCAGGGTAACAGTCACAGTGATTAGGGTGGGAGGGTAATGAGATTAGAATTAAGTACAGAGAGAGAGAGGCTCAGCGGTGTTCAGAGGCAGCGTGGGAGTACGAGGGTCCTTCACGCTAGTTTTAACACTCTCTGCTCCGTGGGCTCGATGCTCGCCATGACTTTTATATCGCTCTTAACCATAAAACCCAACTGTGTTTAGTTGTAAAATACCAACAGTGAGTGAGGATGAAATGTGGAGACTGGGCAGTATTTGACCACTTTAACACACATATTTTACACATCATTTCAGCCTTCAAGCATAAAAACAGAAAAAACCTATCCTTGCATTTTTATAGCCAAATATTTAATGTTACATTACAGAGGATAATTTTGATGACAAATTTTCTGTATTATTAATTTTTTACAATGTGTTTTAAACCAACACTGGCAGAAAGAAAACAATGATACAAAGGAGAAAAAAGAAACAAAATGGAGAAAACAACTTAAAGAGAAAAGATTTGCTATTGTAACATAAAAATACACATTATACTATACATATATCCACATACTTTACTTTTACATACATTCCTGTGTAAAAGAGCCAAATAAACTAGGTGGATGTTAGATTGTGGTGAAATCAACCCAGGTTTTACAGTCCTATGCAAAAGTCCTGGTCCATCATCAGGTTTGTTGGTTTAGTGAAGTTCTAATGACCACACATGCATTTGTCTCCAATCTGATATATGTGAAGTATGTACAGCAGGAAAACCAAATGTTTCAGGTTAAAAACAGCTTCAATATACCAAAGTGGTCATATTTAGTGTGACCTCCCTCTGCACTTAACATGTCTTTAACCCTTTTGTTCGTACAATATGAAATTTATTGCATTAATTTTCTGATGTTTTATACCAGGTTTCATTCAACACATGTCAAATCTTCTAAATTGTTTGTGTTGCTTGGGGTCAGAGGTCACACTAAATCGTGACTTTAACCTTTACAACACATTTAGTTAAATTTTTTATGTGTCTTTTAAGGCTGGGCACATATTTACTGTATTTTCTTGTTGTATCTCAAGAAAAGACGATGAAAAATAAATATGGATGATCATTTCAACCCTGAAAAAACAACAGACGTAAATTTGACATAAGACTTTTGCACAGAACTGTATATCTAATCATATATACCGTACATGCACATTTGATCTGGACAGTTTAATGAATGTGGTCATATGATATGCTCTCAACCATAACCACATGAGAGAGAGCAAAAACAAAGGCGTTAAAAGAAGTGTTTTTAAACACTTTAATCAAATGATTTTTGGTCTAATTATCAATCCCCAATGCATATTCATACACAAATACACAGACATTGGCCTAGCTTCATAGATGTATTGTACACTGTAAATGCACATATTCATAAATATACACTCTAATACTTAATTCTGCAAGGACAGGATGATTCAGTCAGATGATTATAATTATCGTCATTATGATTTGACTTTCACCATTATGACTCGTTTTTTCCAAGGAATTGAAGGAGATTGAACTGATAACTGACAAATCCCTAAATAGTAGTATTTTAGAGACTGAGCAGCAGCTTATGAAATCTGATGGTATGAGTTTATGTTTTTCAGTCACTGTCTTGCAATGAATAATAATTTTTGTGTTTTCAGAAAAATACCAAAGGGGTTGCATGCATTTCGAAGTAATCCTTTGTGTGGTTTGACTTTTATCTACTAATCTACTGTCTAAACTTGTTCGAACACTTGCAGCCTATATCAGAAATTCATTTACACAAAATTCTGAGCAAGTGGGCGGATTAAAAATACTGCAGATATTCAAAGTTTTACCAAAGATAGACAAGGCAGAGGTAGAAAGACAGTGTAAGTAGTAACACTGAGATCCTGCTTTATTTTCACATGTAACTCTTTTCTTGTTGCATTGACAGTGTTAAAAAGAGCGAAGAAGAGTAAGAATGACCTCATCAACGCAGAAGAAGGAGAGGACCACTTCACTGACATCTCATCTGTTGGTGAGGACAATACCTGTGACACAATGGGCTCTATTTTCTTGCCGGTGTATCTGCAAAGCAGTTGTTACTATGTTCTTTGGGCGTAAGTCTTTTTGTAAGCATTTGTGTATGTCCCTGCTAACACTGAGGTACAGTGGAGGATGTTTTTGTGTTGAATGTCAAAGTCAGCTTCATTGTCAGTTTTGCCATATGTACAGCTCATATAGAAGACTAGAAGTGCAAACACTCTAAGGCCCACAGTGCATCAATGAACATTGTAGAAAAAATATAAAAAATAGCATAGAACTATAAATGGAATGTAACTATAGACAGCGGGGAATGTGGAGTGCAGTGCTGATTTTGGGGTCAAAGCAGCTTATCAGAGCTGGTTTGGAAACCAAATCACACACCTGGTATTTATACTGGGATTTGTGCCTACTACTTAAATCAGAATTGTTTTATCTTCTGCAGATTGACATTAAAATGAATCTACTAAGGTATATAAAAAAGGCTGTAAGCAATATTATCCATAAGTGTATTTAGTGTGACCCCTGACCCCATGACAAGAAGCAGCACAAACAATTAGAATCATCTGACATGTGTTGAATGAAACCTGGTATAAAACAACAGAAAATTAATGCAATAAATCTCATAGTGTCTGAACAAAAGGGTTTAAGACATGTTAAGTGCAAAGGGAGGTCACGTTAAATACGACCACTATGGCTTATAGAAGCTGTTTTTTCCCTGAAAATTTTGAATTTCCTGCTGTTCATACTTCACATATAGCAGATTGGATCTTAATACAGAGACGAATACAAATGTGCGGACATTAGAACTTTAATAAACCAACAAACGTAATGTTGACCTAGGACTGTTGAACAATACTATATAAGCTGATAACTGACTTGATTTTTATTTATTTTTCTGCTCGTATTGGTTCTAAATACGGTCTAAATATAGTTTATGAGTGGTCCCAAGTTCACAT
Source organism: Sphaeramia orbicularis (assembly GCF_902148855.1). Taxonomy (NCBI): domain Eukaryota; kingdom Metazoa; phylum Chordata; class Actinopteri; order Kurtiformes; family Apogonidae; genus Sphaeramia; species Sphaeramia orbicularis. The sequence continues at coordinate 7,865,647 of NC_043965.1, read as the reverse complement.
CCCGGACGAGCCCCCACTTTTGAGCTTCCCAGTTTAAAAAAATAGCTAACAAACCATCGCTTGACCAACTCAGTTGAAGATAATCACAATTAAATATTAAAAACACCATCAAGATGATCTTAAAGGCATGTTAAGATACTAAATAAATAAATCCTTTGGTTTATAGAAGCTGTTTTTTTACCTGAAACGTTTGTTTTTCCAGTTGTACATACTTCACATATATCCATATTGGATCTAAATACAGAGAGAAATGCATATGTGTGGACATTAGAACTTTACTAAACCTACAAACCTATGACTGACAGATATGTAGATTGGTACATACAGTATATAGACACATAGATATCCAGATAAATAGATGCAGTAGATAGATACATTGATACATAGATTGTGTTAGAGTTAGCATGGGTTCTGAGATGTTACACAATGAGTCAGATGTCTGGATTAAAATAGACCAGGAAATGATTAACCCGCTATTCTTCCTGAGCTAGTAATGAAATTCTAATAGAACCATTTCTCTTCTTTCCTTTCGTGTCCAGCCCCACTTGACATTTGAGCTTAATTTAAGTAACAGAAAGTTTAATATAGTACAGATACATGAGAGCAGGGACGGCTGTGGTAAAGGCCGGAGCACACTGCCTCAGATGGAACTGAGGAATTCTCTTCAGTTATATCACACTTAAAGCTCATCAGAAACTGAATAACCTCCTTTAGCCAATGTAGAAGTTAATTATATTACTTTTAGACCCACACCCCAGTGGTACTTAGAGGCGTTTACTACCACTTCACAGGAGCATACCTCTACAAAGCGTGGAATAAATCGTGCTGGAGATTTCAAACTTTAGTGGAATCATGAACTCATGAAAATTAAAACTTTATTTAATGTGAGTGCAGTTCTTTTAGATTCGGTTGCTTTATTGCCATTTTGTGTTTTGTCCCAACTGCCCCCCAAGGGTCGCCGTTCGCCCGGGCCAGCGTTAAGAGCAAGAACGAGAGCTCGTCTTACTTCAGGAGGAAAGAGAAGAGGGTTCGCTTCACCATTCGCCGTTTGGTCAAATCCCAGAGCTTCTACTGGACGGTTCTGTGTCTGGTTGGTCTCAACACATTGTGTGTGGCTATTGTCCACTATGACCAGCCTGAGTGGCTCACCTATGCACTATGTGAGTATGAGGAGGCATTTAGAAGGGTCTGTGGGGTTTTGTCTCAGTATTTACATATTCGAATATTTGTTGTTACAATACTAGAGTATAGTATGTATAGTCAGAATGTCTCAATCAATCAAAACAATAAGATGCAGTATTTGTGGATAACATGGTGAAAGTTTGTATATTCACTATCATTATTGTAAGTGAGTCAAGCAAAAATAGTGTTTACAGATTACTTTATGTTTACCGTTTTTTTTACTTTTTTGTTATTCTGTTTTATTCTGTTTTGTTCATGAATTATTTGCACAATAAAACAAAAGATAAAGATGAGGCTCAAAATACAACAATTTTGCAGATAAGACTAAAAATGCTAACATTGAAATCTACATAAATATAAGCAATAAGACACATGATTTAAGCAGATTTCCAACAATGAGTCAGTAAATAAAAGACATAATATGTTGTAAAATATTAAAGTTAGGGACTTAGAAGAAGGGGATGTAATACGGTTGACAGGTGACCATATGACACAACCAAATGTTTTCAGTGTTAAATGAAAGAGGTTGAAAATATTTGCTATAAATCATCAAGTAAACAATATATGTAACATTAGCTTTTTAGTTGTTTTTAGATATTTTAGGGCAGAAATGTAACATACTATAGCTCTTCGTATGTAATTTTTCCCACATACAACCTAGTTTCAAGTTATTTTTTATAATAGCCAATATTCCACTTGTGAAAATGTTGAACCATATTGTGTATGGGTTTCTCTACTATAGTCCTATTTAGCTGGTTATGATTGCAACCTTTGTGGCTAATGCTACCCATTATTAGCAAATGTCTGCTCCATTACTGACCATAAAAATAATAAAAGTTTGCCAAATACACTCCTGTAGACTTTCACTAATGCAGCAAAACTCATTTTGCGGTGGCCACATGTGAAAATTGAAGGAAATGAATGCACTAATGATTGCTAGCTTTACAAAGAGGATACAATAATTTAGTTGATTTTAATATGACTCAGAATATCACTCCTTTACAGAATATTAGTGTAATGTTTCTGTGAATTTGAAGGTTTTATGTATTGCACTATGTAAACATGGTGATATTTAGCATACTTAATGGTAACCAGTCTTTTTTTACTTTTTTTTTTACAGTTCATCCTGATGAAAACATATGCATCTTACTAAACTTTGTTGCAGCACCCATAATACCACTGAAACCTACGTATGAAAACATTAAAGTTTAAATTTAGACCAACTTATCATCTTGATTAAAACCTAATTGACTGATTTTGGCCGTCCGGGTAACTGGTATTTACTGTGTGCCTGTCTGCATTCTGATATCGACTGCACCTGGTTACTTAGCATCTGCTGCTCTGATTCCTGTTAATTTTCTGCTTTGCTCAGGCAGGTAAAAAAACCCAAAAAACACACACATCACTCACAGATACCGCAGGGCATTTTACAAACACACATGAGCAAACATACAACTCACACAGTCCATCATGGCAGAGTACAGCAGTTATTTTGTCAAACAATACAGTCTTTCTGTGTCATATTTACTGTGGGCACAGCTGAACAGGCAGCAGTAGCTCAGCTCTATTGAATTGTGTAAATCAGCAGGGAGCCATTGCCTATTAACCTACGGCATTGATCTGTGTGTTTTCTTATTCTCCCTGGACAGACCTGGCTGAGTTTGTATTCCTGGGCCTGTTTCTGGCAGAGATGTCCATGAAAATGTATGGTCTCGGACCCCAGAACTACTTCCACTCCTCATTCAACTGTTTCGACTTTGGGGTGAGTAGTCCTGTTAAGTTGTGGGTTGAATCGATCTACTGTGGTTTTTAGAGCATGTGGTTCAGGACAACAGTGGCAGTGTGGACTGGTGATTCAGGACAGGGTTCCACCAGGAGTTTGATTACAACCTCAGTGTGCATAAAGACTTTACTTTACCGGACAACCTTGAAAAGTATCTGTGATGTTTCCATAAGTGTATGATTTCATCCATTATTATTTATTTATTTATTTTCCAGCTTGTGTCACTCACTTATCCACATGACAACACATAGCTCTATGTAAATATTTTAAAGCCACTGTGGAGGCTTTAACCTGTCTATGTTCTCAGGTGATTATTGGCAGTATTTTTGAGGTGATCTGGGCTGCCATCAAGCCAGGAGCCTCGTTCGGCATCAGTGTACTTCGGGCTCTACGACTGCTCAGGATCTTCAAAGTCACCAAGTGAGTTTTCCCAACCATCTGTTGCTGTCTGTTCATGACACTGGTCTGGATACAATATTTATGTATTTATGCGTGTGTGTAGGTATTGGAACTCTTTGAGGAACCTGGTTGTATCCCTGTTGAACTCCATGAAGTCCATCATCAGTCTCTTGTTTCTCCTCTTCCTCTTCATTGTGGTCTTCGCTCTGCTGGGCATGCAGCTGTTCGGTGGACAGTGAGTAACCATTTCCATTCGTCTGCATGTTACAGAAAAAAATACAGCTCTTTTGACTACTTACGAATTCAGATGATTCAATAATTAGTCAGTTAATCCTGCAGTTCCCAAACTTTGAACATTGTTTTATGTCTTTAAATATAAAACACTGTATAAGAATGACGATTAAAATTAGGCATAGAATCCACAAAATAAACAAAATAATAAAAGAAATTTGAACAAATATAATCTGGCAAATGAAGAAAAATGAGCAGAGTAGCCACAAAAAGTAACAAAATAATTTCAGAAAGAAAGAAGACATATACAGAGAGCTAAAGTAAATGTATAAAATTAAAAAACAATCAAGAAAATGGACAAATAAACAACTAAATGGACAAAATCTCAAAGTATCGGTTCCACAGCCCATTTTAGGGCCTGAACTTAAGTTTAGGAAGGGCTAAAGTAATCAATTAGTTGTCAGCTACTAAATTGATCTGTAACTTTTATGGATTATCTGTTAATAATATTTTAGGGGTAAAAAAAAAGCCTCTTAGATGTGCTGCGCTGTGCTGAGTAAAGTGAACATATTTGGGGTTTTGCAACATTTTATGAATCAAACAACCAATAGATTACTTGGAAAATAATCTACAGATTAATCAATACTGAAAATATTCAGTAGCTGTTGAAAGATTTCAGTTGATTACCTCCGCCAAGGAGGTTATGTTTTTGCCAGGGTTTGTTTGTCTGTCTGTCTGTTTGTCTGTCCGTTAGTGTGCAACATAACTCAAAAAGTTATGGACAGATTTTGATGAAATTTTCAGGGTTTGTTGGAAATGGGATAAGGAAGAAATGATTAAATTTTGGTGGTGATTGGGGGTGGGGGGGCCCACGGGGGGGCCACTGATCAGCCTTGGCGGAGGTCTGCGCTCTCCGAGTGCTTCTAGTTAGAAGAAATATTGCCAGTGTTACCACAGCTAGTGTCTGTTTGCACCTGGAAATGGTTAAAATGAAAATAGCAACTGTTGTTCACCTTCAAAATTTGTGAGAGTTAAGAATAAAATCTGAAAACTGAGATAAATTCAGAACAGATTTAAATCTAACGAAAAGCCTCCAATCACAGGCTCCTGAACAAATGCATTTCTTCTTCTCTATTTCTGTGATTTTCGTCTAATGAGATAGGGACTAACGAAAAGCATTCATAGATTTTGAGAGGGCACAAGACAAATTCTGCTGCCATTCCACCCTGCTTTATCTGCATCCGTCTCACTGGTGGGGATGTAATTAGGTCCCAATAGGCAGACCCAGCTACAAAATGTCAGCATTAGCACAGCTCATCCATTTGAGGAGAATAAACACTCAGAGATCAGCCATAAGGTCACACACACACCAGGCAATAAGACATATAAATGTAATAGGCAGATATGGTACTGGAGTCTAATGGAGGGAAACTGTAAGTGTCTTTGTCCTCCAAAGGTGCAGGAGTGCTGTGGTTGATTACATCCACTGTGCTTTTCTCCCTGCAGGTTTAATTTTGAAGACGAAACGCCGACAACCAACTTTGACACGTTCCCAGCAGCGATCCTCACAGTCTTCCAGGTAAAGGTCAATGCCATCATGTTTTCCCCCTGCTCTGCTTCCACAAATGACCCGGCTTGAACGGTCCCGTGTCTCTTGCAGATCCTGACCGGAGAGGACTGGAACGCAGTCATGTACCACGGAATCGAATCACAGGGGGGAGTTCACGGGGGAATGTTCTCCTCCATTTATTTCATTGTTCTCACCCTCTTTGGAAACTGTATCCTGCCCAATTGATCCCATTGGATTTCCCCTTGTGGCTGCCAGGCAGTCTTATAAACAGAGAGAGAATTTATAATCGATTTGATAAACGGCTGCAATAGTGAGTATTGATCTTGTTTTTATTGATTATTCGATCTTTTCCTGAGACCAAAAACAACCAGACACACTGCTCAACGTCTTCTTGGCCATTGCTGTCGATAACCTTGCAAATGCCCAGGAGCTCACTAAGGTAACTCATCCCTTTAGAGCTTGAGATTTAAGCCCTGTCCAGACCAAAGATTTACAACCAAACAAACAAAACCGTGTTAGAACGTCACAGGCTGAGGTTGCAGAAGCGTAAAGTGGTCTCAAAGGGGCTGGGGGTGTCACCAGCCATTGAGTTTGTCAAATCTCTAGAGGCTGGATTGGGAACATTGAAGTATGTAGTGTGTTTTTCTCAGTATTTATGGCCTGTGGCTCATCTGTTACCGTGAAGAACAGCATTATGATCAGCTGTTTTCCCACTAAATCTTCTCTATATAGTCCATGTTTTCTCGCTTTATTAGAGGTGACACCTGCCTCAGGAGAAATTTTCAACCCTTCACTGTTTCATCGATACCAGGGATACAGCTGTTGTAAACAAATTACTGTCCTCACTAATATTTTAAGATGCTACAAAGTACATCCAGCTACAAAACAGCAGGAAAATCAAGTACAGGGCTGTAGCTTGGCAAGTTTTTGCAAGGTTTTGGTCTGAACTCGGCTTAGAAGCTCACTGTAGTGCTAGGGCCAGTAGTTCTCCATTCAGTTGAACTTTCATCCCTTAAATTTCTTAGCAATCCTTCCGTTTAGTTAGTAAGTAAGTAAAGTTTATTTATAAAGTGCTTTTCACAGATAAAAATCACGAGGTGCTGTACATAAAATGGGTGCAATAAAGCAACATAAGAATAATTTCATAAAAATAAATCCATCAACCAAAAGCTTTCCTAAATAATAACTTCTTAGCTGCCTTATATAGTCCCCTGACTATCTACTACATTTATGGTGGAGTATAGTATATTGTTGGATAATTAAAACTTGTAAGTAAATATGTAAAAAAAAAAAAAAAGTAATACAAATATTGTGTGATGATAACTGTTTCTTGAAAGCACGTACCCAGCTCCAAGAAAAATCACCTTTGTTCAGTCCATTCAAGTTATAATTGTACTTATTCAAGCTTGATGGATAATAAAGGAGTTTTTTTTTTTTTCCCCTGTATTTCAGCGGTAGAATCTCTGTATTTATCTGTGTATTAACTACCCCAAAATCAGCTCATTACAGCTATAAAAATTGCAACTGTGGTACAGTTCAGTGCATCTACAGCAGCCATTACAGACTCATTTCCTCTAAAAAATTTCTCTCTTTTAAGAAAATAAAACATGAAAACATCAGATTTCTGTTCTGGTCACTCGGCAGCTGAAGATACTGCGGGCACTTAAGATGAAAAACACCCACTGTAGTTGACAGTTATAGATTTGTCAAGTGGTTAAAAAGTGGTAGTTGTTTGTATGGATTTGCCTCTGCACATATTATCCAGGATGAAGAGGAACAAGAGGAGGCCATCAATAAGAAACTGGCTCTCCAGAAGGCCAAGGAGGTAAAGGAGGTCAGCCCCATGTCGGCCGCTAACATTTCCATCACAGCGTAAGTTACAAATCTGATCTAATTGTTCTGCTTTTGTTAAATTTATGTTCATTTTATTTCAGTACGTTCCACCCAAAGACAAAACACACGTCAAAAGTATAAATACTGTATGTCCCCTCTATCCTGCACCGTTATCTAAATTCCATGATTGTTTTTCTCTACAAAGGAAAAAATATGGTTTTCTTATATTTAATTAGAAACATGAATCTAAATTTCAAGCACAGCCTCAAATTTACCATTTTGATCGTCATTAAAATCATTCCTCTTCATTAATCCCAGACTGTGAGCTCAAACAGCTTTAGTGGAATCAAACAGGACTCAAAACTCATTATTTTTTTTACTTATAATATTGTACTATATACAAATGTCTTTTAAATTACACAATAGTTGTCAAGATAATTGCTTTGAGCCTTTTTGGATAAATTAAAATACAGAAAAGGTGTGAAACAAATAGAAAGCATTCCATAAACACAACGATATAATCCAAATTGATGTTCTTCCAGCACTTTTATTACATGTTTATTTCCTCTGAAGGACTGTTTCTCTATCAAACACAGACAGGACATGAAGAACATCCTTTATCTGCTCCTTTTGCTCTCTCATAGTCCTTAAAAATTCTAAAATCCAATCAGAATTTAGGCCGTAAAATGTATTAAATGTGATTTTTATTGGTCTTAAAATTTTTATTGGATTATGAAATGAAAATTATATTAAATGCGACCTCCAGACACGATTTGGATCTGCACAAACTGTTAAAATCTGTTAAAATTTTCACGTTTAAAGTGAGACCTGCTCTCATAATGTCAGTTTGTACCACTGTCCGTCATGAAATAGATCTTAAAACACATTCATAACAGTTATATATAACCTTAAATTGAACTTGTTCAAACTGCAGCAGCTCTACTGTGTGATTTAGCTCTGGTAAAAATCCATCCTCGAGGACCTCATCCAACTTGAAACAAAACCTAATGTTGACTGAGCTCCTCGGAGTCCCAGTGAAAGGCAGTTTTAATCTCCTCACCCACTTTCTTTTCTTAACAAAGCACATCCCAGTTTTGTGTCTCCCAAACTTCCTGTACTGTAGATCTCTGCGGAGTCTCTAAGAAAAATCAACAGTAATTCAGCAAAATGTATTCAGTTCACTGTGGAGTGTTTTATACACTGTTTTAAACACACTGTATGTTCATCTCATCCCTTTATAGTTTCATATGCTGCTGCGACAGTGTTTGTTATACTATGATAGTGCGAGGAGAATGGAAATGACTCTACAGATGAATAGATCCAGTCATTTAGACATCTAGCTCCAGTAAGCTCAAATGACTTTGATATGTTTGCTTGCAATCCCAAATCAGAGACAGTCAGGGAAAATCCACATAAAAACAGAAAGCAGCTATTGTTTTTCATTGCAGATAGATAGTTAATGTTCTTAAAGCTCTAGTCGTTCAGTTAAACATCCATAATGACATTTCGGCATACTGTGGTCTGACAGTGCATGAAGCTCCTGAATGTGCTCTTTACCTGTGTTTACAGGCTGGAGAAAATCTACCCTGTGACACAGATTTTGTCTAATCACAGGTTTTTTCAGAAAGGTAGGAGTGTAGGATACATGATTGACAGCTGGAATTACCAGTTGCTGATCAAATCCCGATCTGGATGCAGTTCTGCTCCGTGTTTTGATACGGAAGCTTTGAAACGTAGCTTTGGTTTTCCATAAATAGCATGAAATGGAATCTTTGAAGTCTTTATAAAGCTGCAGGAGGAAGTATTGTAGCTTTGACGTAGGTTTATTTGTAAATGTATTCCGCCCATGTATTTCAAACCTGCAACATTGTCCCCAAGAAAATTTGATCGTGCAGTTTAAGGACCTTTTTATACCTGACAGTCTGAACCTATGTCCAAACCAAGGCTATTTACCTAGTTAGTCTTCTCTGTGGTCTTACAGTGTGAATTATTCAGAAAATGTTTCACTCTTGAAATGACTGTAAACCACTAAGAACAAGGCTAATAAAGTTGATATTAGCAGCTGATTATAATCAATAAATGTTAGAGGTTAAGGGTTAACTCACTTTATCATCCCCGAAGGGAAATTCTGTCTGCATTTTTATCCATACTAAAAACATGTAGCACCTAGCATTAGCAATTAGCATTAGCACATATCAGACACTGATAGTGGTGAGCTGGCACTGAAGGCTCTTAAGATTTGTTCCAAAAGCAAAGTCCAGGAAAAAGTCTATTTTTTTAAGGTGTAAACATAGCAGTGACCTCTAACTTTATTTCATATGCATGAGAAAATTAAGTCAATAAATTAGTATTCATACAGCCCAGTATCATAAATGTTTACACACTGTATAATAAACAACACCACTGTATGTTGACCCTCAGTTGTAGTAATGAAAACCCCACAAAAATAAAGATGAAAAAAATGGAGGAAGCCCAAGAAAGAGCCACAGAATAGACATCTTTCTTCCTGGGCAGATGGACAGTCAAATAGGTGATCAGTAAAGTCTCATCTGATCTAAATTATACATGCAGAAAATGCATGCATACAATATATTTTGTATAATAAAATGAAGTGTCATCACTGAAAAGTTGGCATTTGAGCACTTAATTCTCTATTGTTCACAACAGTTTTAAATGGTGAAAGGAAACGATCACTGTCTGACTTGTAATCAAAATAAAATAGTCTAAGTAAATGCAGAAATCACTGATTTTGTTTGTTGGATGTCCATTTTACATCCATATCCACATAGGAACTTCGTTTTACCAAATCTGACCTATGTACTTGAGATGATTAAAAGACCAGAGCTATCATTGTGTATTGGTATTTCTGTCTATTTTATCCATCCCTGGCATATTGTAAAGCTGGGATGTTAACATGTTTGTTTGGTGTTGTACATCAGTCAAAATAGAATAAAATCCACACTTTGTAGAGGTGGGGAAACACAAACACAAAACTGTTGCTGTGAAGACGTGAATGATCCCAGTTGTGGAGTCAAACAGCCGTGGGTGGAGAAGAAAAAAACACAAATGTGCACAAGATGACTTGAAGTGAACGAGGCAGTTCTGTAGATTTACCTAAAGAAGAAAGTAAAAACCTATTTCATCAGGTGTGTGGATTTCACAACCCTAACACTTTTACTAGACAATGTGCACATTATACTATTATAACACAATTAGTTGTTTATTATTATTTATTATTATTACTACTTATTATTTGTTGTTTTTACTAGTACTTTCTAATGTGCAATTGCCTCTTTTTACTACTGTTTTTATAGTTGTATTACTATTTTCTTGTAATATTTCTTATATGTGTACATTCAGTTGTGTGCTGCTACTGGAACCTTAATTTCCTAAGGGCTCTGCTCAAGGGATCAATGACGTTCTATCTAATCTAATCTAATCTAATCTATTCTAAATTTTTATGAGAACATAAACACCTTTTGTCTACTCTCCTAATACACTAAATCGAAGAGCTTGAAACCCTTAAGTGATTCAATGAATATCTATTTTCACGAAAAGGGAAATTCACAAGTCGCACATCAATGATCCCTCCAGGTGGACAAAACAAAGAAGCACAAAGCAACATAGTACGTCAGGGTTTCCAAGGCCAGAGTAACAGATAAAGACTAGAAAAGTAGTCTGGCTGGCCACAAAACAAAAGACAAGGTCACAAAATAAATGGGAAACAACCCTCACAAAAGCCTCACTTTAAACACTATGTCTGCTGAGACTTTAAATTGACAAACAGGAGCAATGACCAAGAGTTAACCAGAGCTATACAGATGTAGTTGTCTCTAAGAGCAAACTTTGTACAACAGCACCACTGTATGTTACTTAAAATCACTTAAATGAGTTATGTGTAATACTGATATTCTAAATAATTGCTTAATAGGATGGACCCAGAGCAGCCAAAGCAAGCAACAAATTAACACCTCATCTCTGCAGACTATGTCACTCACTGAATAAAGTATGAAGCTCATTGTTTACACACATCTGTATTATGGTATCATTTTCAAACTAAAACTCATAGATGCGTATTTTAACAGTCTGTCTTATAATCTTCACTTGCTGCATCGGCTGATAGTTTACATTATAGCTCTGAAAACAGCCACAGTAAAACCATTAACCACCTCTGTTTTCTGTATGTTTTTTGTTTTCAATAACTGCAAAAAAGACCTGTTTGGAATCCAACAAACAAGGTCAGAACTGTCACAATTTAGACTGGACCATGGATCAACAATTGTCAACCAGCAAACACAACATAATAACTTTATACTGTCATAAGGTGCTTAATAAAACTCTCCAGCTGAGTAGAAGTACTACCATTTAGGCATCAAACTTCATTCTTTTATTTTAGAGCTGTGTCCAATGGTGAAAAAAATGGTAATAGTATTTTTATTTTTTTTATTTTTTTTAAATCATTTTGTCACTTTTTTTTTTTTTTTTTACCCTTTTTTAAACACTGAAATGATAACTTTAGATGATGTATGAACACTTTAACCCTTAAAGACCCAAACATCCACTTGGGACCAAAAGCATCTACTGATCTAAAATGTATAATACATGATAATCCACTAATCCTATTAGTCCATGTAAATAATTGGTGTAAAATGCAGTTTGTCATCTTTTCATGGTCATCAGATATGACCCCTTTGGACATTCAGCAAAATATAGAGGATTACTTCATAGTAAATGGTGACAAATCACTTAAGAATTGGTAAATATATAGAAAAAAATCATTTGGGATCTGCCACAAATGTCACACTGGGTCTTTATGGGTTAAAGTAGAAATACTCCATATAGATCCTTTTATGATCTGTTCCACTAGATGAATACACTGCACTGATGCTGCTCTATACACATTTACCCATCTCCAAAATGATAAAATTGTGTTTTAGCTCTGGTCTTATTGGATTTGTTTTGGGGTTTTTTGGCTCCGCCCTCTTCACCATTTTGTTCCCAGAGCAGCCCTACCCCAACAATTTGTCGATTTCCCCTTTGCATGACTGTCCGTACTGGAATTCAGCTTGTTTATGGATTTCAGTATAACCCTACTCTCTCAGGTCTGGACCGTAACAGTATTTCTCTTGTTCATTTTAGTTTGGCCGCTGAATAAATTGAAATGAGGTTAACCTGGCTGTCACTGTAGCGGTCTATTTGTGTTGCATTTTCTCTGCGGTTCAGTCTCGGTCTTGTGTTTTCTGGACTTTGACTTCCCGTCGCATTGAAGTGTGATGGGGAGCTAAAGGACACAGTGAAGACAGAGAAATGTCAAATATTGTCTGGCTGTTTCTCTGACTTCAACCTATATGATGTTCCCCCCTCCCCCATTTTTGTTTTGTGCATGTGCAGTTTTCTAACACGCAGTCGAGGTAACGCGCACTCTAGCAGCTCATCCATCTGCAGCGTTAACTCACTGTGAGTTATTACCTCTCTGTTACAATTTTTACCAAACTCCTACAATTCTGTCATTCACCTCCCTCCTCTACAAACCCTGTTTCCTTCTGGTCTCACCACTTTGCATTCTTCTGTGTTGAATCGTCAAAGGAACGTGGCAGTTCCTCTGAAGTGACCCTTTGTGATGGACCTTTAAGTGTGTTTTACTGTTTCCATCGCAGTATTTCCGTGTTGTGACTGACGTGTGCAGTGATCATTTGTGATGGACATTATGTTTTTTCTGTGACTGTACCTTTCTTTCAACATACTGTAAATGTGCACTATGTTTATTTGCAGCTCTGATTTATTCTTCCATACTGGTTGTACTTTTATTGTGTGTTAATTTTTTGCGATATAGATGAAGGACATGAATGCTCAGATAGATGCTGGTCATAATTTGTTGACCTAAACTACTTAAGGAAGAAGAATTCTGTTGATGCTCTGTTTGTTTTCTTATATTTCCATCCAGTTGTTTTATTAATTCTTATTTTCAGTTAACACATGAAGAAACCTCAGCAGAAACAGAAAATATAAAGAAAATATTAGATTACAATACATTAGACTTTATTAATACAACAGGGAAATTCAGCGGTCAAGGCAGCAACAGAATAGAGTGTAAGAAAAAAAGTGTACATACATAAAGATAGTGCAAAAACAAACAATATAAAATAAAAAATAATAGTAGTAAAAAATATATACATACTACATACATATTTACAACAGAGAAGAATTGCAAAGTCAGACTGCAGATGAGACACATACAGGACAGGGTTATACTGTTTTGATGTACAATCTGAATCAAAACTCGTTATCTCAAAGAAGGTTTTAATCGTGAAAATATAAATGCAAAAGAAACAAGCTCAAATGCCACATTCCATCAGAATCAGGAACAAAACACCACCATGAAAGAGGAGCTGCAAAAGCAAATATTAAACCAGTCATGCACACACTGTGAGGTTTAGTTCAGGCCAAAGGTGAAGGCTAACTTTAGGTTTCTAGCCTCTCTTAGCTCCTAATATTATAATATTTTGTTAAATAAATATTACATCTAACTGTATTAAACCACAGATATGATCAAGAACAAACTCACATGATATTCACATAACAGAGGATGGAAACGTGCATAAATTAGCATTTTATTTGGCTAAATATCTGAAAATTCTGTTAAATTTATGATACATTTAAATAGAAATCTGTCCATGTCAAGTGACAAGGAAGGCAGTCACTAATTAGGTTAAAGGTTGACTTATTTTACTATCCCTGTAGGGAAATTCACTCTCTGCATTTCACCCATTTTTTTTTTTTTACCTGACATTAGCATTTACATGGTGTCCATGGATCCTTAAAAAGTCTCAAATGTGATTTTCCTAAATTAAGGTCTTAATTATCCTTAAAATTTATAATTAATCCTTAAATCTGACAGTCAAAGGTCAAAATCCCACAGTTACAGTAAACGATAGCTCTATATTTTCTTTGTAGATCTTTCCACAGAATTAGTCCAATTTGTAATTAGTGTTGATCATTTAATCCTAACTGAGAGGGAAATGAGTGGAGCCTCCAACAGTCATTCATGGGTGGATTTGACTTCATCAAACCTGCAAATACCCTGATTGTGTATTTAACATATTTTTTGTGTATTGTAGTGCATTTTTTGTGTGTATTAGTGTAATTTTTGTGTATTTTAGCAAGTATTAGCATACTTTGTGTATTTTTAGCATATTTTTATGTATTCGAGTGTATTTTTTAAATGCATTTAGTGTATTTTAGCATATTTTAGTGTATTTCCGCATTTTCGTGCATTTTTTGTGTTTTAGTGTATTATATATATATATATATATATATATTTTTTTTTTTTTTTTTTTTGTGCATGTTGGTGTATAATAACAATCATTCATGGGTGGAGGGGTTCAGGTATAAGCTTTAGCAGCCTGATTTAGCGCATTAGGAGCAGTGAGCTGCAACTGAAGACACTCTGGGTCCTACATGCACCTATTTTTGATTCAGTAAATCTTAATTTTCTAATATTAAAACCACTGAAAACAGACCAGACACTGTGGCACTGGGTCATATGTCAGTAAAAAGTAAAACTATAAAGTAACAGGCATTTTTTTATACAAAAGATCATTCAGTGAAGTCATACTCATTCAACTAACATGTGGCAAATTGTAAATTTGTATCAGGCCGTCAAAATAGGTGTGATTACACCTGCTGTGATCATTAGTAAAAATGTGTATTACTGAGTGACAATAATCTGGAGTACCCTACTGCGAATATTACCCACAGTACCTCTCTTAACCTTGTTTGATAATTATGTTTTGACACAGTTTGCTTGTTGAGGTTGTTACAGTTCCTATTATATGCAGACTTTGCCACCAGCAAGTGGCAGTTTTTCACCCCGGCCCTAATCAAATCACACAACTCTCATATTATAAAGCAGCTTCAGGGCACAGTGTGTATCAGCTCACAGACTGCTGTTAATGGTTTGGTTTAATTGGCTGTACAAAGTACTTTTTACAGTTTGTTATTTAGGAATTTTTACTCTAATTTTTTATTTTGTATGAACATTATTTTAGGTGATGAACAATTGGTGCAGTAATGCTCAATGGATAGACTGAATAGACATGAAATATAAGGTTTTTACACTTAATGTCAAGGTTAATATCCTACAGTCCCAGAAAAAATTGTTAGACCATCAAAAGTCATCAAAAACAATGGTTAATAATTATTTCTGCAACTGTATATAGAGCTGCCTCTTTATTGTTACTCAATGGATTGAAGCTAAATGGATTGTCTCACATATAGAAGAAAATCTGCAGAAATAACTAAGACACACTGATGTGATTCGTAAATAGGCACACACTTAATTTCATGCAAATGTAGTTAATTTTGTGATTTATAAACTGGGTTCTAATACTCACAGCTGCAGAAATGACATTATTGGTTGTTAGTTAAATTAATCGTCAATTATTTGATAATTGGTTAAGTACTTTAACCTTTTTAAACAAAAAAGTATAAGTTCTCTCATTTCATCTTAAATTTCATCATATTCAATTTTTTCTTTCTCTAAACCAGTCAATTTAACATCTAAACAAAGACTCCAGTAGCACTTGTCATATAGAGCACCTTTTATTTCATTTTAAAGCTGTATATTTTTCCATTTTTTCATGTTATTTAAAAGCAGCTGGTTATGTGTTTCCTGATGAAGGCCACAAGCCAAAGCATGTTGGTCAAAATTTAGAATTAAAAAACTTGTTCTATACAACAAAGATTTTCATGAGGAAGAATTTCTCGTTTTGATGTACCTTTGGTGTAGGTGAATTTGTACTAGAACATTTGTCTTAGATTTACTTGATCTAAACAGGACATTTGAGGACATTATTCTTACTTTCATAGACAAACAACTTACAGAGTAATCAAGAAAATTTCCTCAGTGTTAATCAGCAATGAGAATAATGTTTGTGGCAATAATAATCACAATGTAAACAGGCAAATTCTTAGAATAGTAGTAAATTAAAGGCTATGAACACCACGTCCACACTGATAGTGTAATTTTGTATTCAGTGTTTTAGTATGTCTCCTTCAGCACCACTTCCCTGCTTCTTCTCGGAAAACATTTCCCTTTGGGTTTTTGTATAATTTTGATTTTCTACTGCACATGTTTCTCCCCTTGTCAGTTTTCTGAAGCTTATTTCCCCCCTTTTGTGCTTCTGTCTGTCTACTGTAAGCCCTTTCTGTCCCTTTGAAGTCTCTTTTCTGCCTCTGTTTGTTTCAATGTCGCTTCCTTCTATGTGTTTGTAGGAGTTATGTCTGCACCCCAGTTCATCACTACCTGAGGTAAACCCCACCGCCTGCTAGCAAGGTGGTCAATGATAATGATCACATGTGTAGAAACATACATGATCACATCCTCATTACTTACATTATGGGAGCAAGGCCAAAGAAATGTGACAGAGCTGCCTTGTGTTCTCATCATGCACACCATGTTTTGGGCTTTTCTGTTTTATCTCCAAGTCCAGTCCTGTGTTTTCCATCCTGTTAGTCGTCTTTTAAGTGTAGTGCAGTGTTGCTCTGAGGTTTAACATTTGTTCAAAGGTAAGTATGAAGAGCTGGAGGATGATGGAGCAACTCAGGATGAAGTTGTTTTATGTAGAGCACTTCTCTGATTGAATGCCACATTAAAAATGGTGAAGTAACATGCAGAACAAATGGGTGAAGAGGCAGCAGTGGTGACAGTATCCAAAGTGCATGCGTTCAGCCATTTCAAAGTACTGTACTGCACTCAGAACACTGATGGAAAATGGTAGAGTGTCAGAGCATGGTAATGTGGCCATGCTTGGCTTTGTTCAGGCATATTCATGGATGAGCTCTCTCCACAGTAGAAGCCGTGATTAATGGAAGCAGGCATTTGCTGTGTTGAAAGCTCCATTGCACCTTGGTCATACTGTAAATCATTCAACATATAGGGACTGTATGTGCCATTATTAGTTGTAAAATAAAATATATTGCTGCTTTTATGTGTAAGTTGCCAATGTAAGTAAGTCGTAAAATGTACAGAGCATACATACTGAATGTGTCACTCCTCAGTTGAAGCCATACCTGTCAGTACAGAAGTGTTTTGCTGCCACACCGGAAAAATAAAAACAGATCAGTATCACATTGTAACATCAAGAGTTCGTTATAAGAAGACGTTGTAACAACATATTTTCATGTTATGGTATCGGAAGACAATTTCTTCTCACCAAGGAACATTTATTTGCCTTTGTAAAGCTTTTAATCTCAGAAACCTAAAGTGAGAAATATGGCTAATTTACACAGGCGATCGATAACGTCAGAATCTCAACATGGCTCTGTAAACATTAAGAAGAATTTAATCATGTCAAACAAGCCTTACATAACTTTGAAATAAAGTTAAATACTTGTAAGGGATGCACCAGTGGTGAAATTATTCAAATATTTGCTGATAACAGAGGCTGATACTGACCTATACCAATGTTTGGCAAATATCCCATATTTCCTCAAATAGTGGCCGGGACCCTTATTTCTGTACCAGACCCTTATTTTAAAGAGTTTTATTTCTAATTTCCTGTTGTATAAGTAGAAATAGTTATATCTATTATGAAACCTGGGTTTGATCCACTCCTCTTTGAAATGTTAAAAGTACTTTAGTATGTTTTTGACAAAATGCAACACTTAATTTTCCATTTAAAAATGACATGAAATAAACATCCTTTACCATTTCAATGAGTGGAATCTATTAATTTATTAAATAACTTTAAGTGTTGCAATCATGTGGAAATTCTACAAAAAGTTTGCTGAAAAATGAAGACACACACCAGCAGTGACTCCAACAATAACACTACAGGTGTGTGATTTACAAGCATTGAATACAGACAGATTGCATTGTTGAATGTATTTAATTATAATTGTGTAAGTGAATGTTGTGTTTAAATGGCACCACATTATATGACAGGCACCTAAAATTTTTTTTTTTTTTTTAGCCTGCACAATGTGTAGCTTTTATTTGACTATATTGACCTCAACATAAAAAAAAATCTAATTTTATTTATATAGCGACAAATCATACCAAAATTATCTCATGACACTTTACATATTGAGCTGGTCGAAACCAGACTCTACTTTCAAGCCACTTTACAGAAACCCAACAGAATCCTCCAAAAGCAAACACTTGTGACTGGTGACAGTGGTGTCATCACATCAGCTGTTATTAGAGTTCCTGTAATTGACTTCTGGTTTCTATTTGAGGAAATACATTATATGTGCATTCCTAATATTGTTATAAGAAGAAATCTATACACAACCTGATGTTTGTGTTTCTCATAATGACGTGAAAGTATCTTCTTATAATGTGAATGTGAATTATAATCTGATACTGGTCTGTTTTTATTTTGTGGAATGCCAGCAGTACGCTGCCACATGTCAGTGTGTCCATTAATAATGTTAATATCCACTGGAATCAGAGTCCAGGGCTTTAGAAACTGATACCCACAGTGTTTCTTGTTGTCTTCTAAAAGTCCCAGTGGATTTGATCTTTGTGTTTGTTCTCCCCCAGTAAGGAGCAGCAGAAGTCAGCGAAGACCATGTCCATCTGGGAGCAGAGGGCCAACCAGCTGAGGAGGCAGAACCGGTCCAGCTGTGAGGCCCTGTACAATGAGCTGGAGCCAGAGGACCTTCCCCGCCTCTGCCCCCTCAGGCCGGACATGAAGACCCACCGGGACCGGCCACTGGTCGTTGAGCCCCGTGACGGGCCTGTACTGGGTGACCACCAGCATCCACCATCCTCCATGCCAGAGGAGGCAGAGACCGCCGCAGACCCCCCACCTCCCCCTCCCCTGCCTTACCAGCCTCGGCGCCATCATCGTCACAGAGAAAGAGCTAGAGCAAGAAAAGAGGGAAACGATAACGGTGAAAGTGGGAGGGAAGGGAGGCATCATGTTCACCACAGCCGCTCCAAAGACCACGATAGCAGCCGGAGTAAAGAGGGTAAAAATGAAAGGTCCCGCAGCCGAGAGGGAGGCAGGAGGCATCACCATCAAAGCTCAGTGGATGACAGCGGAGGAGGGGGGGTCACGAGTGAGAGAGAGCATCGTCATCACCATTCACACCGGCAGTCTCGAGAAGGAAACGGGACGGTGAACACTGGGGGGAGGGGGGAGCGAAGGTCCCGCCACAAAGATGGACGCTCATCGAACAAGGATGTGGACAGGAACTCCAGTGGGGCCAATGGAGAGAGGAGACGACACCGGACTCATGGGTCCAGGGGTCAGTCCACAGTGGAAGGAGAGGAGTCTAATGAGAGAGAGAAGCCCCACAGTCACAGGTAGAAGAACCTTTAGTGGAAATTTACTACACTCTGAACTCATTAAAGTGAATATTAGTGAACTCTAGATTCAGTATCAGGGAATTCAGTATGTCAGTGGAGCTTTTAAAAAGTTTTCCATTGTGGTGACTTTGTATCCACATTCAAAATGTAGCTCTGACTATCAGGAATGTCCAGTGTTGAGGCTAATTTAAAGGGTTCCTGCAGTGAATTTTCTTTGCTAGCTATTTCAAAAGACCACATATAATACTAGGGGTTCCATCACTGACCCCATGCAGCAGACACCAGTTTAAGATGGCACGTTATCTGCAAGTGCTGGGTTGTGTCACTAGGACAATGGCGGAGTGCAAAGCTTACGGCTGCACAAAAAATAAGCACAAACATGAGCTTTCCACTCAATCTTTCTGACTGACTGCTGCTTATTTACTTGCAGTCATCACCCGGAAACAGCGATAGTGCATCACTTCTGGCCGGCAATGGCTTATCCCCATAGGTTCTACCCCCGCCCGTAATTCACATAATAAAAAGGTCCAGTGTGGTGCATTTATGGCGATTTTTTTTTTTTTTTTTTTTTTTTTTTTTACTGAATTTGCGCCTCTCTTATAAGTCATACACAAAGCACCATTAATGTCTTAAGCATGGCCAGTCCAGGTACACGTTAACTAAATATATGAGCAGCAGGTAGATAATCATTGAGTTTGGAAACATAGATGACATGTGCATAAATTTTAGGATTATTTCTGAGTCATAAGAGCAGTGAGTGGGAACTCAGCAATGACTACATTTACAGGCATGTCATATTTGTGTTTTGTCCTAATTTTGAGAAAGACTGGTTTGTAGTGAAAGTAAATATAAATGCAGCTGTCCCTGCTAAAACAACACAATAAAAAAACATGACTGTCCTAATGACTACACTGTCAGTCACTTGTTGTTTGGAAGGAAAATATTTTGTGAATATGAATAAACAAAGTGTTTTACGTTAAATTCTTCTGCTTTGGACCAGGTGCATTGAAATAAAAAATAAACTTTTTTCCTTGCATGCAGATGTTTGGCCACATCTTTCAACAGTCATTAAGTTCAAGTGAAATGTCACAGACTCAGTCAGGAGGTAGCATAGTCATTGTTTATCATCCTGCCTATGAGTGAGAAATATTATTTGTGAAATATTTATGATGCTGCTGTCTCTGTTCTGGACAGGTTTGGTGACTCAGAGGGGGAGTCTGTGGCCATCTCCCCCCAGCAGGGCTCCGGGGGACCCAGCTGGCCCCTGGACCGACCTGAGGACTCAGACAACCAGAGGAACGTCAGACGGACCGGTCAAGGCTCCATCCAAATACCCCCTGTGACCATCACCTCTCCACCTGGAGAGACCACCCTCATACAAGGTCAGTCCTGCTGCATCATGCATGAGTAAGAGCCTGCAGCCAAAGACACTGGTTCCAAAACATTTTTTCAATGCAAATTCGGTTCCCTGAAAGAATAGAATAGAATAGAATAGAATTTATTGATCCCAGGATTAGGGTTTGTGGGGAAATTCAACAGTCATTGCAGCAACAGAATAAAGTGCAAGAAAAAGTGTACATGCATAAAGAAAAAAATATCAATACATAATAATAATAATAATAATAATAATAATAATAATAATAATAATAATAATAATAAACTACACAGAAGATATGCATATTTACAACAGAGTGGAATTGCAACATCTCATACAGTACAGATGAGACGCATACAGGACAGGGTTATACAATTGTAATGTAAACTCTGACTGACAGTGGTGGAGATGAACGACCTACGGTAGGTAAATTACAATACAATTCAATACAAAAGAATAGAACTTTATTTTCACTGTGGCAGGAAGAATAAAAATCAGTTTAGCAGCTCTATTTCTTTTAGCAGCAAACACTTAAATTGCAAATAGACTGTATAAAATATCACTGTATGAAAACTGAATAAAAAGACTGTAAAGATTGTGTAAAAATATCACACAAAATTGCACCCAAAAAGTACTGACATGTACATACTAGATAGATAGATAGATAGATAGATAGATAGATAGATAGATAGATAGATAGATAGATAGAGAGATACGTTATTCATCCCATAGGGAAATTTACTGGTTCCAGCAGTATCCACAAACTTAAAAAACAAACAGTAGCAAAAACACAATAGCAAAAACACAATCGTAAAAAAAAAAAACTACCAAGAAATACTAAAATGTACAAAAATCCAATTCTATGGAAGACATTTGTACAACATATAATGGATATATAAAGCTAATATAGGATATATACAAGATGCAATTAAAAGCAAGGTGTGTGAGTCCTGATTATTACATTGAGGTAGGATGAGTATTGCATTGTCCATTAAAACTGAGGGTGATGGTTATTCAGTTAGTGTGTGGGGGGGTGCTTTTAACCACATACATAGAATCATTAACTGTGAGCACACTGAGGCCCTTCTTTAACAGATACGTATCTGCTATGCCTGCTTTTTTTAGCGGCTATTTAATTCTCAAACGCTATGTGCAGCCCATGGGTGGTAGAATCTGCCATTTTTAAAACCGTCACCCCCCTCTAGGG
The DNA here is from genome assembly GCF_902148855.1 of Sphaeramia orbicularis. Taxonomy (NCBI): domain Eukaryota; kingdom Metazoa; phylum Chordata; class Actinopteri; order Kurtiformes; family Apogonidae; genus Sphaeramia; species Sphaeramia orbicularis. The sequence continues at coordinate 7,843,751 of NC_043965.1, read as the reverse complement.
GAAATAACAAGAGAGATTTTAGAAGTCAAATGCAGATATTTATCAGCTTTTGGCTTCGTTTCATTTTCTTGTAAAGCCTAAAGCTCTGTTGCATCTTGATCTTGATTTGTTGCACAGAGGGGGTTCTGTCTGTATGTTTTCACCAGGGACGATTACGTTGAGATTCTTTATTTTAAAACCCTATACACCCTGTTTCTGTTCAGAGATAGTAACAAAAAAAGACATAAAAAAAACGATCAAAACCCAAATAAACAGGAGATGCAATACTTGAGTCCAAGGACATAAAGCTGTAGGGATTGATAGCTTTTTAGTGTCACATGGAAAAAAATTCCATAATGCCTTTCCAGCTTATTGTAATTCAAGTGGTAATTCAAGTGGGTTCAAGTGCCTCACAGCAAGAAGGTCCTGGGTTCAATTCCAACACCAGTTGACAGGGGGTGGGACCTTTCTGTGTGGAGTTTGCATGTTCTCCCCATGTCTGTGTGGGTTCCCTCCGGGTACTCCGGCTTCCTGCCACCATCCAAAGACATGCACTGATAGGTTAATTGGTTAATCTAAATTGCCCATAGTTGTGAATGTGAGAGTGATTGTTTATCTCTATATGTCAGCCCTGCGATGAACTGGCGACATGTCCAGGGTGTACCCCGCCTTCGCCCATAAGTAGCTGGGATAGGCTCCAAGCAACCCCTGTAACCCTAGTGAGGATAAAGCGGGTTCAGATAATGAATGAATGAATGAAAGGACACAAGGGAAAATCTACCTGATGACACAGTTTGTCTAATCACAGATGTTTTGAGTTGCATGACCGACAGCTACCGATCACTTATTCGATTCTTTCAGACGCAACCTGGACGTGATTCTACTGCTCTACTCCATGTCTCCATATGGAAGATTGGAATACTGACTTCACTTTTTCAGCATGAAACAACATTTATCTGTCTTTCTATCATCAAAGTCTTGATTCGGAGTGAAAGTACAGAGCTACAGGGGGATGTGTGTATTTTAACGTTCTCGTGGTTTTTTCCCCCTGATCTTGAGTCCTGACATTTCAAATGGTCATTCATTCCATGTTCTCTAGGAATCATTCACAAGTGTTTTTATATATAGATATACACTGTATGGACAAAAGTATTTGGACATGTTGAATTCAGGAAATGTTTTTATCTCAAATCAGCATGAACAGGACATCTTACAGCTGTAGCCATGTGTCCCAATATTTTTGTCCATATAGTTTATAAACATCAATATTTCCTTAAAGTGTAGTTGGAGATTGTTCTTCCAAAGTGAGATGTGAAGAAAGTAGATGGTTAGTTGTGGTAGAAAATTATTATTTACAGTCAGAGCATGAAAAATATTTTAGAAATTCAGAGGTAGAACATTAAACATTATAGTCATGGATTAAAAAGAGAGAGAAAAATGAGGTTAAAAGCATCTCTGAGGCATTATGGAAGCAAAGATAACAATTTAAAACAAGCTAACCAATGCAATGCAATAATATTTATCCCAATATAAAACTATATTATGATATTTGTCATTATTGTTTTGTATCCCAGACCCCTGTTAGAAAAGAAACACCTAAACTCCTAATACTTTTTTTCCATATAGTGTGTGTATATATAAATATATATAACATACATGTAGAAAGTATAAAAAACATTTGTTAGTAAAAGCATGTGTTCAGAGCAGAGAAAGCCATTTTAACACCAAGTAATTGTTTCATGCTGGCTTTATTATGTTATTTATTTAAAATTGATGTGACTGATTTCTGTATTCTTAATCCCTTTATCCGCTTCACACTGATCTCCTGTATCTGATCAGGACAAAGGCTGCAGTAATGACCTGTCCTTTCACTGCTGTTATCCAACTATCTGCCCTCACAGTGAACAGCATTGACTGTGAGACGATGCCTATGACTGAGAAGACCCTGGAGGATCTAAACCAGAGTGGACCCAAGCCCATCCTGCCTTACAGCTCCATGTTCATCTTTGGACAGACCAATCCGTGAGTAGCCCTTATTCACTGCTGTATCACTGAAGTTGGGAAAATGTTTTTGCAGCCACATGAGATGCAGATGACTGAGCAGACATGCAGACAGGAGTGAGGTTTATTGAGAAGACATAGTGTCATCTCAGAATAGAAGGATGTCTATTTCCTGTTGTCACTGAGGTGATTTTATCAACAATAACAAAATATGGGCTGAAATTGTGCCAGTGACTGTGTTATTCTATTTGCACACATATAAAACAGTCATGTGCATGATAATAGTAATGTGGACAAGTTTGCACATCAAGTTGAAATACAGTATGTGCTAAAATGTGATTTGACAAACAAAGGGCTGCATGTTTGTAACTGCTCAACACTCATTCAACTGTAATGTGGAGTTTTGAGATTTGTGTGTGGTCTCCTCTGTTTCTTTGGTTTTGTGTTTTTAGATGGCTTAGGTTCTGTACTTTCTGTTCTTCTTAGTAGTTCTGGTTTAGCTCTAGTTCTAATATCTGGTGGGGGAAACTGAATTTATAAACCTGCAGGGCGAGTAGTCTGTGTAGGTGTTAATCCATATGCTAATGAACTTAAGTGTTGTTATAGGTTTCTAAAGAGCTAAACCAGTCCAGTTGAACCGAGAAGAATTACCAAGAAGAACGATGACCTGGGCAAATGAGAACCTACACAGACATTTCTTTCTTTTGTAGTTTATGTCAACAATTTTTCTATCTTGTTTGTGCAAGAAAGTTGGAAACACTGTATTAAAATAATAACAAAAAATATCAACTCTATTTGCATTCATATCAGCATATTCTCTAAGTTTGCTGAAAACATGTGTGGGAGGTTTGGGGCTCTCCCTTGAGGAAATTCATTTTTCAATCATTTTGGACCATTATATTACCATATTTATGCATGAAAATCACTGGTGCAGCTCATAGACAGCACCCACAAAGCCTAAAAACACAACCTGGCAAAGTCCACTGTGGAGCACCTGCAACTGTTGTATCTGGGCAAACCAGTTAGGTCAGTTTTGGTGTTCTAGTCTACACACTAACCATGCTATAATTTAATTTAAGTGTTGCCCAGAATGGCTGGGTGCGGCACCTAAGCCTCATAATAGTAGACAAAACCCTGCTGAATGATGACTTCATTCATTGTGGGTTCAATGACATTAGGAGTGCTACTTCAGTCAATGCAAAAGATATGAATAGAAAAAAAACAATACATCAGAAAATAAGAACAGAGCAAATATAAAATTACAAAAAACTAAAAAGTAAAATAAGAAAATAGAATATAAAATGTAACAGTAAAATAAGAATAGAAGTAAGAGTAGAATTAAGTAAAATAGGCATAACATTTTAATAGAAACAATATTTACAATATTAACAGAATTAACAGTATATATATATCTATGAATATTAGCAATATTAACAGTGTGTGTATGTATGAAAGTCTATAAAAATAGTGCAATTGTAATTGAATAAATATTGCATTGTTATCGTAAGAACAGAAGATTATTGCATGTGGAGGTTTAGTCGATGACGGTGGATGTAAAGGCTTGGTTTATGTTCAGTTAATGATATATTTTACTGAAAAAGTCAATTTTTCTTTCATTTTCTCTGTTTTTGATATAATAACCTTCAACTTTAATATGAGCTTTAATGAACATCTGTATGATCAGTGAATTAAATACAGGAAAATACCTGATTTCTACTGATAAAATGCAAAACGCAGAGGATAATATTATAATAAATGCTAATAAATCACTTAAGAAAGGTTAAATATAGAGAAAGTTTAATTTGGAAACTGACACAAAAGTAGCGCTGGGTCTTTACGGGTTAAGTGCATGTAAACGCATCAGATGTGATTATTACAATTATCTGATCACTCCCAGTTATCAAATTTTTTTGGTCATGTAAACAGGCTCATGGTATTTCTTTGTAAATACCAATATCACACTTCTTTCATCTTCCCGTCTTTGTAAAAAGCAGTAAAAGCTGGATTGGAGATGGAGCGTGTGTCTCATTAAAAAGCAGCTGTCTGTTAACACACAGCAGACAGAGATAGCAGGTCAGACAGTCTGTCTGCTGCCTCAGTCCCATCAGGAATCATCTGCCCCTCCTCATCTCTCTCCCTCTGTCTCTCTTTGCCTCCTTCTTGTCAGGGTGAGGCGGTTGTGTCATTACATCGTGACTCTGCGATATTTCGAAATGTCTATCCTGGTCGTCATTGCTATGAGCAGTATTGCTTTGGCTGCAGAGGACCCTGTGTGGACCAACGCCCCTCGCAACAATGTGAGGCACTCAGAGATAATGACACTGAAATTTATTGTACATACCTGTGTTTACAGGATAGTAGCTTTTTGTTTTCTGTTGTTTATCTGTTTCGGTTCTGTTTTTGTTTCTCTTCTACAGGTGTTAAAATACTTGGACTACGCCTTCACAGGGGTTTTCACTTTTGAAATGGTTATAAAGGTAAGAAAACATGGAGTGAACCCACCTTTAAATCCCTGATAACCCCATTAAAACATTATTGTTCTCTGAATATGTATAATTATTACCATCCTCTTACATTTTTACTTTTTTTTCTGTTGCTTCTAACAGTGTGTCCACAGATACTTAAAAAGCCTTAAACGTAATTGTCCTAAATTAAGGCCTAAATTATAATTAAAATTGATAATTAATCCTTAAATCTAACACTCAAAGGTCTTAAAAGTTCTGCTGATACAATAAATGATATTGGTATATTTTCTTTGTAAATCTTTGTACAGAATTAGTCCAATGTGTAATTAGTAAACATAATAACACAATTACTATGAGGTACTGTTGGACTAAGATAAGATAAGATAAAGATAAGATGAGATAAGACAGCAGCATATGACAGTAAATACAAAAATAATGTGCAGCGAAGACAGAAAACAGACAATATAAAGAGAAAAAAGAAATTTATTGAAGTATTTATAGAAATGTAGATTTAAACTCCAATATTATATACATATTTATGAAGTATTTGCACATACACATGGTGTGATATGTGTGTGAGTCGGGGGGGGGGGGGGGGGGGGGCTTGCTGTGAAGTTTTAAAGAGGTGTTATTTATGTAAATGTAAGGTCTGAAAATCCCAAAGACGCCTTGGAAACATCTTAAAAACTTACAAATCCATCTTCCTCAAATCTGCACACGCCCTGTTCTGAAGATGAGTTACATTACTTAGAGTATTTTAGTTTGATGTATATACAATACAGAGTCATTATACAGACTGTGGTGCACTCACTCAGAGTATCAGACCATGTTTTACCATCTTTTTCCTCAGCAATAAAGGCATTTATATTAATATTCATCACTTATTATGTCCAGTAATAAAACCTACAGGCTCTTGATCTAAAACTTAAATCAGACCACCCCAGTGCTCAAGTTCTACAATAAAGAGGGATATTTTTTGAAAATGTACTTGTTAATTACATATTATCCTAATACTGAACCAAAAATGCAAGCAGCTGCTGTGCATTTTCATATACATTAATTATTAACAGTTAGTGAGAACAGGGACTGTTCTATTGTATATCAGAGTCAGGAAGCACTTACACTCAGCAAAAATAATACTGCGGTGTTCCGCTCATGTGTTCATCAACCAACAAACAACAAATACAGAAAAAAAAACTGCTCTCTTCTAGATAAGAGCATAATAAAAGAAGGGCGATAATGCCTCACTTATATGTGTATGACCATAATGGGTTGAGTGTTCTATTTTAACAGCTTTATAATCTTGGGAAAACCCTGGCTCTGTGTGTGTGTTTTTGGTGTAGATGGTGGACCTGGGCCTTCTGCTTCATCCTGGATCCTACTTCAGAGACCTGTGGAACATTCTGGACTTCATAGTGGTCAGTGGGGCGCTGGTGGCTTTTGCATTTTCGTAAGTGCAGTACCTTCTACCTTTTAAGTCATACAGAAATACAATATTATTATTATTATTATTATTATTATTAAAAAAGCAAACCACCTTCAGTAACTACTATCTAAAGCAGGAGACCATGCACAGAAAATAAATCTAACACCAGAGGAAGATGAGCTGAGGTGAATGTCCTCTTTTTTTGTTATCCTCAATCGACTGGGACAAGGTTGTTTTGTTGTTCCAAATATGAATTCATGTGTTGTAATGGGATGTGATTCTGCCCCAAAAAGAGCAGCTAAACATGAATCAGAACACTTTATTAATTCCAGGGGGAAATTTTTGTGTTACAGTTGGTTAATTTAAGTAGAAAAAATGTAGCTGGAAAGAAATACAAGAAAAAGAGGGAACAAAAATATTAATAAAATATAATTAAAATAAAATTAAGCTCTAAATTAACAAACATACGTATAGCTCTGGAACTCTTAAAACACAGTAAAACTGCAATTTGTACAATATTTACTAGACAATATATTATCAATATGATAATTGAAGAAATATACATAATAAGTACACTCACTGAAATACTCTGAAATTCAAATTTTCAGCCTTAGTGTGCTATTGGACATCGTCATCTACCTCCTCTTGCAATAAAACATTTGAGCAGCACTTGCTAAAAAGTAAACACATGCACTAAACCAACTGGTATAAGGTCATAAACTGACAAAAATCACTCACATTCACAATTTAAAGCTTCAAAATGTCCATAAAATCTCTCTGAATCACTGTATATTGTTATAATAACCAACATGCTTCTTGACCTCACTGAGGGACGGGATTGGCTCCATATTTAATGTTTGTGGAAATTACCAAAAATAGTCACTTGTCCAATAAAGGGTTAAAATGATGTGCTTTATAATGAGGAATTAAACCGTCTGATGACCACAACTAGGAATGGTTTCCTGCTTCGTTCAGTGGTGCATTTGGGTGGAATCAGTCTCTCAGTGAACTAACCCTCTAACAAAGACAAATCAGAGGTGAAAGTAAAGTCTGTAAGTGTGTGTATGTTGTTTTTTTACTATGTTTATTGACATGATCCTCTCTGTTCCTGTGCCCGGATCATTGTGAAGGAGCTTCATGGGGTAATGCCTCCTCTACCTCTCATCTTGCCTGTGTGTGTCATTATCTGTATGTATGTGAGAAAGAAAACATACATGATTTGACATGGACATGACACTGCAAAAACAAGTAATTTCTTCACATATTCAGTCTTACCGAGTTTAAGAGTCCAGGTTTAATGGGAGGTTTTAGGACGGGGTGTGCATCTGTTTAGTTCATAACGCTGGTGTCAGTAAAATTAATGTATGAATTAAAAACAAAACACAGAAGGTATTTTGTGGTGCACTGTGGGTGTTTAGTGTAATCAGTCTTCCTGCCACGTGTGCCTACAAAGAATTATATTCATTTGTATCCAAGCACAATTATGTGTGATTAGACTAAATGCAGACAAAAATGTTTGCAAGCACAGAAGAAATTCTATTATGTAAAGACATTTTTATAATGAAAAGAAAAAAACAACATTTCTCTTGGAAATCTTGGTCTGTGCGATATGGTGATATACACAGTTTATTATGTTAGGATAAAACATCTATTGTCTCAAATAATGTCATTTATTTTTGTATCGAGAATCTTTATATATGGATAGACATATATAGTTATGGATATGGGAAGGTTTTTTTTTTTTTAGATATATTTATTTGAGCCTCATTTTGCTGCTGAAATTTTTCTGTTAGCATGAAAAACCTTTACATATGATATGTATGTTTAGTTATTTTATTTATTTACTACTGTTAGTTGATTTGCTGCTGTTGTGCATTGTTTTTATATATGTTCTTGAGTATATTTATACTTCAGGCTTACTTTTATTTAGTTTATCTTTATCTTTTAATATTTTATCCATTAATATTTTTACTTCACAAAGGTTGTAGACAAAGATAAAAATAATCAAATATGACTAGTAACAGTTTATTTGTCCAGTTTGGAATACACAATTTCACTATTTATTACATTTACAGAAAATGTGGTATATTTTGATGGTTATTATTATCTAGACCTGAAATGACTGCAGATATTTGTGTAATATCACACAGTCCTAGATCGACATACTATTTATGTGCTTGTGAAAACCTTTTTTAATGCCCAGAATGTCTGGTTAAAAGCGAAGGCACAGACATAAGGCCACATACTTGTACTTCACTCCTAAATTTTCTCAGTTTGAGCATATTTATTTTTCAGGCCTACATTTATTTAGTTTATCTCTAATATTTACCTTTTATCCATTCATATTTTGTACTTTATTAAAGTAGTAGAAAAGGATAAAAATAATCAAATATGACTAATAATATTTTATTTGTCCAGTTTGGAATTCAAAATTTCAGTATTTATTACATTTACAGAAAACATGGTATATTTTAATAGTTATTATGAAATGACTGCAGATATCTGTGTAATATCACACAGTCCAAGATAAACATACTATTTATATGCTTGTGAAAACCTTTTTTAGTGCCCAGAATGTCCCGTTAAAAGTGAAGGGCACACATATAAGGCCACATACTTGCACTTCACTCCTAAATTTTCTCAGTTGAGCCGTGTTTTTTTTAGAGGAACCTGAGTCTTTGTAACAGATTTCAAACTACATCAAATTTGGGAATTGGTGCAAATCGGCAACGGTAGGAGATAAATCCCTGATGTGCAGTATGTGAAGTAAACTGCTTGTTAGGGCGGGTGCTTTTTGCAGTGTGCATTATGGTTCCTGGGACTCATTCGCACCTCGTCGTCCATCTTAGACTTTCACGTACTTAACCTTCATGTGCCTGGCTAAAGATCATTCCTCCATGCCCTCGCTCACTGCCGAGGAGCATGACACATACATCTTTCTTCATCCTCATCTTTCCTGATCCTCTGATGGGAGGGATTTCCATCAGCACTTTGCCTCGCCACAGCTCTGCTTGGACTGGGATAATACCATTCACTTTACATTCTCTATTATTAATTCACCAGGGGCTCGCTAATGCAACAAGCAAGCTGCTGCCGGGGGGCCTGAGTGTATCTCAGAGAATATCGATCTTCTCTGTGTGATCTTAGCATGCACATTAGAGACACCGTATGACATGTGTGATGTTAGCGATAGGTTTTAAATGATTACCCAGTGACCATACTGTCACATCATTTACACATCATTTACAAAGTGTATGTTCTCGGCTGCTCAGTTTAACCTGTATCTGTCAGACTGAACACTGTGGGCTTTAAATCAGCAGCCAACAGTCACACATCTGACTCAGCTGCTTCAATCTGGATAAAAAACTGCTTGGATCTGAGCAATGGCACTATGGAATAAAAACAAATCAACTGGAAATGAAGCTGCTATATCAATATAGCAGAGGTGTCAAACATGCGGTTCAGGGGCCAAATCCAGCCCGCCAAAGGGTCCAGTCTGGCCCGTGGGATGAATTTGTGAAATGCAAAAATTACACTGAAGATATTAATCATTTTAGTTCAGGTTCCACACACAGACCAATTTAATCTCAAGGGGGTCGGATCAGTAAAATACTATCATAATAACCTATAAATACTTACAACTCCACATTTTTCTCTTTGTAAATAAAAACATTTTCTTAAAACAAACCATCATTTTACAAAAATGCGAATAACCTGAACAAATATGAACATTTTGACATGTTTGAAGTGCAAGTTTACCAATATTCTGCTTATTAGATGTTTTGTGTATATGTTGATCCACTATGATCTGTAAATTGTAATTTACATGTGTAAATGATAAACTGAGACATAATATTGTTAAAATTGCACTTAGTTTTCTTAAAAAATTTCAGTTTGTTCATGTTATTCACATTGTTTTAAAGGATAGATGGTAGATGTAAACATTTTCATCACATAATTTTACTTACTTAGAGGAAAGTTTGGAGTTGACATTATTTATACATTATTGTGTTATTATTTCTCTGGTCCAGCCCACTTCAGATCAGATTTGGCTTTAAGTGGCCCCTGAACTAAAATTAGTTTGACACCCCTGCTTTTGATTAAAAAAAATATCTACACAAGTCAGTACAGTTTGTCTTCTGATAGAGACTTTTAACTTTTTCCACTGATTGGTTTGGATTTCATCAGCAGCAGGCAGTGGTGGGAGAAGTATTTAGATCTTTTAAAGTAAAGTATCCTTAAATAAAAGTACTAATACTCCACTACAGGTAAATAATACGTATTCACAGTCTTAAACATATGTAGTAGCTTGTAGTCATCATTGTGTAGCAAAATAGTCTCTTTCAGCATCTATTATACACAACCTTTTCGATAAATTTTGTAGTAATATTGAGTTTTACTGCTGTTAAGCTCATCTTAAATAATTGGAAAGCTGTTGGTACTTTACCTACAGTACTGCATCATCATTTTATAAGATCATGATATATTTGTAGCATTTCAGAGCCGTGAGAACCACATATTTCTATAAAGTCAAGTCTTCATGAGCTCAGAAAAACAGCTGTGTTTTCATCATTGTGATTATATATTTTCCAGTGAATCCAACATGGTTTCTATATTTTGTTTAAATTTAAGAAGGGGGATAATTTTAAAGTGAGCCCAAAATGGAAACATTACATCCGTCTGTTAAAGTTTGTTAGATTTTTTTTAATATCGTTGGGTAAAAATCCCAGTTACCTTTAAGCATATTGTCATTCAAGTGGTTTTAGAGGAAACACGAACCAATTTCTGTAGACTGGAGATGTAATTTTCCCTAATCAGAGGCATTTTCAGATAGGTAGGGTGGTGAAATACATGATTGATAGTTATAATTACCATTTGCTGATGAGATTCCATAAGAAGTGACCTGGATGTGACTCTACACTCTTGGCCAAAAGTTTTGGGACTGATAAAGTTTTGTTTTTGCAAAATTTGCTACTTCATTTTTATTAATTTTTTTCATGTATATTGAAGCACAATTAGAAGCATTGTATATATAGGTTTTGAATAAATTTAATGGCAAATAAATCACATTTAAGCAAAGAATTTATTTCTGTTATTCCCTAAACATTTGACCATGAGTGTACTCTGTTTTTCAAGCTTTTTCATTATGAGATAAAATGACAGAAGGTAATCTATCTTTACATCTAATATTCATTCTGAGAAGTTATAAAAGCTGTCATATAAATGTAGTGGAGTAAAGAGTGTAATACTTGCCTCTGAGATATAGTGGAGTAGAAAATAAAACTGCATAAAATGGTAATAATACTCAAATGAGGTACAAGTAGCTCAAATTTAATTAGTTATGTTTCATCACTGGCACTGGGATGCCACAAAAGAGCCAAAAGGACAGCGAATATTGGGACTATTGGACGCCTAGTAATGCTATTGCATATTAATAATGTCAGATGTCAGTGTTGGATTTCAAGCTCATTCTCGTTCCACCAATTGGCCAAAAAATATCAGCAATTGCAGAAAAAGAAATAATATGTATTTAACCAGAGTCAGTATTTATTCCATAATGTCATCTTATAAAGTTGTTCTCCCATGTGGTGCAGGTTAAATCCGACTTGTTAGCTTCAGGTAGCTGTCATATTGGCAGATACAGATGGAAGGTCCTGTATGACTGACAGCTGCCATTTATTCTCCATGCATGTCTCCGGGGTTCGTTCTGCCATCCATTTGATCGACTGCTTGCGGCAAAGAAAAACGAACCACAGCAGATCATTGAACGCTGAATGTGTGGATCTGTGTCATCTCACTACAATAGTCACTCAAGTGGTGCTTTTCATATTTAATGCTGCGAACTGCAATGCCTTTTGTAGATGTTAGCATTTGTAGGGTTGGATGTCAATGTTTATTTTGTTATTTTGCTACAATTATATTTTTTATTCTGTAGAAAACTTCATTTAGGGGCTGTTTCCTTAGCATTTTGCTCTTTTTTTCCCCTTTTACTTTAATGTTTTGGTTGAGATTGCAAAGTTCTAGCAGTTTACAAGTGCCTGTCATGATTACATCTTGATTTGTGTGCTACTTCAATCATATGCCAGCTACAAAAATAACAGGCACATCTAGCTTTCAATCACCCCAGTTTTTTTTTTTGTTATGTTTTGTTTTGTTTTTCTTTTAAATTCCTGTAATTCATTGTGGAGCCTGGGCTTTAACTCACCCAGCTGTCTGCTACCAACCAAAATATACAGAGTCTGTTTTCATTAATAGAAACTATTATGCTGTTGTCATTTGATGCAAACGTATGCTTTATTTTGTTTGTGTGTGTGAAGCATCCATAAATGTGCTGTACCTTGTTTTACCACTGTTTTCCCCCAAGTAGATCGCAACAAGGTGTGACCAGGTGGGGAACCCCCCTATGCCGCCCCAACCCACTCATCCTGACCCCCCCCCCCCCCCTTCCCCTCAAACCCTAACCCATACTGTACCTTCCCCCGACCCCTTCCAACCCAGCCTCTTCTAACTGCCATTCTTCTTATGCGTAGATGAGCTTCCTGTATAACATATCAAACTCATACTACATAGAATCCAGTTCCTTTTTAACACAACAGTAACATCTGTCTGACAGCTTTCAAATGAAACCTGCCTCTACCTACCAAAATGCTGAAGGTTGGAGCACTTTATGTCTAAATTTGCTCTTTTGGGATTCATTTTGCATCGGTGAACAAAACATCCAAAGCAATTCTTTTTAGAATTAAACGCGTTTTTGACTAAAATTGTTAATTTTCGTGCACAACCTTCAGTTCCTCTTTTCTCTACTTGAGTAATGTCAGTAGTTTGCACTGCAGTGAAAGCATGTAGTCCACCAGTACACAGTCTGTGTTTATCATCAGGATGACAGACCAGAAGCAAAACTATGAAAAGGTGAAGGAATGACTTTGTTTCCACAGATTTTTATGAATAATAACTGTTTTTGTTGAGTAAAGAAGCGTGGAAATACAGTAGCAAACTCATAATATAGGACTGAATATGACTGGAGGGAGATGTTCTCAACTGATATAAAGACTCACTAAGACTTCAAATGGCTTTAGTTTATATGCTCTGGTTTAAATTGTCTAACTTTTTTAAATATACAGTACTGTACAGTACAGTACTGTTCCACCTTTATTTTTCAGGGTTGAAATGAACATACATATTTATTTCTCATTCTCTTTTCTTTAGATACAAGAAGAAAATACAGAAAAGATGTGCACAGCCTTAAAAGACACAAAAACTGAACTAAATGAGTTGTAAAGTCACTATTTAGTGTGACCTCTGACCCCATGACAAGAAGCAGCACAAACAATGAGAAACATCTGAAGTGTGTTGAATGAAACCTGGTATAAAACATCAGAAAATTAAGGCTATAAATCTCATTTTGTGTGAACAAAAGGGTTAAAGACATGTTAAATACAAGAGGATTTCACGCTAAATACGACCATTTTGGTTCATAGAAGCTGTTTTTGCATACATCACATATATTCCAATTGGATCTTTAGAATCAGAATACTTTATTAATCCTGGGGGAAATTATTGTGCGTTACAGGTATAGTAAAAATTAGCAGGAAAGAAATTATCAACACAACAAAAAAGACAAAAAAAAACAAAAAACAAAAAAAAAACCAACAAAAAAAAACAAACAAACAAACAAAAATATATATATATATATACACACACACACACACACACACACACATAAAGTTCTAAATGTGCAAACGTGTATATATAGCTCTGAATATATAATATGTACATATTTACATATTATAACACTATATTAAGACACAATCAGAGCAGCAATTCGTACAATATGTACTAGACAATATATTATCAATATGATAATTAAAGAAATATACTTAATACATAGCGTAAAACAGAGACATACAAATGCATATGCGTGGTCATTATAACTTTACTAAACCAACAAACATAATGTTGGACCAGGACTTTTACACAGTACTGTACATGTACGAGAGTCAGTGGTGGCTGTAATCATCCCCCATTGAGAAGAAAGAGCAAAATCCATAGTCTAGGAATCCTAGACTAATAGAGACGCAAAGTCCTGCCCATTTCCATCGTGTCTGAACATGCATTTCTGCTTTATAAATATCTTTTCAGTGAATCTCTGATCTGAGACATAATCACAAGTCAAAAGCCCCATTCATACAAGACTAATATTATCTGTGAACCTCTGACAATATGTGAGAATTGTGGAGGTCATCTGGAATCTTAATCCTGTGTGAATCAGCCTTTGTAGTAAAAGCTGTGGATCTCTGGTGATTTGAAAATTATCCTCTCATGTCTAAATGTCCGCTTTTTACTCAAATTCATTGACATTATTCTTCAGTTCTGATGTCAAGAGCAAGTTCACCACATACATATAAATGTTGAAAGATAGAAAGATGTTCCTTATTGCAGCTGTCGTGTTTGTCGTCTATCCATCTTTTCAGATTTTGCTCTTCTAAAACATTCGAGATCTTTCACATCCATTACATCTTGTAACATATAGGAATACACATACATTATATAGGCTGAATAACTGCACAGAGGGGACAAAGAATGTTGCATCTCTCACCAAATTACAGAGATGTCTGCGTTTACTCAAATATTGTAGGTCATATGTGATGGAAGGTTGCTGATTTGTGTGTGATTAAGATCACAAACGACATTCACATTTATTACAGATCACCAGAGGTTCACAGGTAATACTAGTCAAGTGTAAATAGGGCTTAAGACTAGCTAATTTCACTTTCTACAAAAAGATTGAGTAGCTCCATAATGTGCAGTTTTACACGTGTATGTTCATAAAACTACACGAAAAATACCAAAAGTTTAGTCAAGAAAGAAGACATTGTTAAACTTTGTTCAATACAGATCCTAGTGTTCTATTTACTGACTGAGCTGAACACTGATAGGTGCTGTAAAATGTCACGTTTTCATCTAATGCAGGGGTATCAAACTAATTTTCATTAAGGTTCCACATTCAGCCCAATTTGATCTCAAGTGGGTCGGACCAGTAAAATAACAGCATAATAATCTATAAATAATGACAACTCCAAACTTTTCTCGTTGTTTTAGTAAGTAATTATGAAAATATTTGCATTTACAAACTATCAGAACAAAAAAAAATGTGAATAACCTGAAAACATTGACATTTCTTAAGAAAAATTAATGCAGTTTTAGCAATATTATGCCTCAGCTTATCATTTATACATGTACATTACATGCCAGCTCTGCAAAGGCACAAAACAGTTAATAACAGGCAGAATATTGTTAAAATTACACTTATTTTTCTTTAGACATTTCAGGTTCATATTTGTTCAGGTTATTCACATTTTATTGTTTAAGGATAGTTTGTTAATGTAAATGTTCATAATTTTTTTTTGCACTAAAACAGAGAAAAAAATTGGAGTTTTCATTATTTATAGGCATAATGTTTTTTTTTTTTTTCACATTAAACTAAGAAGAAAATTATCTATAGATTATTAAGTTATGTTTTTACTTCAGATCATATTGGTCTGTATGTGGAACCTGAACTAAAACGAGCTCAACACCCTTGACTGTTAATATCTTCAGTGTAATTTTTGCATGTCCAAAATTCATTCCATGGGCCGGAGTAAAGCCTTTGGCGGCCCAGTTTTGGTCCACTGGCCACAGGTTTGACACCCCTGATCTAATGTCAAACCGAGATATCCAAAGTGATCAGTATATGACAGCACAATTGAGCCAAAATGAAAAATAACTGATTCTCTCCATTGATTTTTGTCAAATATTTGTATTTTCTTTTGATTTACCTCTAGTTTCCATTACTTCCATTATGAAGTCGTCTTTCAGAAAAATTACAGCCACTGGTATGACTCTGTGAACGTATCTATGACACATTAACCCATAAAGACCCAGTGCTACTTTTGTGGCAGTTCCCAAGTGAATTTTTCTCTATATTTAACCTTTCTTAAGTGATTTATGACCATTTATTATAATATCCTCTGTATTTTGCATTTTTTCAGTGAAAATCAGGTATTTTCCTATATTTAATTCACTGATCATGTAGATGTTCATAAAAGTTCAGATTAAAGTTGAGGCTTATTATATCAGAAACAGAGAGAGCTGGCAAAAAAGGGACTTTTTTCAGCAAATGTATCAACAGAATATAAAAACAAGCGTCTCCATCCACTGCCATTTATCACTTATTATTTTGTCATGTTACTTGGTTTTTGTTTTTTGTTTTTCATTTATTATTCAGTTTTGTTCATTTTGTTAATTAATTTGGCTCTTTTTGTTCATTTTGTTCCTTATTTTATCCTGTTTTTTACTTTATTGTCGTAACTTTTTTGCTTATTTATGGGTCTATCCGTACTAATCTGCATTACATTTTGGTGTCCCCGATACGCGGTAACATGTACAAAATACATGTTACCATGTAACGGGGTCACCAAAATGTAATGCAGATTAGTACGGATTTGTAGGGGTTTTTTTGGTTTGTTTTTGTTCATTTTATTTATTAATATATATAAAAAACAAATGTGTCCATCCACTGTCATTGATCCAACTCCGTGAGTTTTAGTGCTGAATCAATGTTGTAGAAGATGACAGTGTTTCCATGGTAACTATGGAGCCTCTGAACGTCCACATAGGTCATATCTGATGACCCTGAAAAGATGTCAAACTGCATTTTACACCAATTATTTACATGCATTGATAGGATTAGTGGATCAACAGGTATTAAACAGTTTAGATCAGGAGATGTTTTTGGTTGACAGTGAATGCTTGGGTCTTTATGGGTTAACAAATAGCATTTAGACAGATTTGCCCAAACCTGAGCATATCCTTGAAGCTGTTTTGTTATTGTGCAGGGTTGCTGAGTAGTGTAATCAATACTCTTGTCGAATAAAGACTCGGATGTAAAAATAGAGCAGTGCAGAGATAGTAGAAGAGGGATTTGGGTTTCACGTCCCACCTCTCTGTTCTCGTTCCAGGAAAATGATGAACAGTTCTGAGCCAGATGTCCTCATTATCATTTGAACCCTTGCAACCTCCCTCGGCGACACGTTTTTGTCACATTTTAGCCCCTGAACCAAATCCAAACTGGCTCCGACTGCTGTTTTCTTCAATATTTCCATGCAGGTCGAGGTGTATTCTTTGAAAGCTATCAGAATATCTATGTAGTTCCCCCTCAAATCTCATTGTGGCTGTGTGAGTGTGTGGTCTACGAATCCTCTTGGCCTCACGTCACTGTGAACGCATGCTAGGCTAATGTGCATCAGAGCATGGACGTAGTTGCATGGACTAGGAGGGTCTGACAGGGTTGCAGAGTTTCCACTTCCTTAGAAAAGCGAGACGTGGATAACAATAAGTGCAAACATAATATGGTGAGTTCGGTCTACATTTATGAATACTGGTTAGAGGAAGCCTCATCTGCACCGTTGGAGATTTTCTGGGTCTTGCATGTACACTATGTGGACAAAAGTATGTGGACACATTGAATTCAGGTGTTTCTTTTCTAACAGGGGTCTGGGATACAAAACAATAATTACAAATGTCATAACATAGTTTTATATTGTGATAAATATCATTGCATTGGCTTCCAAAATGCCTCAGAGATGGTTTTTACTTAATTTCTGTCAATGTCGGTTTTTTAAAAAATATATATCCGTGACTATGATTTTAAATGTTCTACCTCTAAATTTCTATAATGTTTTTCATGCTCTGACTATAAATGATAATTTTCTACATAAATAACCATCTGCTTTCTTCACATCTCACTTAGGAGGTAAAATCTCCCATTAAACTTCAAGGAAATATTAATGTTTAAAAATTATATGGACAGAAATATTGGGACATATCGTGGCTGCAGCTCCTAAGATGTCCCTTTTTTATGCTGATTTGAGATATGAATGTCAATATTTTATGTTTTCTTTTTTTTTTTTTTGCTCAAATCAGCATAAACGGGACATCTTACAGCTGTAGCCATGATGTGTCCTAATATTTTTTGTCCATATAGTTTATAAACATCAATATTTCCTTAAAGTTTAATGGGAGATTTTTCTTCCTTAGTGAGATGTGAAGAAAATAGATGGTTAGTTGTGGTAGAAAATTATTATTCACAGTCAGAGCAAGAAAAATATTTTAGATATTTAGAGGTAGAACATTTAAAATCATAATCATGGATAAAAAAAAAGAAAACTAAAATCAATGTTGAGAGAAATGAAGTAAAAAATAATCTGAGGCATTTTGAAAGCAAAAATAACAATTTAAACCAAACTAACCAATGCAATGATATTTATCACAATACAAAATTATATTCTGACATTTGTCATTATTGTTTTGTATCCCAGACCCCTGTTAGAAAAGAAACACCTGAATTCACCATGTCCCAATACTTTTGTCCATATAGTGTATAAAATGTGTGAGCATCAGCAGTTGAAATGTGCTTTCGGTTGACATGGTGTCTTAACAGTTGATGCTACAAAAGTGTTGCAGTTTGATGCTCAGTCCAAGACACTGAACACCACTCTGCGTAGTAAAAGACAGACACTGTGGTTTGAAGTACCCTCTCAAATGTTGTTTTTTTATTTTTTTACTCTTTACACAACTACTTCTGACAGCAGCTTTGTTTGAACCAACTACAGCCACTTTAGTTTTCAACAGACGTTGCACAACACATCACACACTGCTGTCAGTTGTTGTCTTGTATAATCCTTAAAGATACAAACCAGTCTCACAGAAACTACATTTCTAACAATTTCTACCAATGCCAGTGCTTTACATTACAAGTGATACGTTTGTTTGCATCAAGGGAGTTGGGATGGATTATGGAAAAACAAAAATCCTCCTGTGGATTTTAAGGTTTAGGTATAAACAGGCTTCAGTTGGGGTTGGGATGAGATGGTGGTTTGGTTTAAGTATTAGGAAATAACTTGTTCACTTAAATACAATGCTTTTAATCCCATTTTTAATCCCTAAAATATCCCTGTTTTACAGATTATCTTTTTTTTTTTTCCTTTCTTGTTCATCATCTTGTTTTTTCTTCAACTTCTTCATAATCTTTTTTATTCAAGCCATTTTCTAACAACATTTTCGGAATATATTTCTGAATCTATATTTTCATGTATTCTCCTCTTTTCCTTATTTTTATTGTCTTTTTTTCATGTCTTAGGTATTTTTTCATATTTATTTTTCTGTTCATTATGATTATTGGTATTATTTTTCTTGTTTTCAAAATATGTTTTTATAATTATTTTTTATCTGTTTCTCAAACCTTTTCAGATGGATGAACTGATGGTTGTGATGGCACAATTTTTCACCTACATTTATTCATTTATTTATTTATAGACAGAACCACTGTTTTAAAGTTAAGATATGCTTGACATTGGGAGGAACCTTTTTTCTTACTAAACTAAATCTTACTAAATCTCTTGTAATTTTCTAATACCTTTGCTCTCTAATATCATATCCTTGGTATCTTTTCCTAACCCTAATCAACTAGTGACTAAATCTAAACATTAAAAAAACAACATTTAATACTAAATATTTTAAACCAAGTCAGTATAAAACAAACAAAATGCAGTGTTTTGTCTCTCAGTGTTTGATTATTTTGCTGAAATAAAACATAACGCAGGTGGCATTATACTTGCACCAAAACATACTTAATTTAGTTTTACAGCTGAGCTGTTATCTCATTCTGCTGCTCGTAACCGTAGCGTCGGAACAGGTCGTAAATCCTGTGGCGTGTGACGTAAAAGTATTCAGATCGCTCCATTTTGCTGCCCAAGCGGAGCATAAATAACCCGACGTATGGCAGAGACAGACAATAAACAGGAACAGTTCACTGATCGGCCGAGGGCAGCTGTGCTTTGTCATCGTTCATCTCGTTGGCTTTATGTTTTATGTCACTTTATGGCATGATAGACAGATGTTTACAGGACGGTTAAGACAGTAGTCAGAATGCACAGTCTGCAGGAATTAGTCCATGTGAACAGTGGATAAAAACCCTACAGATCTATTGACTGGGTTTTCATTGGTATGTTCTTAACATTACATGTAACAGGTAGAGACCTTTTTGTTTTGCTTGGTTGCTCTTTATTTTCTTTGGCAGAAAGATGCAACATCTCTAACACACTCTGTCTATTAATTTAAAGGGTTTTACTGTAGTACTGACACTTAAACCAACCAAAATCACCAACGAATTAACACTAGACACTTTTCTATGTTGTTTGTGTAAGAAAGTTGGAAACACTAACAACAAAAAGTATGAAATCTATTTGCATTCATATCAGCATATTTTCTGTTTGTTGAAAACATAGATGCATGTGTGGGTGGTTTGGGGCCCTCCCTTGAGGAAATTCATTTTTCACTCATTTTGGACCATTATATTACCATATTTATGCATAAAAATCAGTAGTGCAGCTCGTAGACAGCACCCAAAAAGCTGAAAAATATGACCTGGCAAAGTCCACAGTGGACCATCTGCAACCGTTGTATCTGTGCAAACCAGTCAGGTCAGTTTTGGTGCTATACACACTAACCGTGCTGTGATTTATTTTTAAGTGTTGTCCAGAATGGCTGGGTGCTGCACCTAAGACTTATAATAGGAGAGAAAAACCCTGCTGACCATGAGTTTATATTGGCTCTTTGGTTTGGTTTGACCACTGTTGTTCTTGCCTGTTCCTCTCTCCAGACTCATACATATCACATTTTGTTTATTCCATCATATAGAATAGAATAGAATAGAATAGAATAGAATAGAATAGAATAGAATAGAATAGAATAGGCTTTATTGTCATTACACAACACAATAAAATACAGACATATATTTAAAAAAAAAAAATATATATATATATATATAAATAGTGTGCAATAAAAATATGTGCAAAATAGAGATATACTGTATAATAGGGTACATTTAAAAAAAAAAAAAAAAAATGACAGTAGTATAAAAAAAAATGAAGTGGCTACTGACACAATACTGTTTCGCAAAATATCTGTTTGTCTGTTGCCACTAAGCCAATCAGCGTCCTCATTGTATTTTGCGTAGACTGGTAATTTGTCGCATCCTGAAAAGTATCAAGGCAATTTTCAAACGACAGGGGGGCAGCAGGTACCGAGCCAGGGGTGCCGGTAGGTAAAATCCGACATTGATTTAAATCTGTCACTGGGACAACGTTCAGAGTGCAGAATTCAGAGCACAGCACTCAAATAAATAAATAACTTGTTTTGACAGTGGCTCAAAATAACACTATGTCTTATAATCTTCATATGCTGCGTCAGCTGATAGTTTACATTATAGCTCTGTTAGCTTAGCTCTGTTTTTAGCAGAAAGCAGCCACAGTAAAACCACAAAGCACCTCTGTTTCCTGTATGGTTTGTGTTGTCAGTAGCTGCACCAAAGATCTGTTTGGAATCCAACAAATAAGGTCAGAAGTGTCACAGTTTATTCTGGACTGTGGATCAAACAGCAACTTAACAAAGATAATAACATCCCATAATAACTTTATACCTTCATAAGCCTCAGAATCAAACTCACCTGTGTAAAAGAAACACTGCCATTTCAGCATCAAACTCCATTCTTTACATTTACAGCTGTGTCCAGTGGAGAAAACAATATGGCTTCTAGCTTTAATCAGTCTCTTTCTTTGTCTCTATAAGTTGTTTCTCATCCACCTGAGTGACTCACTACACTACCAGTGGTCACAAAAATCCCCATACCTGTCAGTGTAATATAAATTTAATTCATATCTCATGGCATCTTTGACTTCACAGCTCTTTATTCTCAGGGTTTTTTTAATACTTGGAAGTTGAAATACTACACATAGCCCCATAATCTCTACAAAAACAACACTCTTTTCCATTTAACATAATGTTTTAACTTCTGCAGATTTAATATTCTCTAGTATTTTACTCCTACACCCACTAATCCTGAGTGGAAATAATTAAAGTTTGCTATAGGATTTATAGCTAAACTGTGAACTAAGTAATATTTAATTAAAAACTTGCTGTTCTGCCTGTGCTTTAATACCTTCTTATAATCCCTTACTTTATTTACTTGTTGAGTTTTAAACCTCATGTTTTTTTAAGCTTTTAATATAAGATAGGACGACCTGTCTGAACATTCACTTTTACTTTATCCTCAGAAATGTGTTTCTTATCTTGGTTTTCAGCCGTCTTTGGTGCTTATTCAGCACTGGAACATCAGGAGCCATAGGCCACACTCCTTTAACTTTAATACAGCTTTTGAAGAACTCTTGATATGACAGGATTTTTGGCTTATCCTTCCTCTGAGGTTTTTTGTCATTTCTCTTTTAAGATTTTCTCATCTATGTCTTAGATGTTTTACACCATCTATGTTCACTCCAGCGCTGCTCTGTAGTCTCATCATGTTCCCTATTTCACCATGAACTTTTAAAATAAGATTGTTGGGAAAGTACTTGAAGGTCTATCTGATGAATATTAAGCTTCCAGTATCTGGGCGAGCATATTAGGCACACTTTGCACGTCATGTTATAAAAGGTCATGTTATTTTTCACAATTTGTTTTAGGTCAGAATTTAAAAGTTGTTTATTTTTGCATGATTTTTAAAATTCTGACCCAGCCACTAAAATCAGCACACTGTAAACAATAGAAAATTGCTACACTACCACCCTTCTCTGAAGTGAGTAAGAAATGCACATTTTAGGACATTTGACCTGACACAGAAAATAAAAATGTATATTAACCAATGTTGCTGGTAATCATTGACATATGCCTGGATTAAAAAAAAAAAAAAAAAAAAAAAAAAATCAAATTTTTTGTAGTATATTGGAAAAAAAGCAACCAATGTTTTTGTGTTTTTTTTTTTCCATCAAAAAATATTAGGTTAGATTAGATTAGATTAGATTAGAAAGAACTGAACTGATTCTTGATTGAGGTTCCAAAAGCAGCACATCACCGAGCATACACACAACACACACCACAAGAGAAAAGCAATACAATAACATAACTATAAAAAAAAAAACTATTAAAAACAGTAATGGAAAACAAATGGAATTGCATATTAAAAAGTACTAGCAGAAGCAAGTGGCAAAGTAATAATAATACTAATAATAAATAGCTTATTATGTTAAAATAGGGTTTGTTTACATAAAAACATGGTATTTAAAGGCTTAAAAATATGACACTTATTGAGTATTTGATATTTTTATTTATGGCTCAAGTTGATGAAATACAAAAAATTATAAATAAGTTAAAAACATTGGCATTACTACAGTACGGCACAGATTACGCACTTGTGGTGGTTAGGAAGGGTCTCTCCGGATACCAAGGATTAAAGGAAAACACTATCTTTCTTCAACTACAGTAAGCTCCTGGAATTGTTTGCACTTTGACCTGTATCTCCTCTTGTCTGCGAGTTACAAGAACATTGAAACATCATTAACTGTTTAATACCAGATCTGTATCATGAAGACCTTTGTCCTTTGAAGAAGTCTTGATGATAAAGATCCCTGATGCACAGTACTAAATGTGGACGTCTGCATGGAGAACAGTGTGTTGACATGTCTCTACACAAAAGGACCCAAGACGCCTTTCTGTGAATTAACAGTTTGACTGCATGTTCAAATGAGATTTCAGACTGACTCATTCATGTAAAACCAGGATTATGTGATTCATACTGTCCAACGGTAGGCGATGCATGCTGATGCGTGAGACTGCCGAGTGTGTGCTGCTCAGGAATAACTGTACTTACACTCATGAATTCCCTCCTCTCCCAGGCATTTGGAAGACAGAAACTATTAGTCAGCTTTTTTTTTGCCTCAGATATAACATATTTCATTCACTTTCAACAGGAAATGTGTGATTATTTTACTGACTATACACTACTTTAGTATAATACACCACTTCAGCTGCATTAAATCTACTAACCATTGCAAAACATTTAAAGATTTAGAGGAATTTAGGGTAATGTAATTGATGTTTAATAACTTAAAAAAAAAAAAGTTGTGTTTTGTCTTAGAATGACCTGTTAAATCTAAATAAGGTTCCAGACTGCTGTCTGAACACAGTAAAGTTCACATTAAAGTTAATTTATTCTTAACCAAAAGACCACATGACTGGCACCAGAGAGGCTTTCATATTTTTTACAGTCACCAAAGGGGAGGGTGAGGTGAGGGTTATTTAGTTGGTTGCAATATGAAGTTTCACCACTAGATGGCTTGATATCCTCTTGAGACCCAGGAAAGTAAAAGTTTTACCTTTTTTACATTAAACTATTGTCTTGATTGGAAACTGCGTAATGCAACCGTTTTTTCAGATACATTTTTAAAATTATTTTTATTTATTGATTGATTTTTTTTTTTTTAATGGAATGTCCTTTGCTACAGACAGCATTTTTTAACCCATAAAGACCCAAACAGCCACTAGCAACCATAACCATCTACTGATCTGAACTGTTTAATACCTGCTGATCCACTAATCCTATCAATACATGGAAATAATTGGTGTAAAATACAGATATTCATCTTTTTCATGGTCATCAGATATGACCCATTTGGACGTTCAGAGACTGTAGTTACCGTGGAAACACCGTCGTCTTCTACAACATTGATTCACCAGTAAAACCCATGGAGTTGGATCAATGACAGTGAATGGAGACACTGGGTTTATGTTCAATTAATGTTTCTATTACCTACATATTTACTTTTTCTTCAGTTTTCTCAGTTTTTGATATAATAACCTTCAACTTTAATCTGACCTTTTATGAACATGTACATGATCAGTGAATCAAATATAGGAAAGTACCTGATTTATGCTGAAAAAACACAAAATATAGAGGATAATATTATAATAAATGGTGATCGATCACTTAAGACGAGATATGGAGAAAAAAATATTTTGGAACTGCCACAAAAGTAGCACTGGGTCTTTATGGGTTAAGTAAAACTGTCAATCTTTTGTCTCCTATCGAGGACAAAAATGCATGGCTGGGTCTCAGGAGGATATCCTGAATAAATACTAGTATTCTGTATAATTAATTGCTACATGCTGTTTGTGAAGCCTGTGATGTTTACAACAGAAACTGGCAGATTAATTTAGTGATGCACGATTTGATACTGGTGTCGGTCTAATATAGACCCAAACAGCTCAATAGTGACACTGGCTCTGAGTTATAGGTTGATCTAGTCAACAGTAGCTTTTATGTGCAAAATTTATTTTTTAAAAACTTTAAAATTTAGTCTGTTTAAATATAGATATATGAATGTATAGATATACTTTTTACAAAGGCATGGTTTAAGTATAATAGTTTATTTTGGGGTACCTGATAGTAACCAGGAAACAGTCAATTAAAACAGTAAAACCCTTTTGACTGGACTTTCATTTGTAATGCTTTGTTAAAATGGTATTACAGTACCAAAGTTGCCTAATTAACTGTTTTTTGTCCCCAGTACTTTTTATTGACGAAAAATAGAACACTTCCAATCACAGAATTACAATTTACCTTTCCTTTTTTTTCAAGTATAAACATATATACATTGAGACACATTTACATTTATACGTATATAGTATATGCATATACGCATGCATACAAAACAACAGATGAAAGAGCACTCTAATTAGAGTGTTGCAAAAAAAAAAAAAAACATAAGTTAAATGATAATTAACATTATTAAAATCTCTTTAGGAAAGGGAAGTATTTTATTCTTGTATCTGCAGATTATCATACCTCAAATCAAACAAGACTGGATTTAATTATCTTTTCTTTCATAAGGTCGAGTTAATCATTAACTCTTTCAGTGCCATGGGCCGATTAAATCGGCTTTACGAATACAACCTTTAAAGTGCCACGGGCCGATCAGATCGGCTTTGGAGAACATGCCATATTTGTGTACAAACAAACCATCCAACCCTATTTCTTTCTCACATTTCGATGACGTTCTTTCAAATCTTCTTGCAAATTACGATCAATAATACATCGGCTGCGTCCGGTGCGTTTTGAATCTAAGTAGCAATCGGTCGGATGTTACCGAGCGGTTTTTGACCAAGGAAGAGCTCGCGTTTCGTTTTCTGCTTGGGAAATTTTATGAATGAATTTATGAATGAAATCATATGCAAATTAGATGGCCATTGTGTAGTAATATCGTAAACACAGCGATCTGTCAAAACAGTCCCATCTGCTAGAAAATTAGTTCTGATGACGATTCAGACTTCGATTATAAAAACGACGCGGAATACTGAAGAACGGCCAAATTCTGTGGCACTTTTAAGGCTTATTAGCCCCTTAACTGTCTGGCACCGAAAGAGTTAATTAACACATTCTCTCTCTTGGTTTCATCTGTACATAAACAAAGTTCTCTGACATATAGCATAACATCTTAGGTGCTGCAGATTTAGTATTCTGTTATACGAATAAAGCCAATATTTTAGTCAAACTGTGCATTCGTATCCTCCTTCTACACTCACTAATCCTGCTGAGTGAAACCAGTTAAACTCTGACATTTCCCACAGTGCCTGGTGGATTACAAGCTGATTTTTCCCACACATATCCAGTCAACACTAGAATGTCTAACAAATAGCATCATGCATGAAGCAGGACGTGATGGTTAATAATGTTTCCTGTAGACTTGTGTTTCTCCTGGATGTGTTCGCTGATATTCAGAGTCACTTGTGTTGCCTCATTAGCACCTGATAAACAACATCTAGCAAAGTGTGAGGACGTCATGCTAGAGTTTAGTCTGAATACCAGATACATGCCCTGAACATGCCATTGTGTCGGTTATACAGGAAGAGCTTTGATGAACTGGGTGTTTTTCTCTGCAGATATGTTTGCGTAGTCTGACTGTGTTTTGCTTTGTGCAGGGGGACCAAAGGCAAAGACATCAGCACAATCAAGTCTCTGAGGGTTCTGCGAGTTCTCCGGCCTCTCAAGACCATCAAACGCCTGCCAAAACTCAAGGTTCTGCTCCGGCTCTGCCTTGTGTTTTCTTTTGCTAAATTATTGTTTAGTCGTGTTGCCGGGGCTCAGCTGTGGTTAAGGTGGGCAATCTCCACAGTGTGTTTACAAAGGAGGTTTAGTGTGAGCAGCATGTCAGCAGCTTCAGTCCTTTGGCTATGGGCGTTTCAACACAATAAAATGTTGGCATTGGACATTTTTCCAAACCACGCATGCATATAATCTCAGTTTAATTTGTTGATACTTTTTTTTTTTTGCACTTTCTCAATATGTAGAAGGTGGTTAGGCTGGATTGTGGGTAAACAAAATCTAGGACATTCCAACTAGTGACTGGAGTTTGTATGATGATTATAGGCTCTGGTTAAGAATGTGCTTTTGTTTTACATGTTTATTTATACATAAATATCCTCAAGTCATTTTTATCTACATTTTTGCAGACTCTTATTACACTTAGCAACATAACAAATGAATAATTCTGAAATCCTCCACTTTGTTTATAGAAAAATAATCAGGTAAACCAACTGATTTGTTTTATGTTCTGTTGGTTTTTCACCACAACAATTATCTCTTAAGGTGGAAATATGTACCAGTAATATTTGTGATGATATGATATTTTTAACAAGGTTTTAGCAGCAGATAGAATGTGCTTGTGCATTTAATGTGGTGAAAATCTATCTATCTATCTATCTATCTATCTATCTATCTATCTATCTATCTATCTATCTATCTATCTATCTATCTATCTATCTATCTATCTATCTATCTATCTATCTATCTATCTATCTATCTATCTATCTATCTATCTATCTATCTATCTATCTATCTATCTATCTATCTATCTAATCTCAGATATGTGTAGGAAGACTTATTTGGTTGAATTTGTTCATAATTTCTTTCAACCAAAAGAAAGTGTTCTTTTATAGCTATGTAAAGCAGTGAAAATGACACCACTGCACCTTGTGATCATTCCATTTGCAAACCCTTTAAACTGTAACCGCAGATACTTTGGAAAATAATGTGATTTGGCTTCATGAATCCCTCTGAAATAGACTATTTGTGATTCAGTTGGAGGTACCATCATACTTGAGTTGCAGCTTCTTTGGAGATGAGACGCCCATTTAAAAATGTTTTTTTACATTATTCATGCCTGATTTCTGTATGGCCAAAGCCTGGCAGACCAGGACGCAGGTCAAAATGTTCAATATTTTTATCAAATGCTTCTCCTTGTATTCCAGGCATAGTGTCATTTAAGACTTTTTAATGTCAAACCACATCAGATACAGATATTATCTAAGTAGTGTGTTTTATTGTGTAATAACACGTTCAGTAGGGATCTGTAAAGTCCTCTACCTGGGATATAGAGATTATTTTCCCTTATTTTTTCCCGTTGAACACAGGGAATCAGTTCTTTATAGTGTTAAGCTGCTTTTTCTCTTATGGGCTGTATTCTCTCTATGATCTCCTACCTGTGTTTTTAACTATTTTACACATAATCATACACAAACTGATTGACTATTAAATGCACATTTCGTCGATAATGTGTGAATGTGCCCAGAACGCTCAGATAATGTCATTCCAAACGGTTTGTGTCCTTAGGCTGTGTTCGACTGCGTGGTCAACTCCTTGAAGAACGTGCTGAACATCCTCATCGTTTACATCCTCTTCATGTTCATCTTTGCCGTCATTGCGGTACAGCTGTTCAAGGGAAAATTCTTCTACTGCACAGATGAGTCCAAGGGCCTGCAGAAGGACTGCAAGTTGGTCTAAACCCCTTCCTACCCAAACCTTCCTCATGTCTTTTTATCTCACAGTTTTAAGTTGTACACTGCTACACCACTGTGTTTGTAACCTCACAAATCTTTGCCTACAGTATAATCTGTCCTGGTTTGATGTTTTCCAGAGGACAGTTTCTAGACTACGACAAAGACGAGGTGGCTGCCATGCCCAGAGAGTGGAAAAAATATGAGTTCCACTACGACAACGTGCTGTGGGCCTTCCTCACCCTCTTCACTGTGTCCACTGGGGAGGGATGGCCGACGTAAGTGCATCTTAAGCCGTAATTGACTCGTATTACCTGGGGAACTCTACCTGGTAAGCCTGTCTTAAAGGAGCTATAGGCAGGGTAGTATGGAATGTATGTGACCACTAGAGGGAGTAATGAGTCACTGTAGCCTTGAGTCTGTCGGTTTCTAAATTTAATGAAAACTAAAGCAAAAGAATCTTTGAGGAAAGAGGCAGAGTGTGACAAGATGAGGATGAGAACTGCAGTTTTCAGAGTCAGAGTGACTCAGTGGTAAAAGCTAGAAGTGCTGTTGTTTTCTCCACTGGACACAGCTTTACAGGTGTAAAGATTCTGAGGCTTAAGAAGGTATAAAGTTATCATGTAATGTTATTATCTTTGCTAAGTGGATGTTTGTTGATCTACGGTTCAGACTAAACTGACGGTTCTGACCTTGTTCGTCTTTAGTGCAGCTATTGACAACACAAACCGTACAGAAAACAGAGGTGATTTGTGGTTTTATTGTGGCTGTTTTCAGTCTAAAAACAGAGCTAAACTAACAGAGCTAAACTAACAGAGCTGTAATGTAAACTATCAGCTAATGCAGCACGTATAAGCCATATAAGACACAGTGTTATTTTGAGCCACTGTCAAAATAAACGACTGTCAATTTTAGTTTGAAGAAGAAAATTTGATGATACCACAATACACGTGTGAAAAATGAGCTTTATACCTAATTCAGTGAGTGTTAGTCTGTGGATGCATAGGGTTAATTTATTTGGGATTTTTGAGCATGTTCTGGTTCGTGACTTTCCCTGCTATTATAATATACTGAAAAAAAAAAAAAAGTTAGAATAATAAAAATATATATATTTATAAATCGATGCAAATATGCCAGTTCTACAATGTCTAAAGTACACATTCCATCAGAAGTTCCCTGTCATACTTATACTTAAAAATATGAGGCTTTTTTTTGTCATGCTTTTATTCTGCTTCTAGTTGAGCATTATGGAGGCCTTATTATATGTAAAAATTCTGACAGTATTATGGCTGTAAATTCAGTATTATTTTGTTGTTACACAGCGTGAGGACAAATTCTCACACTTTAAAGACCAAACTCAAATCCGTCTGGGGAGTGGAATCTTAAAAGCTGATTTTTCTCTGTGTTTCAACAGTTGGATGTAACAACGAACACTGACATTGAATCTGGGAGAAAATGTTAGTAAATTAGAAGGAAATGCTATTGTACTCAAGGACTTCTTATGATATAGAAACTAACCCCTAATGTCTCTGCTTTATGGAATAAATCTGGGCTTTGCTTGAATTTCATGACATTAAAGCATGGGTTTAATGTCAAGGATCACTGTTAATAGGATTTCACTTTACCATAACTGCGGAGCCTTTTGAAAGGAAGAGAACATTTTCTACATGCTGCTTAGCATGTCAGTGACCTTTTGAGATTATGGGCTTCTGAAAGGTTCGAACATGCTGAACACTGCAAATCACAGAAATTTTGCTTCACACAGAGCTAATCCATCACTGAGTATTTGTGCTTGATGATGTAGTTTAGATAATTTGCTATGGTATTTTCAGTTAACCCCTTGTTGACTTTTGTCGCACATTCGCCTCAATATTCCACTTTTTTTGTAATGAGGTTCTGCTCAGCACTCTGAATGTACTTATGTTACCTGATTATCTCTGATCCCTGATGTTCTTGGATCAATTTGTTATTAATTTCATGACATTCTACTGATTTTTGAATCATGTTGGTTTTGTTTGGATT
Source organism: Sphaeramia orbicularis (assembly GCF_902148855.1). NCBI lineage: Eukaryota > Metazoa > Chordata > Actinopteri > Kurtiformes > Apogonidae > Sphaeramia > Sphaeramia orbicularis. The sequence continues at coordinate 7,813,157 of NC_043965.1, read as the reverse complement.
GTTGACTAGAATAACTGATTAGTAGCAGTATTAATAATATAATCTACATACCTGAGAGTGGAAAATTTGTTTAACCCATAAAGACCCAATGCTACTTTTGTGGTACTTCCCAAAGAATATTTTCCTCTATATTTATCCTTTCTTTAGTGATTTATCACCATTTGTTGAAATATTATCTTCTTCATTTTGCATTTTTTCCATATAAATCATGTATTTTCCTATAGTTAACTCACTGATCATGTAGATGTTCATAAAAACTCAGATTAAACTTGAGTGTTATTATATCACAAACAGAGAAAACTGAAGAACAAGTGACTTTTTCAGCAAAAATACCATTAACTGAACATAAAACCAGTGTGTTCATCTACTGTCATTGATCCAGCTCCATAGGTTTCACTGGTGAATCAATGTTGTAGAAGATGACAGTGTTTCCACGGTAACTACAGAGCCTCTGAAGGTCTAAATGGATCATATCTGATGACCATGAAAAGATGACAAACTGTATTTTACACCAATTATTTACACTTAATAGGTTTAGTGGCTCTGAAGTTATTAAACATTTTACATAAGTAGATGATTTTGGATGATGGTGGATATTTGGGTCTTTATGGGTTAATTACTATTATCCCAATGATGCCTGATGTCAGTAATCTGCATCATAGCTATTGTCAGTGCTATATTCAAATTAACATCTTCACTTAATTTAGCGACAACACAAATAATTATTTTTTTCCATAATTGTAAATTCATTTGGGTAGTAAGTGGTTAACGGACATGGCCGATTTACACAGGATTAAAACTGCAGACATCCTCTACAATTAAAGGGGTCATGTTTTGCTAAACCCACTTTTATTAGTCTTTGGTTCATTTATTTGTATATTTGGACCCTAATAGTTCATACAGTTTGAATTTGAACCCTCCAGGTGCTGCAAATCTATCTTTATATTGATTTTGGCAAAAATCAAGTGGATTCCTACAACCTGTTTCAATTCCTTCTTAATTTGTAATGACTAGTTAGGTCACAACATTTGCACATATAAGGTCAAGACTTCTGACGAACATTTCTCCAAGTACGCCATAATTGTTCGTCAGCAGCAGCGGTTGTAGTCCATACTGAAAATATGTCCAAACTTGGAGCCAATTACCTAAAATGTTCAGTTGTTGGTTGAATGGGACAGAGCAGCACAGCCAACAACCTGGAAGGGGATGGGGTCATGCGCATTTAAAGGGCCAGCGCTCAAAACAACCTTTCTGGTGTCATTACTTAAAACCAGCGTTGAAGATGGACCTGTGGAGTTTAATTAATGAGGAATTCAGACTCAAGCAGAGCATTTACAGTTTATGTAGACCACAGGGAAATGTTTGAAAATGCATAATTCCATTTAAAAAAAACAAATATCACTCCTTTAATATACATTTCCTGAGGTCTTGTCGTAGTACTAATCCCATGCAAATAGGGCTTTAAACACAGATTTTGCTATTCCCGTGTGAAAGAGGCATAAAACACAGACATAGGGGGATATTTAAGATGAGATAGTAATGGTCCAGTGTGAATAGGGAATTGAAATCTGCATGTATAAAATGTAATAATTATATGTAACCTAAATGGTTAAACGGCTCCTGTGGCTAAAACATTTCAAGGAGAAATGAATATGTTTCATAAGAATACTGTTCGAGCGCACATACTTGATTAGAATCATGGGTCATTGAAGCTCTTCTGGTGTTTACTACTCTCTTAATTTGTCGTCCATTTGTCCTTCTGGTTTGTAAAGTTGTAAGAATTTGCAAACATTTTACCCAGCAGCTATTTACACATCCAGAGGACACAGAACAGCATTAGCATTCATTCACAGTCGTGTTTCTCTCCACTTAATAAATATACAGGGCAAGTCAGACTCCACAGAAAAAGATCAGGCTCTTTAAGCTGCAGATCTGTTAATAGTGATGCATGGGTCGACCCGAAACCCCCCGAGGTCCCGCTGGGGGTAAGATTACGGGAAAATATTGTAGGTTCAGGCAGGTCAGGTCGAAAAGTGACAAGAAAGTGTTCCAACAAAATTTGAACTAACTTCCTGAAACATGTCGGTGTGATTACACTTCCACCTTCTCTCCCCTTTGGTTTGTCACTGTCTCACTCCCAAACTGAGTAAGATGAATGTTTCACCTTTCCTTGTGTATCCTTTGGTACATTCTTAAATCTCCTTCATACTCAGAGGTAGCATTCAGACCCATCTCTCCTGTGTCAGGATGATTCAGCTGAATTCATTCCACAGGCTGTAATGGTTCCAGGACGGTTCAATGTACAGACGTTTGGTTTTTAGGCTGAAATATGGCCTCATGAAGCATCTTTTAGGAGGGAAGCTGATGGAGTTTCATATGTTAGACACTATGGATGATGGCGGGAAGCTGAAGGAGTCTGTGCTGGTTCACCTTGTGTTTGATGACTTATAGCTGGGGTGTCAAACTCATTTTAGTTCAGGGGCCACATATACAACCCAATATGATCTCAACCAGTAAAATAACAGTGAAAAAAGTTAAATTCAATTATGAAAATGTTTACATTTATGAAATATCTTTTTTTTTTAATTTCTTAAGAAAAATAATTGCAATTTTAATATTATACCCCCATTTATGTGCATCATAACTTACAAATCACAGTGGATCTACAAATACACAAAACATTTAATAACAGGCAGAACGTTCTTAAAATTGCATTCATTTCTGTTAAGACATTTCAAGTTGTTCATATTTGTTCAGGTTATTCACATTTTTTGTCAAAGGATAGTTTATAAATGTAAACATTTTCATGTACTTTTACTTTTTACATTAAAACGAGAAAAAATTGGACTTCTGTACAATATCCCTAAGTGCAATTTGTGGAGAGTATTTATTTTTAGATATTTATTGCAAGTCACTCTGTTATTATTTTTAAATTAATTTTATACTGCCTATATCTTATCACTTTTATTCTGATTGTATCTTTTAATCTTTTACTCTTGTACTCTGAGAGACCTCTGCATAATGATTCCTATGTACCTGAATGTGTACAAATGGTGAATAAACTATCTTATCTTATCTTATCTTAATGCTATTTTACTGGTCTGACCCACTTGAGATCGTATGTGTATGCGTGCCCTGTGCTAAAATGACTTTAACATCATTGATTTTTAATATCATCAGTGTAATTTTTGCATTTCACAAATTCATTTCATGGGCCTGATTGGACCCTTTGACAGGCTGGTTTTGGCCCACGGGCCATATGTTTGGCCCCTCACTTACGTATAGGTATTCTTATGCTTGTTACCAGAATTTTGCTGACACCTGATGGATAAAATCTTCAGCAGAACAGTCTGTTATTATAGTAAATTAAATGACCTCTCATATGTCCTCAGCTGAATGTTAGTTTAATGCCTATTACATGTTCATAAAAGAGCCTTAATCACACTTTCTGCTTTTTGCTGAATCTAATTTTGTGATAAATTAGGCTTTATCATTGAAGGATTTATTCCTCGTATGCTTTATTACAGATAAAGTATCAACACAAGACTGCACATGTTCTCTCTTTCCTCTCAGGGTCTTGAAGCACTCGGTGGACGCCACCTTTGAAGATGAGGGTCCCAGTCCGGGCTACCGGATAGAGATGTCTATCTTCTATGTTGTCTACTTTGTTGTCTTCCCTTTTTTCTTTGTCAACATCTTCGTTGCTCTGATTATCATCACATTCCAGGAGCAGGGAGACAAGGTGTTGTCTGAGTGCAGCTTGGAAAAGAATGAGGTAACACTGAAGAATACAACAGCTCTTTTTACACATATAATATATTAGCAGTTACTATAATGTCATTTTCTCGGTCAGTTTCTCCACATGTCTTCAATTGGCCACACATATATACAGAGTACTGTGTGCATAATTACTAGGAAAGGGAGTATTTTGACCATATCATCCTTTTTATGCATTTTGTCCATCTCCAAACTACATTAAGGCAAGGCAAGTTTATTTATATAGCACATTTCAGCAAAAACGCAATTCAAGGTGCTTCACACAAATTCAATGTCTTATTGGATTTAATCATTTTCAGGTGATATATATATATATATATATATATATATATATATATATATATATATATATATATATATATATATATATATATATATATGATAATAGAGGGTTGTTCGTTTATTATTCTCACTGTAACCGATAGAAAAAAATAACTGACATCAGAAAATTTTCATTTTTCCTTTAGCTGCATAATAATTCTGCACAGTAATAGTTGCCAAATAAATGTGCACTAATAGATATTCTCTTAAGAAAGCCAAAACTTCATTTTTACTCTCTTAAATATTCAGGTTGGACATGTATTAACATTTTTTTACTGAGCCAGAGCACTGTGGTTGTATAATAATACAATTTATTCTCAAAAATACAACTTGCACACAGTCTACGTGTTACATGTTGATATAGGTCATACATAGGTACTTCCGTTCCCAAGAAATGGAACCAAAAAGAGCATATAAGAAAAGAAATGTTGATTTTACTTGCACTGACTGGTGTATAGGCAATCAACTGTTTCAGAAATTTTAATGGCTGCAAAAAAATGAGACGCCATACAGGATGTAATCTAGTATTTCACACATTTATACACTCCCCTTTGTCATTTATACATTTTAAGTGTCACATTCATATATTTACTGTATGTATTTTAACTGTCACTTAAACATGTTCTCTAACGCATGAAGGAAATATGTAGATTTGAGAGGAGAATGTCTGCATGTATGAAAATAATACATTTGTACCACATATCCAAGGAGAATGTATGTGTGAGGGTAAGTTTAGTGGAAATGGAGGGAGGATTATGGAAACAGGTGGTGTTTTTTTGTTTTATGATTTACTAAAATGCTTGTATACGGAGGATCAAACAATGACCATGTTTAAAAAAAATGGATTTTTCCTTGTGCATGCACACATTCTCCTCATATATGCACATATCCTAATACTATATATCAGAATCAGAATCAGCATACAAGGAATTTGGCTTCGGTTTTTCCTTTGCTCATGACGTACAATTTCATCATGAACCCAAACACACTTAAACATATACCTAATATAAACAAACATTCGACTAGAGACAAGGACAGCAATGGTTGAGATTTACAATGGATTTGTAATATGTACAGAGTGCAAATTGGAGTTTTTATACTGTAAGTGGATGTGTACAGGGATCCAGTCTATTAAAAAAAGACATACGTATATATTCTCCTCATACATGCATGCGTACGCCTCATACACACATTTATTCTAATTGAATAGACATATTCTCCTCATTCATGTATATATTCTGGTCATGCATATACACCCTCATATATGCAACTTCAGGTATGTAGATTATTTTATTGATTCTACTATTGATTAGTTCACCCAGGCAGCAATCCAAAATCAGCAGAATGTCATGAAATTAATTACACTGTTACTGAAACAGCTTTTAAATGAATCCATGAATGTTAGGGATCATAACCAGGTAATACATGTACATTCACATAGAGTGCTAAGCAGCACCTCATTAGGAAAGACGGGAGTATTGAGACAAATTCATGACAGTAGTCTGGTTAATACAACAATCTGAGCTGTTCTGTACATTATAACTGTGGTTAACGCCAGTCACAAGTTCCAAAAAAACACAGAAGAAGATAATGATTTGTGTTAAACCGTGTGTGATTAATTCCATGAATTGCTAACAAATAGCAGTGTGACAGATCTCAGACAGCAGTCACTTTTCCATTGGACATATTTGCAAAACTTTACCGATATTCACTAAATGTCGAAAAAACAGAAGTGTGTACTGTTGGTTTTTCCATTAAATCACAAATGCGATGATTTGTTTATTTATCACGAGATGTCACGTGAAATCATTCAATAAACATGGTGACGAACATAGATATCTGTTGTTTTGAATCTACAATACTTGTTACCCGGTTATCACGTACAAAATTAAAAAAATATTCAGTTTCCTTGTTTGTCCACACATATTGTGCCATGTTTGTTTTAAAACTCTTCTTTTTTGCTTGTTGTAACATCCATCAACGTCTGTTTTTTTTTTTTTTTTTTTTTTTTTTTTTACATGACTAGTTGCGCAAAAAGGTCTTTCTATTGCAGTTTTGTGCAATATACCAATTTCGCTATGTGCTACGAGTGTTTTGGCGAAATTGTCTTGTTTCCATTACGCAAATTTTTATGTGCATCTTATATTTGCGCAAATTGAGGGTCAATGGAAAAGTGATTAGTGAAACACAGGTCTGGTTTCTTTCTTGCAGAGAGCTTGTATTGACTTTGCCATTAATGCGAAGCCTTTGACGCGCTACATGCCAGAGAACACCCAGTCCTTCCAGTACAGGATGTGGAAGTTTGTGGTTTCAGCTCCGTTTGAGTACTCCATCATGATTATGATCGCCGTCAACACCGTTGTACTAATGATGAAGGTAAGAAAAACCGAATGAGTAAAACCGTTTCCTACCTAATATTGAGACGTTCGTGTGAATAAAATTGTCTTGTGTTCATATGTTTCAGTTCCATGGGGCTCCAGATTTTTATGAAGCAATGCTGAAGAACCTCAACATTGTCTTCACCACTCTGTTCTCTCTGGAGTGTATCCTCAAGATCATTGCATTTGGTCCTCTAGTGAGTAACTTATATGAGGGTCATTTCACACCAATTCACTTCTACCATTTTGTTCAGATCATGAAATTTATGATTTTTTTTATATTGGCAATGAATATTAACACTTGCACATTAAAGAAGAAATTAAAGTAATTCCAAGTCAACATATCTATAATGTGTGTTTTCAGTTCTACAGATCTGATAACTACTATGTAACAGGACTATTAGTATAGTTTTTAATAGTTCAACAGTAGTATTATGATTCTTTTGCTTTGGCTTGATTTTAGTAGCAGCTACTTGCAGGAATTAATCATTAGGGTTTAAAAAAAGAAAAGTACTTGGACTCAAAGTGAGTTTACATGAGGAGCTTTTTGGATGCGATCCAAATAGACATAAAAATCTGAGAAAACTCCAAGATGCTCTCATTTTACACATTCATCTTCCATTTTTAAAGCATGCAGCCATATTAAGGACAAATAAAAATCTCATTAAGGCAAAAAAATTGACTCCCAGATGATTGTTTGATGTCAAGAATGATCACAGTTTAGTTATTTGGGTGATATACTACTACTGTTGTTACTAATACAATTACTACTAATATGAATATATTTATGTATACAGCCAGACCAGTAGTTATTGAAAAATATACACATACAAATACAATAAATTAACTAAACAGTAAAATCAGTAGCGGTACAACAAAATAATATAGCAATCAATTAAATATGAGGCTAAAATAGTGAATTTTTTTAAAGGGATTTAATTCAGTCCACTTCATATTAATTTTATTTATATATTCCAGTACCTGTGCAAAGTTAAGTTTGTCGCATTTCAGTGACATTAAAGTTGGATAAATGTCATGTGGTCGTTGAGACTGAAGTTGCATTGCAAAATATCAGATATGTATCGGATTTAGGACCACTTATGAAAGTGGCCTGGGTCGGATTTGTACTGTTCAAACTGTCTATAACAGATCGGATACAGGTCACATATAGGCAAAAAAACTGGATTTGTGCCACATTTGCCTGCAGTCTGAACGTAGCCTCACTGTACTCAGTTTATTTATTTAACCTTTATTTAAGATAAGATAAGACTTTATTGATCCCACCATGGGGAAATTTAACAGTTTATAGCAGCAATACACAACACATCAGTGCAAAAGAAAGGCAGGTAGAAATAAACATTCTTAAAGTATGAAAATGTAAGTATAAAATTTTAATAGTTTACTTTTTATACTTTACCAGGTTTATACCAGGAAGGTTAGTTGAGAACTGATTTTCATTTTCAATTACAACCCGGACATATAGAGATGAACAATTAATCACTCTCACATTCACACCTATGGGCACTTTAGATTAACCAATTAACCTACTAGTTCCACCCGTTCCAACCCGACAATTTATATTGAAATTAGGAACCAATTATCGCTAACTCCGCAGCAGTGAGAAATGACTCTGGCATTGGAGTAAATAAATACATTTTCCCGAATTTTATGAGTCACAAATATTTGCCAGTACAGCCATGATATAGGCTGTGAAATGGGCATTAAATTCTGTTCTAAGCAGTCTTAAAAAGTTGTCATGGAAATTTCTAGCACTCCGGACACAATTTTGAAGCAAGAACACAAGAAGTCACAGAATTGGGGTTAAGCAGATATATTTTTTACATATGCAAGAAATATTGAGACAATAGACCGCAATAGCCAAAGCCGCGCCCCCTGCTGTTTGATCAACAGAAGAATTTTCAAAGCTTATACATGTTTAGTCTTTTCCCATGTTAGGTTAACTACCAGTTGGTTGGTTACTTCTCAACTCCACCTATGTACACATTTGACCTTAAACAGTAAAAGGAGGACACTTAGATGGTGAAGTATTCCTTAAAGAGAAGGTAGACCAGTGTTTTTCAAACTTGGGGTGTGGAATTAAAATGGGGTTGCCTGAAATTTCTTGTAATTGATAAAAACAAAACAAAACAAAAAATTTACTAATAAAAAATATATGGTGAGTTGACAGAGACAATCCCAATACATAAAAGACATGACAAACTGAAGCTGAAACTGCAGCACTGTGGTTCTGTTTATCTGTCAAATGCTCATTGTGGTCAGTTTCAGATGCTGCAGCGCTTTCATAATTCATAATTTGAGTTCTTGTTTGTTCAGTATTAATTGTCAGCCTTGTAAATCCAAGCTGGACTGACTGTACATATCCTGACCAAGGGAAATAAAATTCTCACTTTGTGCAGTAATCTACACCTGACTTTTCTGCCTCCGTCCTTAATAATATACATTATGTAGACCAAATGTCATCTAAAATTAACATTTATTTGAAACATGGTATAGCAAACTATTACATGATCAAAAACAAATTAATTTTAGCAATTTTGCCAGAAATTTGTGATGTTAAAATGGGGTCACGAGTAAAAAAAACGTTGGAAACCACTGAGGTAGACAATAAGACTGACTCATCAATTTGTAGACAGTGAAGGAAACAAGCTTGACATGTTCACAGCAGGCGGTCATATGTTATGTCGTGTTTAAAATGAGAATACTGGACACTGCAATATTCTACTTTCTTCGTCAGTCTTAAATTGAACTTGTAGAAGCCTGTAGGAACCCTGGTTTTATGTAATGACCCCTAAACCAACACTTAATGGCCTGAACAGTTGATTGGAACTAATAAGTGTGACCTGTTGTTTCTCAGAACTACCTAAAGGACGCCTGGAACGTGTTTGACTTTGTGACCGTGCTTGGCAGCATCACCGACATCCTGGTGACTGAAATCAATGTAAGAACCCCCGTCCACCTCACACAGGATCAGTGTGTTGTACCAATACGACGACGCTCTCATGGACCGGGGACAGGGAGGCGCAAAACAAGCCTGTACAGCAAGCTCTGCGCAAACAAGCTAACTAGCCACATCAGCAAAGACACTCCCATGGCGGCGGTCCAGAGAGCCTGATTGCTTTAGAAGAGACGGAGAGGGGAGAGGGTAGAGAGGCAGTCTTTTGTTTGATAGGATCGATGCAGTGTGGAGGCCTGGCACAGGAGTCCAGCTCAGACGACTCCTTTGTGTTTTCTGTGGTTTCTCTATTCAGGACTGTTCCATAGTGAGCTTATCTGTATACATGTGTGTATTTAAATGTGTGTAGTTGTTGAGTTGTATCCATTTATGTTGTGCAATATGACTGTTCCTGTTCTCTCACCTTTCCTGCCCCCCTCTTCTTCCTTTCTGTTTTCTCTGTTCTCTTCTCTCCCTTCATGTCTCTGTTTATTTTCATCTTGTTGATTGTGGTCACCGGTGTTGCCATACCCTGATCCAACAACGCCAGACTACGGTGAGTGACTTTACGCTGCCATTCCCTGCTCTTATACTGTTATATTCAAGTCGTAAAGTAGTGTCTCTAAGGTCAAGTGAGTTTAATAAGAACATTAAATATACACTATATGGACAAAAGTATGTGGACACAGGTGTTTTTTTTTCTAACAGGGGTCTGGGATACAAAACAATAATGACTAATGTCATAATATAGTTTTATATTGTGATAAATATTATTGCATTGGTTAGTTTGGTTTAAATTATCTTTGCTTCCAAAATGCCTCAGAGATGGTTTTTACTTAATTTCTCTCAACATTTATTTAGTTTTTTGGTTTTTTTTTTTTATCCATGACTATGATTTTAAATGTTCTACCTCTATATTTCTAAAATATTTTTCATGCTCTGACTGAAAATAATAATTTTCTACCACAATTAACCATCTACTTTATTCACATCTCACTGAGGAAGAAAAATCTCCCATTAAACTTTAAGGAAATATTGATGTTTATAAACTATATGGACAAAAGTACCGGGACACATCATGGCTACATTCGTAAGATGTCCTGTTCATAATGATTTGGGGTAAAAAAGTCAATTCCTTGATGGGCGGACAGAAAACAGAAAATATGCACTTGTGAAACATAAAATATGAAGAGAAAAAAGAAGCATTTTTATACATTTAGATTTAAATTTAAATATTGTATATATATTTACAATGTATTTGCACGTAATGCTGTTATTTTATTTTTTACATCCCTGTTATGTAGAATGTAACCAGCTGTGTCAATGAGTTTTAATAAGTTTAGCTGCAGTTTAGTAAAAGCCTGTACATACTCTGCAAGGATATAGCGCTTTGTTCGTTTTCTTGAAGGGGTAAGAACAACAAAGTTGGTTCTGCTCAGGACATTTCACACTTCATGGGAAGTCCTCTGCTTTTCCACATTTACCACGCCCACTTAGACATTTTGACCAATCACACAATCCTTATTTGGGACCACACATGAAAACAGTGCTGATCGGATGATATTGTGAGAATAAACTGCAAGAAAAAATGACGTCATTCTTTTCTTTTAGCTCTGGGAGAAAGAACACATTTCCCGGTTGTTTTATTTAATAACCTTAAAGCTGTGTTTCTCTGTGAGTTGTAAGAGCGTCATGTTGTGCGTGTGTCCAACAGGACAGGCTGCTGAACCTGAGCTTCCTGAGGCTGTTCAGAGCCGCTCGGCTCATCAAGCTGCTACGGCAGGGTTACACCATCCGCATCCTGCTGTGGACCTTTGTCCAGTCCTTCAAGGTATTCACTCACTGCTGAACACACGATACATACTGCGAATGTTAGTTTAACCCATAAAGACCCAGTGCTACTTTTATGGCAGTTCCCACATGATTTTTTTCTCTCCATTTAACCTTTTTTAAGTGAGTTATCACTATTTATTATAATAATATCCTCTGTATTTTGCCTTTTTCAGTGAAAATCAGGTATTTTCCTATATTTAATTCACTGATCATGTAGATGTACATAAAAACTCAGATGAAAGTTGAAGGTCTTTGTATCAAATACATAGAAAACTGAAGAAAAAGTGACCTTTTTCAGCAAAGATATCATTAACTGAACATAAAAACAAGTGTCTCCATCCACTGTCATCGATCCGACTCCATGGGTTTTACTGGTGAATCAATATTGTAGAAAATGACAGTGTTTCCATGTTCACTACGGAGCCTCTGAACGTCCAAATGGGTCATATGTGATGACAAACTGTATTTTACACCAATTATTGACATGTATTGATAGAATTAGTGGATCAACAGGTATAATAGACTCTAGATCAGTATATGTTTTTGGTCAGTGGTGGATGTTTGGGTCTTTATGGGTTAATGTTGCATATTCTCAGCACACCTCCTGGTTGGAATAATCCAGGGCGAATATTAATAATTAAAAATGTTTTGGTTTCCTTTTGTTCCCTTTAGGCCCTGCCTTATGTTTGCCTGCTGATTGCAATGCTGTTCTTCATTTATGCCATCATTGGGATGCAGGTGGGTACCGCTCTGCTGTGGTCACAGACTAGTCTCACATAGACCCATCTCTGTGCCAGTGTTGTAGATAGACCTGGCACTGTCCACTGTCAGTCTGGAGCAGGGAGGAGAGTTAGTTAGTTGGATTGCTTTTGAACAGCACTTAGCACAGGATGTTATGACAATGCATTTAGAAAATAAGTGGAATCTGTGTGCATGAAGAAGCACCTTATGGTATTAAAATCACAAAATTATACTCGATGTATATTCAACAAAAACTGGAACAGGAAAAAAATAGCCTTATTTCAGTCATCTCCGGTGAAAAACATTGTAATTTTAGAATAGAATAGAATAGATCTTTATTGCCATTGCTACAGCTGAAAATCAGTTTAGCAGCAAACACTTAAAGTGCAAAAAAGACTGTATAAAATTATCACATAAAATGCTGAAAAATATTGGCAATAAACAAAAACTACAGAGATAAAAAAAAATTGATTATTCAAATACTACTAAAATACTACTAATTACTACTCAAATATACAAAAAGCCAACTCTATACTACAGATAAGAAATATGTACATATAATATATACAGAATAATATATATAGGTGATACAGATAAATTACTAGCAAGTGGTGCTAGGCACAGCAAACCCCAGCCCTCGCATATATTGTAGCTTGTTTTGGCATCGATCCAGCTGATGTTATCATGTCTATGCGTGTGCTGATGTCAGCATATCAGTTGCCTGTATATATGTATCAAGGTTTAAGTAAATTTTTTAAAAAAAGGATGTTTTTATAGACATTTGAAAGTTTGCCCATTATAAGTAAATGGGAGGAAAAAAAGAATTAAAAAATAAACCCAATTTGGTTTGAATTCAATTTGCTGTTAGAGTGTTAACAAAGAAAATAACAAAGAAACAAACAAACCAGACCAAAAACAATACCCCTTGCCTCCCCTTCAGGGGGCGGGGTAATAATAAAGGTAAATTAAAACGAGGTGCATGGCTGTGATTATTGTACTGAGGTGGGGTGAGTATTGCATTGGTATACAAAACAACAATAGCTGCTGAAATGTGAAGAGTGCCAGGTCGCTGCATCTATACACGCTGCCATCTTTCGTCTATGGCAACAGAGGATTCCAAGCCCAGCCTCACGGAGGATGTTTCCTGGAAGAGTCTCATTAAAAATATTTTCCACTCCTGTCCAGAAATCTCATCTCTTAGACTCTTCTGGCTCCTGGACAAACTGAGGCTCCCAGGAAGCCAACTACTACTGTTTATTTTGGTCCTGCCCACATCAGATATTTTTAGCACAAAATATATATAGAATTAGTTATTTTTGGAGACAAAGTTGTAGTAAATTGGGATGAATTCCTGTTTCTCATACAATCGACATCCACTAATACTGAAACTAAGTATTTTGAGTATGGTTTCTTGAGATTAGCTAATGAAAACTGGATTAAGCTGAACACACTCATCTGTCTGGGTGAGCATATTATGCACACTTTGCACTTCATGCAATAAAAGTTCATATTATTTTTCATAATTTGTATTAAATCACAATTCAAAATTTGTTAATTTTTTTAAGGTTTTTAAAATTCTGACCTAGCCACTAAAATTAGCACACCAATACCCATCTCCAAAATGAGTAAAAAAAATGCACATCACCACATTTTAGAATTTAACATTGTCCTAAAAAATAATAATACAGTAATAATGATGATACATATTAACCAGTTTTGCTCTTAATCATTAAAATGTGCCAGGCTGCAAAAAAAAAAAAAAAAAAATCACATTTTTGTGTAGTATATTGGGGAAAAAACCCAACATTTTTGTGGGGTTTTTTTACACCAAAAATATGGTTTGTTTATATTGCAAACATGACATTTAATGGGGTAAGAAATATGAGCATTTTTTCATATTTGGTATTTTCATTTGCAGCTCGAGTTTATGAAATACATTTAAAAAAAAAAAAAAAAAAAAAAAAAAAAGTAAAAGCAAACTATGAAATTTTTTTTGACATCACAACTATACTGTACAGATTATGCACTTTTGGTGGTTTGGGAGGGTTAAACTTATTTTTCACTCTTTTGTGTAAATATTTCATTCTACTGTACTAACTAGAATCACCCCATGTTCATTAAGGTGTGTTCATATTTGTTTGTTTATTTTGTCCTTGACTTACTGTAAAAATATGAAAACCTGATGGGTGCAAATGAAATGTGATCCAACCAAAAGGAACAAAAAAGACTAAATTCTAACAGAGTAGAACAACAGCACATAAGAAAGATGTGTGTCATTGTGAAAATTTAGTTTTCACTGTGTAATTGCATCTCAAAGTTATCATGACTGGGATGTTTCTTATGCGTGAACTCCATGTAGACTGTGACAGTGCAGACCGTTCACCTCAGTGTGTCTCTGCTACAGGTGTTTGGTAACATCGAGCTGAACGAGGAGACGGCCATCAATCACCACAACAACTTCCGCACTTTCCTGCAGGCGCTCATGCTTCTATTCAGGTATGTGGAGGTTATGTATTCAACACTATAGTTTTGTAGCATTCATACGTGTATAATTATCAACAAGCTATGTCACTGAATTTCATGAAACTTGCCATTAACATTGTGAAAAGTGGCATTTGATTGATAGCCGGAGTTATATAGACTTCATTCTGTCACACTTTAGTTAGAAGTAAGTTATTTATTTGGTACCACAGTACAGAATTATTATCATCTTGAAGTTTAATGGTTTGTTTTTAGCTTTCAATTTAGTTTTAGGAGTGTATAAGTCTGTAAGATATAGATTTGTTTTTAATTTGAGTAGCTGACTAATTTTAATTTAGGTAGTTTTTATTTTGTTTTAGTGTTGAAACTTATTTTGTATTAAAGGTTCCATTTTATAAACCGTCTGGTCTTGCCCACAATTAACAATTAATAGTGGGTGAAAACAAAGCTAGTTTTATTAACTTTAGTTTGTTTTGCATGTTTTTTTACAGTTTTTAATTAGTCTTTGTGTTCGTGAAAACTTTAGTCTATATAATGATTTTTTCTTTGCTAGTTCCAGTTTCAGTCTTTTATAGTTTCCATTAATTATAGTACCTCTGCTGTAATAAAACTACCTCTAGTAACATAACAGTGGCTCCTGTCTTTAACCCAGCATGATTTAATGATGGACCCATTTTTCTACAAGTCCAGGGATCAATACACTATCAACTGGATATAAATAAGTGTCTGTCAGAGTTCAACCTTGTCTATTGAATGTTGTTAAAACTGAATCAAAACCTGCCGTCAGCCTTTTGTCTTTAGAACTAATTAGAAAACAACGGTGTGTGTCTTTGTATCAGGAGTGCGACTGGCGAGGCGTGGCACGAGATCATGTTATCGTGTCTGAGTCACCGAGCCTGTGACGAGCGATCAGGGTCCCATGGGAAGGAGTGTGGCAGTGATTTTGCCTATTTCTACTTTGTTTCCTTTATCTTCCTCTGCTCCTTCCTGGTCAGTAACTTCATCACGCGTTCTGTTAATATGTTTATTATTGTTATGTCAGTTGTACCATGAGTGTTAATTAACCCATAGAGACCCAAACATCCACCGTCGACCAAAACCATCTTCTGATCTAACATGATTCATACCTGTTGATCCACTAATTCTATCAAAACATGTAAGTAAACTGGTCTAAAATACAGTTTGTCATCTTCTCATGGTCATCAGATATGACCCATTTGGACGTTCAGAGGCTCCATAGTTACCGTGGAAACACTGTCATCCTCTACAACATTGATTCATCAGTAACACCCATGGAGGTGGATCAATGACAGTGGATGGACACACTTGTTTTATGTTCATTTGATGATATATTTTACTAAAAGTCATTTTTTCATCAGTTTTGTGTGTTCGGATCCAATTACCTTCGGATATTACCCCTGATCAGCAAATTAAATATGAGAAATGAAGTCACTTTTTCTATTTTATTTTTCCTGAGTCATTTATCACAATTTACAGAGGTTTAAAAATTCAGAGGATAGACCTCTCTATTTTTCAGTGCTGTTTAGTTGTTTTCTTCTATTTAATTTGCTGACCATGGGTAATATTCAAAGGTAATTGGATCTGAACAGAGACAACTGAAGAAAATGTGACTTTTTCAGTAAAAAATATAAAATGAACATAAAAAGAAGTGTCTCCAAACTGCTATTTGTATAAATATGTTATAAATTTAGGTTTAAATTTAAACATTATATACATATGTGCAATGTATTTGCACATACACGCGGTGTGATGTTACACAGCGGTATCAGAATTTCACAACTGGCGTATCCCTGGTATCATTGTAAAACCATCAAGTGAATCCATTTCCATCTCACTGATCAGTTTTAAATGTTGTTGTTGGATGTTAAGTGACTGTTTCTGTTCCAGATGCTGAACCTGTTCGTGGCCGTCATTATGGATAATTTCGAGTACCTCACCAGAGACTCCTCCATCCTGGGGCCTCATCACCTCGATGAGTTCATCAGGGTTTGGGCCGAGTACGACCCGGCTGCGTGGTATGTTTACGCCTTCCTCTGGGCTCCAGAGAATAGCATTCAAAGTAAAGTGGGTGGGGGGGGTAGACACTCTAACCTTACTGCTCTCTGTCCCATTTGTGACTAAGGGACTGAACGTCACCTCTCATATAGAGACCTCGTTCCTATACCTTGTTGTATGCAGACAGCCCACTAATGATTATTGTTTTATTTTAAGCTGTGCTGAACGTTGTGTTTATTTATGTGCTTGTTCTTTTCCGCAGCGGACGGATTTCCTATAAGGATATGTACAATTTGTTACGCGTTATCTCACCCCCCCTTGGCTTAGGGAAGAACTGCCCTAATAGGGTAGCATACAAGGTTTGCAACCACCAGACATTTCCGTCACTAGGGTGCTTTGTGTACCTCTATGCCAAGAGACTTTTAACTGAATGGCTGTGCACCAATGAAATCGCCTTTACACTAGCACCCGCCCCTTCAAACTGACTGGCTTTGATTGATGATGCCGGAGTGGAAACAAAGCTTTCAAAGCCACGGCATCGTCCCAACATGCCGCCTGCCATGCCTCCCTTCTCCTGTCTGTAAAATTTAGACGGCTTCCTGTTAGATAAAAAACACAAAATCATGGAAAAAACTCGCAAATTCTACAACTAAAATCAGATCCAAAGCCGTATGATTCTGTGATCTTTTTATGAAGACGTCTGCCAGAGGAAAGCAAGGCTATGCTAAGGCTAACGAAGCCCCAAACCAACGCTTGGGCTGGCTTTGAAACCTTTGTCTCCGTGGTTGAAGTACCAGTGAGATGTCTGCCAGCATGCCTTCGCAGACATCCCCGTTACAATGCTGTCATTTCTCTTCCCTCCCATCAGCATCCTGTATGTTGGGTCAACTCATGTCCCCTCCACGCTCCGCCTCCCCCTCCACCACTAAACTCACTCTTTACCATCCCATGTTTCCTCTCAGGGATCCTGAGCTCCACAGCGATGCATCCCCGTGCCCCGACACAGCGGCCGAGGATGGCATCCATCTTACATCTCACTCTAGGAAATCTATTAACAACAGATTTCTGTTTTTTGTACTTTTCCTTTCCATTATTCTCTTTTTTGGTTGATTTCTTCCCTTCTCTAACTCCCCATCCTTCTCTGTTTGCGTTCTGTTTTGTTTTTTTTTTTTACATTTATTTTTCTACCCTGTGAAGTGGCCGTATCAAGTACCTCGATATGTATCAGATGCTGCTCCACATGTCCCCACCCTTAGGTTTGGGAAAGAAATGTCCGCCAAGAGTCGCCTACAAGGTAGACCCTCCTCTTCCTCCACCTTCTTCCCTGTGCTCGACAACCTTTCTCCCATTGGCGTGAACTCAGGCAAATGTCTGTGCTCTGCAGTGTTCCCTCATTTCTTCACTTTGTTTTGCTAGTGCTCTGATATTTTTGGTGTAAGCCCCTACCTCATACTCCTCGCCTTTATTGTTCCTTTGAGCATAGCTGCTTGTGTGGGCTAATACCCATCATTGATAATTTTAACACAAAGCTTAACTAAGATGACTAAGAAGTCACGTTAATTACCATTAGGATGCACAGTACTGTGTTTATGGAAGAGACTATTTCCTCTGAATGGTACACCCTAGCTGGGGGTTTTATTTTGTGGAGCAGTGTGTGGGTTTGTGTGTGTGAATATGTGCGTCTGAGTGTACGTGAGTGTAGCTTTTGTTGCTTTTCTGTGGGAGAATTACCTTCAAAGTGTGTGCTTTTCACTCACTGTTATTCTGTCTCTGCTCTTCATTCCCTGTCATACTTTCTCTCACCTCATCTCCGTCTGTCCACCGGTGGAAGCTGTTTATCTGTGTAGAACCTGAATATGTGTGTGCGTGTGTGTGTGTGTTCATGTGTTAATGCTGCACAGAAAGAGTTACATCCCATTTCCACGTGATATTAACGTGCAAACTATTTTTAATGAAGCAAGAAACACTTTCGTCTCAGATGGCAGTGAAACGTGCTGCAAGTGTGAAGTATTAAGTGGATGAAAATAAAACATTTAGACTTAACACAATTAAGACAAATAATAAAGTTGTGTACAAACGTCTCAGACCACCTGCAGTTTTGCATATTGTTTAGCTTATGTTGATACAGTATATGATCTTAATAAATCAACTACAGTTTGGAACAATTTATATCGACTTCATACACACTAAATAAACACAAGTAAATGACTAGAAAAAAATTACCTTAATCTTAATTAATGTTTGGATACAATACAGTACAATGGCTATGGAGGAAAGTTTGTGACATTTTAGAATAGAATAGAATAGAATAGATCTTTATAGTCACTGTTACAGGGACAATGAAAAAATCAGTTTAGCAGCAAACACTTAAAGTGCAAAAAGACTATATAAGAATATCACACAAAATTATAATGAAAATATATAGAAAAATATTGATAATATACAAAAACTACAAAGAAATACTAAAATATACAAAAAGCCAACCCTACACTACAGATAAAAGAAATATATACAACATAGAAGGATATATACAGCTAGTATAGGATTTCTTTTTGCATCTTTGTCACTTTTTCTTTCCGTTTTTATTAAACTTCGTTTGTGAAGTGATTATACTAATTTTTTCTCTAGAGCAAGTGGAATTTTTGCCCATTCTTGCTGTTAAGAAGAGTTGAGTACAGTTTATTTACAAAGGAATTTATTGAAAAAATTAAACAGTGACATAGAAGAACAAAATCCCTGCCCTGTCCCAAGATGATGTATAAAGTCTTGGCCTTTTTTGTTTTTTTATTTCACTGTTGCATAATAATGTTTTTAACTCTAAACTATGATTAAACATGATGCAGGAATTATACATGTTGTCCCTAATGTAAAGCCTTATAAAGATGTATTTATTTCCGCTGTCCTATACCTTTATCATCTTCATCATCATCACAGCAGCCCCCCTCCTTTGACCTGAGATGCATGTTTGCTTTTAGCTCTGCTGAACTACTAATGCATGTGCAGATATCCTCACTGTGTGCACAGAATCAGGATATTTAGAGACTGATGAATGAACTAAGGCCTATGATCAGATACTCTTATCCAGATCGAAAACCTTTACATGGATTTTATGTTAATACCATGTGTAAATGGGGTCCTATAAAATCCATGTGGGCTCTTTTGTGGTCCACATTATTTCTTATGAAATATAAGATGTCATTGACACTGAATTCTCTGATGAGCATTGTGTCTGAAGCCGCCACAAGATGCCGCTGACTATGTTTACATGCACAAAATATTCTGGTTGTTATTTTTGTTCTGAAAAAATAAGTATTCTTATGAAACTTCTTCCTTCTGACCAGATATGTGACCTTTTCATTTGGCTGTGCAACTGTTAGTTGGTTCTTATTCAACATACAGAGCAATAAATATATACAGTAAATACTCCGATTCTATGTTTGCATAGAATTGGAGTTAAGTCTTCAATTTTTGTGCATGAAAATGTTTTTATTTTTACTGTACTGAAGAATTGACTAGTTACACAGTTGTGGAAAAAAATATTAGACCACCCCTTGTTTTCTTCAATTTCTTGTTCATTTTAATGCCTGGTACAACTAAAGGTACATTTATTTGGACAAATATAATGATAACCACAAAAATATTTCATAAAAGTTTAATTTACGAGCTGATATCTATCCATTTTCCACGTTTTCTTGACAATAACCAAAATCATGTCAGTTCTTACATCAATATCTATGGCATTGTACTGACAAAAACAGTGCTTTTAGGCAGTCCATGTTTTCTTTTCTGTCTGTTTTAGTCACATGATACACACAGGAGTTAGCACTTGATTGCATAATCATTGTTTTTGATGACTTTTGATGGTCTAATAATTTTTTCTGCGACTGTAGTTTAGATCAACTTAGATTTAGTGTAGGTTTTCAGATATTTTGAGGAAATGTTTCATTTTATAGAAGCTGAAAACAGAAGGAAAAATGTAAATATCTGCCTAGAATGCTTCTAAATTAAGAATAATTAACATATACCATATGTCTTAATCAGAAAATACTCCTTTTGGAACGAGACCTACTTTGGAATATGCACACAACAATGTCTTTCCTTCAGAATTATGGTATTGGTATTGTATTAACTATATTTATGTGATTCAAGCTGCGTGCAAGCATTACAATTTGGGAGCTCTAACAGATAAATAATATTTTAAAAATTATAATGATCACATTCAACAGTACAGAGACTGGATTTCCAGCTACTTTATCATGCATTCAAGTAGAATAAAGTGAATGCCAAGGTAATTATGGCTGTGTATTTTGTTTATTATACGGTTTTCTCCTTGACTCCAGTGAGTCAAGCATTGACAAATGACCCCTAAGGAAAGTTTTTAAAAGCCTCCTCTCTGCATCAATATTTCTATTTGATAAGAAAAAAATGAAAAATACAGCATCACCACACTGGGATAATACTGCAACTGTATTCACAAATGACAGGAAATCATTAAGTGCTGTTGTAAAATCACAGTTTTATCAAAAAGCTGAAGTGGCGTCAACTTATATCGCTATTAACCCATAAAGACCCAAACAGCCACTGATGACCAAACCCATCTACTGATCTAAAATGTTTAGCCGATAAAGACCCAGATATCCTACGAGTGACCAAAAGCATCTACTGATTTAAAATGTTTAATTGTTTCTGATCCACTAAACGTATCATGTCAATAATTGGTGTAAAATGCAGTTTATCATCTTTTCATGATCATCAGATATGACCCATTTGGACATTCAGAGGCTTGTTAGTAAACGTGGAAACACTGTCATCTGGTACAACATTGATTCACCAGTAAAACCCATGGAGTTGGATCAATGACAGTGGATGGAAACACTTGGTTTCTGTTCAGTTAATGATATATTTTATTGAAAAAGTCACTTTTTCCTCAAGTTTTCACTGTGGTATGATAAACCTCAAATGTAATCTCAGCATGATGATCGAAGTACATGATCGATAAATTAAATCAAGAAAAACACCCGATTTTCACTGACAAAATGCTAAATTGAGAGGATAATATTTTGATAAATGGTGGTAAATCCCTGAAAGGTTAAATACAGAGAAAAAATAATTTGGAAAGTGCAACAAAATTTGCACTGGGTCTTTATAGGTTAAAAATAAACAAACAGAGGATGGAGTTTCAGTGACAAATTCAGACTAGTTGGATGCAAGTGTGCATGTAAACATAGTCAATATTGCGTGTTTCAAACCAGTTGCAGCCTGTGTGTGTGTGTGTGAGTGTGTGACCAGATTACAATCCAGTATGGTTGTGTTGTTTGTTTGTATGTATGTGTGTGTATCTGTGTGTCTGCCCCTCACTCCTTCACCTCCATCTCATTCTGACTCTGGTCTCTCTTCTTTTCTGCACTGCCTCTGATAGCACATGTAGGTGAATGCTTTTTGTGTGCAGGGGAGCTCAACTCTTACACCAGCGATCCCACAGCATTCTGTATTCATGTAGTGGTGCCACTAGTTCTCCATCAACCAAGTCTTCCTGCTAAGGCTGCCTAAGCTTGATGGAATGGACACTCTTTATTGATAGCTACCACTGTAGATGTAGAGCAAACTCAACCTTCTCAACTCCCAAGTTGCTCGGATGGCAACCACAGAGTCGAGCTCCTGCGACTGTCGACGCACCTCTCATGGTTATGCGTTACATGCCTTCTCTCACCTTTTTTTCGGTCGATGTCAGTCTTGCACCAGTGCACTTTGACTTGCAGCGTAGTGCATACTGTAGCCAATAGCAGTGAATGTGAATGTCTAGTTTGTCTCCTCTGTACGTACTTGTCGAGAAGACTTTTTGTGTGCTGAAAACAATCTTCCAAATATGTTTTTCTTTTTATCAATATGGCCAAACTTACACCTATTTATCAAAACTTAGCCAAACGCTGTCACATTCTGAGAGTGAATCAATGAAGCGTATTGGACGCAGAGCAGCACACAGATTGATTTCTCTGGGTGGACTTGTATGTTCTGACAGGGCTGTTGGCTGCAGCTCATTTATGTAACTTGTCTTTCACTTCACATCTCCTCTCCTCAGCGCCTGGTCAAAATGAACATGCCCATCGCCGACGACAACACGGTCCACTTTACCTCCACCCTGATGGCCCTGATCCGGACTGCCCTGGAGATCAAACTGGCCTCAGGTCAGAGACACGCAACACACATCACCAGAGTAGAAACGGGAGAAAACTGTGATTGTATTTGGGATTATTGATTTTGCTGTTCATTTTATTTTATTTTATTTTATTTTTATTTAATTTAGTATTATTATTATTATTATTATTATTATTTGCTTTTATTTTTATGTATTTATTTTCTTTTCCCCCTAAGCTTCTTTCTATACTATTATTTAAAACCCTTTTCTGATTTCTCGCTTCTGTATATCCATATCCTTTAACCCTTTTACTTATTAGACTGACAATTTTGTTCTTTCATTCTTTCTTCTGTTTCCACCTGGATATGCAAAACCTGCACAAAACAAAACAAAAAAAATCATAAATAACCACACACACACACACACACATATATATATATATATATATACACACACACACACAAATGCACTTGTAAATAGCCCTTTGTTTGCACCTGTCTTTGTTTTGCTTAATGTCTATGTCTTTTGAATTCTCTTTTGTTTGTTTATTTGTCTTTGTTACCCCTGTCACAATATTTTTTCGAGCACTAAATAAAATTTTTTAAAAAATTAAACAAACGGGAGAAAATTATGACTTTGTGCTGGAGTGAAACATGTATAATGTGAATACAGAGTGTCTATACATCATTAAAAAGTCTTAAATTAAGGCTTTAATGACTCATACACTGATAATTAATCCTTAAATCTGACACTTGAAGGTCTTAAAAATTCCACAGACTATTTGCCGAAAATTTTGTTAGCAGCCTGCCAGAAAACAGTCACAAGAAAATGGTACAAAGCAGATCTGCCAACACAGCATGACTGGCAAAAAATTGTGAGTGAGATGTTTGTAATGGAAATGTTGACCCATGAGATAAGGACTCAAGAAGAACAATGCTGAGAAAAGTGGGAGAAATGGTCTGTTTATGCAATGACAGGATAAGGACGATCTTATTGATAACAACACTGGAGCAAACTGTAGAGACATGGTAATCCACTATGTTCTTTTCCTTTTGAGATTTGTATTTCTTATTTTTTGTGTGTGTCTTCCTTCTGTATGTCCATATCAGCTACATGTTCTTAAAAAAGAATCATTACAAAGAAAGTGTTAAAAAAAACTAACATTAGTCATGGACAAATGGAAATGGAACATTAGTGGATTGAAACATGGTGAAGACTGGTTCAACACAGAAACTATGAGATCTGTTTTGATCGAATTTGCCTTGAAAAACATTTTTAAAAGTCATAAATTTGGATTCGTCAAATTTGCAGATACCCTGGAATAAAGTGTGGTGTGTTTTGTCTGGAGAAATATTAAAGGGATGATAGATAGACGGACGGACGGACGGACGGACGGACGGACGGACGGACGGACACATGAATACTGGCGATAATATCTAAAAAACCAACAAATACATAAAAATCTGTGTTTTATCAGTAAAAATCTAACAATTCTCAACTATGTTCAGGTCAGCAATGTGACTGGGCATAAAAACAGCATCTTAGAGAGGTAGAGTTCCCCAGAAATAAAGATGGGTTCATCTGTGGTTTAGGGATTAAAACATCTGTCTAATTATACTTAATACTCTTATCATAATGTATAAGGCCCATGACCATATGCTCCCCTACTGCCCACAGGAGATGTTTGAGCCCAGGCAAAGTAATTATAATTTAAGGGGAACTGAAATCTTCAAGAAAATTAAATGTAGAACAAACATAAAAAGCCAGCGTATCTCTTTTAGAGGGGTACATCTGTGGAATAATCTGGATTAAAACTTTAACATGTCTTCTTCAATTTGTACATTCATTCATTCATTCATTCATTCATTCATTCATTCATTCATTTATTTATTTATTTATTTATTTATTTATTTGTGGATTTTTTTATTTGTGCATTTAAAAGAATGTATAAATCCAGTATAATAACAAAATAGAATATTATCTGAATAAGTGAATATCTAGTGATAATATAGAAGAATGCATAAAATAAGATATTGTTGTAATTAATTAATTAATTGATTGATTGATTGATTAATACATACTATCATGAGAAGAAGATATTATCACATTTATTAATGATTGTATTTGTAGTAAATAATTAAAGTGCAAATAAATATTATAGTTTATATTAAAAATGACTGATTATGCAAATCTGATTGTGTGTGAGGTAACTAAAAAAAGTGTATGTGAATGGTTCGTATGGATGCTTTGTGTTATTGTTAAAATATATATATAAAAAAAAAAAAGGGGTGTTAACAAAGCAAAGGAAGCAAAATTAATTTAATTATTAGTTTGTAAAAAGGGGGTGGAGTCTATAAATTGAACTTCTTCCCTCTCCTTTGCAAGCGCTGAAAAATTTTGTTTGACTGTTATATGATTCTTTGTTATCTGATGTGTTATCTATGTGCTCGAAATAAAACTAAACTAACTAACTAATAAACCCCTTATATTAAAACCTGCTGGCAGCAGAGAAAATACCTACAGACATACAGTCCAATAAGAAAAATCAGTGTAAGAATCAGCACATACACAAATAAAGGCCATTTGCACAATAGCAGGAAAAAGTAAATACCAGAGTAAAAATGTGTTGGAAAACTCACCTCGCTGTTATCACAAGGCCACTTTTAGCATCCAACTTCACTTTCTACCCGAGTGGCAGATGTTTTCAAGAGCCAGATGCTATTTTTTGTTCTCGGAGCTGGAACTGAGTAAATCTGCCTCCCATTTGGACTCATTAGAAGCCTTTGTGCTGCGCTGGGCTTGTCTGCTTGATCCTCCTGGCTTCACTGCTTCAATCTGCACTTTTAATGAGGATTTCTTTATGCACCTCATCTCCTGAACGACTCATTTACTGCTCTGTTTTCTTTGTGTTGTAAAACTGGAATTTACCACTTCTCTCTGTCGTTCCCTGTCTGTTTTTACGTTAGATGACAGTATGGTAATTCACACTGTAAGTAGCATTTACATTTTTAGAAAAAGACATTTACAGCCTGTTTCTGCCTCTGTGGTTTTTACAGGTATGGTAGCCCAGCGGTTGTCTGACGCTGAGTTAAAGAAGGAGTTGTCCACAGTGTGGCCCAACCTGTCGCAAAAGACCATGGATCTGCTGGTGACGCCACATAAACGTGAGCATTTCATTGTCCTTTCACTCTGTATTTTGTATCCAAGCTGTGTGACACTCTTCTTATGTTCTTTATCGCTCCCTTTCACTACATCCATGTTCACAGTTCATTCCCAAAATACTTAAATTACCACATATCATTCATTTTTGTTTCTATGTAACGGACTTAAACACATTAGGGCTGGGGTGTCAGACTCATTTTCTTTCAGGTTCCACATTCAGCCCAATTTGATCTTAACACTGGAAAAAAATCTAAATCTTACCAAGTGTATTTTTCTCATTTCTTGTCAAAATATCTCATCACACTTAAAATAAGACAATCACCTAAAGAGTAACTTTTCAGTGAGATGTACAGTAAGAAGTTATTTTTAGATGATAGATCTTGAAAATCTTATTTCAAGAAATCTTACAAGATAATTTTCACTTGTTCCGTTGGCAGATTTTTTTGCTTAATTCAAGATTTTGAATTGATTGAATTAAGCAAAAAAATCTTGAATTGAGCAAAAAAAAATCTGCCTATGGAACAAGTGAAAATTATCTTGGTAAGCATTGCTTCAGTCCCAAACAACCTCAATGTTTCAGTGCCAAAAATAATGTTGACTGGTGAAAATATTTGCATTTTCAAACTATTCAAAGAAAAAAACATGTGAATAACCTGAACTGAATTTATTTATAGGTTATTATGACAAGAAAAATAAGTGCAGTTTTAACAATATTCTGCCTCAACTTATCATTTCTACATGAGCATTATGGATCGGATCCATAAAAGTACAAAACATTTCAAGTTGTTCATATTTGTTCAGGATATTTACATTTTATGGCTAAATGATTGTTTGTTAATGGAAATATTATCATAATTTTATGTTATTTTTTGCTCTAAAACAAAGAGAAAAATTTGGAGTTGTCATTATGTGTTGGCATAATACAATACATTTTTTTCACATTAAACCAAGAAGAACATTTGGAGTCATTATTTGTAGAACAATATGCTATTTTACTTGAGATCACATTGGGTTGAATGTGGAACCCGAACTAAAATGAGTTCAACACCCTTGACTGTTAACATCTGTGTAATTTTTACACTCCTATGGGCCGGATTTGAACCTTTGGCGGGCTGGTTTTGGCCCCTGGGCCACATGTTTGACATCCTTGTTTGGGGACAGGGCTGCAACTAATGATTTTTTACCATTGTCCACAACCCAAATATGTTCACTTTACTGCCACTGAAGAAAATATCCAAATCTAAGAGGCTGAAATCAGAGAATATTGTTGAAATAACTCTCACCTTTTTATCCATTATTAAAATAGTTGCTATTTTAATTTAATCTACAACTGTGACAACACTCTGGTGGTGCAGTGGCATAGTGGTTAACACCGGTAGAGGCTCCTGGGTTCGGTTCTGAGTCAGTTTCTCATGCTAATGCTAGGTACTGTGTGTGTATTATGAATGTAAAATGCAGAGACTGAATTTCCCTACAGGAGTAATAAAGCCAGTTAACCTTAATTATTTCATCTCCGTTAGGGTTACTACAACATTAACTGCATTTACATAGAGTCTAATTTTCCACTAATAAACATAATAACAGAACAGACCCCTAAAAAAATGCCAATAAAAGAGTCGAAGTGGAGTGGAGTGGAGTGGTGAAAACCGTTTAGAATCAATAGAATAATAAAGAACCTATGGGCGATAGTGTATTTACTGAACTTGCCAGGTTCTACTGTTTCAACTGCTTTTCCCAAAATGAGTGGATCCGTTCCTGTTTCTCAGTGACCACATAAGTATCTCATTACTGACAGACTTTCTTAACACATGAATTTCAAGTCTGAGCTCTATTTGTTTCACTAAGAGAGTTTTCATCTGGACACATACATATGTCAAGTTCTCTATGTGACATATTAAGGCATACAAACCTGACATGTTGCCTTTTGATGTTGTCTGAACTTGAAATCCCGACTTATTTACAAAAATGCCCCAGTCTGGTGAACTGAACTGATGACCTCTTTGGTAATAAGCTGATTGTCCAACCCTCTGGGCCAACAAGGAAAACACTTAATGTGATTGTTTGTCTGGTTAGAATAAATCTGTTCATTTGTTTACTCCTGTGATGGGAATGTCAGGTGACACAATGAGCTTCCCGGGGGAATAGAAAGCGAAATCTATCTGTCGCTGATGCTCCTTTTTTGTTGGAGACCTGATGTGTTGGAAAAAAAAAAAAGGTGAAAATGTTCTAAACAAACATCACCTTCTGTTTTATTTTTGCTAGATTAACTCTTCACAGTGGGTAGAACAACTTAATACATGTCAAAAAAGTCGTATCTTGATGAAATGCTTTGTAACTTAACAGATCACTTCATTCAGCGTCCATATAAACAGTTAAGATGGAATCTGATTAGAATGATTTCACTCTGGTTCAACAAATATTGTCCATGTGACTGCAGATAATAACAGGTCATGTGGAAAAATTGAACATACACAGTTTTAGTGGAGAATAGTGACATTTCCCTGTAGAGATGGTGTCATATATATAATGCATGTGAATGGTTTGTTGTTGTTCAGTGAAGGTATAAACAGTACAAGTGTCTCAGGCCAGCGGTTGCCAAGTTTCTCGCCTCAGTTTCAGTTCAGATGGTTGTGTCTATAAACCAAAACCACTTTCAGAAACCTGCAAAGCACCACCACTGTGTGTGTGTGTGTTGACCCTCTATCATGCAAGTGACTATTTTTGGTCATTTTTGCATACACTACAAGACAGTGACAGTAACAGTTCCAGTGAGTCAACAATCTCAGGTCCAATGTGGTCTACAGGGTCTGTAAGGTCCACCTCTGCATGAACAGTGAGTGTACCTGCTTTGTTAGGTACCGTGAAATAATGGCACTAATGTAAGGAATAATGTTCAAAGGGATCATGTGGATGTGGACTAGTAGTGGGCGGTATACCGGTTTTGACATTGTCACCAGTGTCATATGCTGCCACGATATGGATTTTGCAATACCATAATTACTATGATAAACGCGCAGTGGGTTACCTGCACAAATATTAGATCCAGTTCACACATAATGGAGAATTATCCTTCCTGATGTATTAGCGGTTTACTTCTGCACCCTTTCATGAATTTAACACATGCATACTTTAAGACAAAAGGTGGCTGATGTGTAAATGACATGTTTCAGAGAAGCTGGTGACAGACACGCATGTGTCAAAAGTGTTGTTAGCTTAGCATCAGAGTGACATTTTGCTTTTATAAATGGAATTAGGCATTTTCAACATTTCCCTGTGGTCTATATAAACTGTAAATGCTCTGCTTGGGTCTGAATTCTTCATTAATTCAACTCCACAGGTCCATCTTCAACAATATTTTTGAGTAATGACACCAGAAAGACCATTTTGAGCGCTGGCCCTTTAAATGTAAATGACCCCACCCCCTCCAGGTTGTTGGCTGTGCTGCTCTGTCCCATTCAGCCACTTGTGTTCGTTTATACAACCAACAACTGAACATTTTAGGTAATCGGCTCAAAATTTGGACATATTTTCAGTTTTTACTGCAACCGCAGCTGCTAACAAACAATGATGTCATACTCGGAGAAATGTTCGTCGGAAGTCTTGACCTTATATGTGCAAATGTTGTGATATAACTAGTTATAAAAAGTAACAAATTAAGCAGGAATTAAAACGGGTTATAGAAATCCACTCTATTTTTGCCAAAATGAATAGAAAAATAGCTTTGCAGCACCTGGAGGGTTCAAATTCAAACTTTTGAACTATTAGGGTCCAAATACACAAATAATTGAACCAAAGACTAATAAAAGTGGGTTTAGCAAAATATGACCCATTTAAGGAAACGAGCATCACTCAATCCAAAAATGAACAAAGCTTCTGAGCCAGATGGAATGGCAAGGGAAGAACAGCTGATGCCAAAAAAAGGAAACTGGACTACTTCCTCTGGTATTTGGAACTGCTTCAGTTACAAGGTACCTGATCCAGCACAAAACACTGTTTTTTGCAAGATTTGCCTTTGCGCTGTGTCAGCCAGAGGAGGTAATACCAGCAATTTATTTCACCACCTAAGGTAAAGTAAGGTAAAGTCACAGCTAGAAAAGGGCAGGTTACTCCTCTAAAAGTATGGAAGTCCAGTTTATTTTCTCATCTTAACCCAATAAATACATTGTTTTCTACACAACAAGCAAAGATTCTCCACTAAGATATACCCTCTCTTTTTAAGAATAGAGCTAAAAGAGCTATAATCATGTTTTTAGAAGACTGCTCCCTGTCATAATTTAATACCATGATAAAACACCATTATCAGAATAAGAGGGGAAAAAATGATATAAATTTTATGCCATATCACCCACCAGTAATGTTGACAGGTGTTTGTATCAGCACTCATGTTGTTGGAAGGCTCTAAAAGTGATGTTCTAATGTTCTAAAATGCATGCTCCTTTTACCTTACATGTGTTTTTCTTGTACTTTTTATATTTACTTATGGATACGGAACCAAATATGGTAACTTCATTAACCATGATTTTCTATATAACAATAAAAGATGTGGAAAAATTTCACACAAGTCTTTTTATGTCCTCCAATAACAACTAAGATTGGAATTTGGAATTCCAGATTATTTCTGTGTGTTTCTGGGTTAACTGAACCCAGACAAAATACCAGTATATGTGTGTGTGTGTGTGTGTGTGTGTGTGTGTGTGTATCCATATGAGGTGTTGCTGTGAGCCTTGCTTTTACTGCCACCTTTTGGAAAAACCTATGCACCACCTGCTGACTGTATATAGAACCTTTCCATCCTGGTTTGCTGTAATACGTGTTTTGTTTAATCTATTTTAATTACTTATTGTGAATTAATCCCATTGCTCACTGTAAGAAGGTTCTTTTCTTTAAACTAAACCATTAACGAGACAAGCTGGCAAATAGAGATGAATTGTGTGTGGAGCAGTGAGTCAGCAGAATCTGCCCTCCTCTCTCTTTTTTTTCCCCCCTCTTCCTCATCGTCTCCTCTCCTCTCTATTCATCTCCTCAGCCAATGAACTGACAGTAGGGAAGGTTTATGCGGCGCTCATGATCTTTGACTACTACAAGCAGAACCGGCTCAGGAGGATTCAGCTGCAGCAGCAACAGCAGCAGAGTGCATCGGGCTCCCAGGTAGCACATCACACCACAGCTGTCTGCACACAACACACACACACACACACACACACACACAGACTCACAAACATGCACTGGATGCACACACACACATATACATGCACACACATGGATGGAGCAATGCAAACCGGTTATGCATGGACCCACAGACACTCTGCCTGCACACACTGATGCACACTGTTATTCCAAGTGCATCTCAAAAAGTAAGAAGATGCGAAAAAGCTACAAATTGAATCAATTGCCTTTTTACCAAGTTAATGCAGCACACGCTTCAGTTCAGTGATTCCAGGGGTAGACACACACTGCAGGGGTTTGTGCAGCATTTAGATGTGCTTGTAAAGGAGATAAAGGAGAAAAATACAGGGTAGATTTACCTGCATTTAACAAAGCAAAATCAAGACAGTATTACACACTGATGTCATGCAGATATTTAGTGTATGGATAATATATATAATTGTAATGGATAGTTTCATTCTTGACCTGCTTACTGATGTGTTAACAGTAATAATCAGTAAGCAGGTCATGGATTAATACAACAATAAAACTTACTTTCCGTTACATAGTATAGTTGTCTATATAGTGCATGTTGGAGTTCCCTTTATTTAAACTAGTTAAGCTGAGATGTTCAAAGCATCATATTTAGAGTTTAAAACTGCAGGAAATACATACTTTCCTTCTGCAGCTTCCCCTCTCAGTCCAAATCAAGACATACCAGGGTTTCTGCAAGTCATTAAAAAGCATTCAAAGTCATTAAATAGATTTTGTGGAAATTAAGGCCTGAAATGGCATTAAAAAGCATGAAATTCGATGTCCAGAGGCATTAAATAATTAAATACACTTGATGGAGAAAAAAAAAAGCATTGTCATTCACAATTAATTTTGATTATATTAACATTTAATAATATTGATCGGAAGTATAGTGTGATGATTGACAAGCAGAACCCTTTAATTGGCTGTTGTTTATGGCTAATACAAAAAGTCACAACACCGGATGCTTGGAATGCAACGTTCTGTGAGCGTGCTCATGCCGTGGCGAAAGAGCAGAGGGAATATAAGCAAATGTGGGGAAAATGGGAAAATGCAAGTTTCAGCAGAAGTGGTTGGAGGAGGAACTATTCAGAACCTGGTTAGTGTATTGATAATATATATAGTTGTAATGGGTAGTTTGATTCTTGATCCGCTTACTGATGTGTAGACAGTAGTGATCAGTTAGCAGATCATGGATTAATACAACAATAAAACTTACTTTCCGTTACATAATATAGTTGTATATATAGTGCATGTTGGAGTTGGGAGTTCCCTTTATTTAAACTAGTTAAGCTGAGATGTTCAAAGCGTCACATTTAGAGTTTAAAACTGCAGGAAATACACACTTTCCTTCTGCAGCTTCCCCTCTCAGTCCAAATCAGGACATATCAGGGTTTCTGCAGGTCATTAAAAAGCATTCAAAGTCATTAAATAGATTTTGTGAAAATTAAGGCCTTAAATTGCATTAAAAAGCATGAAATTCGATGTCCAGAGGCATTAAATAATTAAATACACTTGATGGAAAAAAAGCATTGTCATTCACAATTAATTCTGATTACATAAATATTTAATAATATTGTAGATGACAAACTGGAAGAAAACTCCAAGGAACTCTCTTTAAACATTAAAATGCCTTTAGTTCCATGGCATGGCAATATCTAGACCTTAAAAAAAACACTTCTACGCGTTTCAGCTTCAAGCCTTCATCAGGAAGTCAAACAGGAGCCTAGAAAACTGTAGGTCCCTATATAGTAGGACCTGTCCAATAGAAACTTGCCCACTGCTAATAAAGATAATGGCCTGCAGAGGTTGTCCACATGTAAAATGGGCAGCAGATGGTGTCACTACAGGTCAAAAGGCCTTTTTTTCAGGCTCTTCCTCATGATTTTCCCAAACCTCTGTCGTCCACATCTCTCTGCCACACCTTGTTCTTCCAGTCAGATTTCCTTTTTTTTTTTTCTAAATAACTTACTGTGAATTTCTCTGTTGATGGAATGTGTCTGTAATTCTTTTTTTTTTTTTTTTTGGACAGTTAGATCAGGAAACTTAATAAAGTTTAGTGTAGAAAACCTTGAAACACACCTTATACTTGTCTTATTCTAGTATAATTGAGGAAAAAACTATGTCACATTTGCTTTTTGGGCGTTCTAGGAGTTGTTGAATGTGTTCACAGTGTAAACTAAAGCACATGTTCTGCATTAACTTAGTACAAGACAACTAAACTGTTTATATTTTTAGCTTTTTCATATTAATCATATATTTTTTGAGATGCACTTAGATATGCCTGCATGCACACACACACATGCTTCTGAATCCAATGGCCTTTCAACTGCTTTCACAGTTTATCAAACCTTGAAGAGTAAAAGCATCCAGTGATTGGTTACCTGCTAAATTGGTTTGTATTTCCAGCACAGTCTCAGATTAATGTGCATTTGGCTGAAGATGCTCGGTGCTTATTGCAGCCTTGCATATCTACAGGTGCATGCACATGTAAACACTTCACACACAGATCAACACGGACATATTTCATGCACACTCACACAAGCATGACTGCGAGATAATGAATATTCTGGCCCAGGTTCCCACACCTGGGTGGCACCGAGCCCCCGCTGTCAGACCTGGGTCCAACAATATTCTGCCTGCTGCCTTTGAATGTCTTCAGCATGGTGCCATCCGTCTCTCCTCCACAGTGCAAGGTCGGAGCTCTATTTAAGCCATTGCTGCCTCTGACTCACATGCAGGAGAAAGACCTGCCTGTGATAAACAGTGTGGATCCTCCCAGCATGCTTCAGCCCCAGCCCAAATCCCACGCCAAGTCTCAGCAACAGAACAGACCGAGCTCCAACTCCCTCAACAACGGAGGCACGCTGTAAGTCCAGCATTTCAGCCACAAGGTTCCAGACTGTCAGCGGCAGTGGGGTCTGTGGGTGGAAAGCAAGTGGCACTTCTCTGTTTTAACCCATCAAGACCCAGTGCTACTTTTGTGGCAGTTCCGAAATGATTTTTTCTCTCTATTTAACCATTCTTAAGTGATTTACCACCACTTATTATAATATTATCCTCTCTATTTTGCATTTTTCAGTGTAGATCATATATTTTCCTATATTTAATTCAGTGATCATGTAGATGTTCATAGAAGCTGATATTAAATTCAAAGGTTATTATATTGAAACACAGAAAACTAGAGTTAAGTAAGTTACTTTTTTGAGCAAAAATATCAGTAACTGAATGTAAAAACAAGTGTCTCCATCCACTGTCACTTATCACCTATTATTTTGTCATGTTACTTGTTATTTTTTTGATTTATTATTCCAATTTGTTCATTTTATTCATTACTTTGGCTCTTTTTCTTCATTTTGTTGCTTATTTTATCCTATTTTTTGCTTTATTGTAGTAACTTTTTTGCCTATTTGTTACTTTTCGGGGGGGGGGGGGGGGGGGGTGTTCATTTTATTTATTAAGATGGACATGGTTTTGATGCAGTGAAAGTGATCACTGGAAACAAGTGACAGATACTTACACTTTTGCTCATAAAACTGGAATGAAATATTTTTGCCTCATGAAATGATTGTGACCATGAAATTTATTTTTGATACATAAAGTGTAACTGGGATTCAGTATGTGATCATTACACCTGATTAAAGCTGATTGCTGATTAGCAGAAATTGGAATAAAAAGAAGAAACTGTCTGAAAACAACATAATTCCAACTTTTATGTGCAACAGTGTATTTACAGAACTTACCAGATTCTACAGTTTTAAAAATGCTTTTCCTGAAACGTGGGGATCCATTTCTGTTTCTTTGTAATTACATAAATATCTCATTACTAACAGACTTTCTCATCATATGAATTTTACGTATAAAGATTTTCTCAGAGCTCTATTTGTGCCAGTAACAGAGTTTTCATCTGGACACATACACATGTCAAGTTCTGTATGTGGCATGTTAAAGGTAGGGTAGGAGATGTTTTCCTGGAGCGTTTTTTACTATATTGCTTAAAATTCCCTTCACACCCCAATTGTAACCAATTAATTAAATGCTCTAACACAAAAATAAAAAAAAATGTAGTCACCTGTGGAATGGACAGGACTGAAAAAACACCATCCAATCATTTTAACCGGCCCATCGAAATGATTGAATGGTGATATATCTATCAAATTCAACTGCCATTTGTCCCCCCCCCCCCCCCCCCCCCCATGAGTACAATCAATACAATGGAGGCTTCAGGGGGAAGTCTGAAGAAAGGAATTTGGACTTTTGAATTGTGTATTTTCAAAATGTAGCTTGCTCGAACCATTTTTCCAGGATCTCCTACCCTACCTTTAAGGCATACAAACCTGACATGTTGCGTTATGATGTTGTCTGAACATGAAATCTCAACTTATTTGTGAAAACGGATTGGATCTAAGCTTACTCAAACTCAACTTTTGATTCATCTTAGGAGGAGTTACAGTAATTTGAGTAGTCAGTACATTGGTGTTACCCAGGACACATTTATTTTCATGCTGCTAAAACGTTGTAGTTCTGCAGCTACAACCTCTGCTGAATTAAATCTGATCAGATCTCATTATATCCTCAACTGGTACATTCAGTTCCTGTCAGCTGACTTAAGATTCATGTGTGAAAAGAGCCACAGTACTTTATACTTGTATATGATCCCATTAGTAATTAACATTATCAACTGTCAGTTTCTCCACTGAAGGTCCAGGAGGGTGGAGTCATCTGACTTTGACTGTGTCACATGTTTTCACTGTGGTGACTGTTACTGTATAACACACAGACCAGGTACTGAGCACAACATCAAACCATCTGCCTCTTGGGTGACGGAGAAGACAAAGGAAGGAAAATCAGCAAAGACCAAACGAACCATGTCTAGAGGCCCGTCAGAGGACACACCAGACACCGCCGTGGTTCAGGTACTGTATAAATGTGTAAAACACCACTGATGTAATTAATAAAAAAACATAGTAACACATCGCAGTTGGACGGAACACAAAGGTAACCCTACATTTTCCACTGTGAAATTATCTCAATAAACTATTAACAATACAATTCAATATATAAACACATCACCATGGGCATATTAATGCATTAAAAGGAATTACTGTACTTGAAAAAGTAATGAATTGAAAAAACAAACAAACAAACCCATAATGTACTCAATATAACACAGAAATGAAAGATTAACAACATATGACGCTACTGTACATGTGTAAAAGTCAACACTCGATTTACTGTGTGTTTACATTGGGACAAAATGCTAATGGGAACCTTTTTGTGTAAGTTATGTAATCATTTAACAACCAAATACTATTTTACAATTTCATCCAAGATAGGTAGCATCATATTTAACCCTTTAAGTCACAAAAGTCAAAGTCTCAATAGTGCGACAGGTAACATAACTGCTTGAAACGGACCATAACTCCAGATACAGTTGCCAAATCTTGTTACCACCTCCGACCACTAGATGGCGAACATGTACCCCTTCAATCCTAACGCGGTTTCAGGGCATGTTTCTGTTCAAAGAGAAGAAGAAAATCCAGTTAAAAGGTGTGGTCCTGAGCTGGTTTAGTATGTAAGTAAAGTTTATTTAGTTTTAGTTTGGATAGATAAGGACAGATTAAGCTGCTTGGATAAAAACAAAAAAAACGCTGCTAAAACTTAGTACATTTTATTATCTACTAATGTTTAAGTTCATTTTTTTTAAGGATAAGATGACAAAAAACCAAAAACACAAAGAAAACGTCCATGTAAACATGTTCAAAGTTCAATTTTACTGAAAGTTATGCAATCCTGTGACATCACAATATGCAAATTAGATGAGTAATTTTACTCCCATCGTAAACTTTGGGTGATACAAAATATTTTTCTCATTTACAGTATGACTTTAACCACTTTCAAGCTACTACTTTTTGAAATTGTTGTTAAAGGAGGTTTTAGATATGACGGATTATTCTTTATTGGTGTGATTTTCTTAATTTTCCACACTTTGTTCCTCAGGAGTCGGTAGAGATGAGGAAGATGGAGACCAGTGCCAGTAGTACCATCCCCATCCCTGGATCAGGTCTGGAGAACCAGGGCAGGGCTGCTTCCATGCCTCGACTCAACACTGAGCTCCAGGTTGGTCTTATTCTCACCTCATCTACGCCTCTTCAGCTCTCACAATGAAATACAACACTTAGTGGTATTGTCTTATACCCTAAAGTTTGTAACATATCGTCTCACCTATTTAGTAAATGATGGAGTAGTAGAGGATGTTTAACGTCTTTATGTGTCTGCAGTGAATATTAACACTCTTCCGTAAAAGAAGTTAATGTAATTTAAAATAATGTTTCTTGAGAAAATCAATACTCTAAAGTTGTGGATTTCCATCTCTAAAACTATATTTAGGAAGATTTGTGGCAAAAAAAAAAAAAAACTTCTTCATATGAGAACTTGTAATTTTTGATTTCATTTCAGCTCTGTATGAATATGAGGCTTTATTAGACATTAAATCATATTAAATATGAATCTGGGAGGTCTTAGTTGCTCTAAATGTACAAATGTTTACCATAATTATAAGCTATTCGAGAATGTCTTGAATGTTCAGCTCAAATTACAACCCAAAGAAGTTCTTCTTGGACTGAAATGAGTTTATCTGAGTTACTCTTTAGATGGGATACATCTACATACTGAAATGACCCAAGAAAACTACAAATGCATGCTCTTCGTCATCAGGGTTATAATAAACCTGACAAAAATTTCATTTATTGAAGTTTCCACATGATTATTTTCTCAAGAAAAAACATGATACATGCATGTTTTTATGAAATATCCTTAAAGAGGTTGTTATAAAGTCGCTCTAAGTAGTATTGATCTTCCAAACTCTCACCAGTAGGGGGAAGTCTTGTACCAAAACACACTTTGGACCAAAACAACCAAGGAGTTAGCGCTATAATAAAGTTTAAAGCTCATTGTTTTCACACGTGTATTATGATATCAAGTTTTCTTCTTCAAAATAAAACTCATAGACACTTATTTTAACAGTTGCTCAAAATAACACTGTGTTTTATAATCTTCATGTGCAGCATCAGCCAATGGTTTACATTATAGCTCTGTTAGCTTAGCTCTGTTAGCTTCGCTCTGTGTTTAGACTGAAAACAGAACCAGTGAAACCACACATCACCTCTGTTTTCTGTACAGTTTGTGTTGTCAAAAGCTGAACTAAAGATAAACAAGGTCAGAACTGTCACAGTTTAGTCTGAACCATGGATCAACAAACGACAACTTAGCAAAGATAAGAACATCCCATAATTTTATACCTTCGTAAGCCTCATTGTCAAACTTATCTGTCTCGAAGAAACACTGACATTTCAACATCAAACTTCATTCTTTACATTTACAGCTGAGTCCAGTGGAGAAAACAACAACAGTGTTTTTAGCTTTATCACTTTTCACTTTCTTTGACCCTGAAAGTTGTTTCTTAATGGTTCTCATCCCATCGGGTCACTCTCTGATGCTTTGGTGTTAATTTTCCTCACCATGTTACACTGGCAGAGTGACTCACTACTCCCTCTAGTGGTCACATAAATCCTGCATATTTAAATCCAGTTCATATCGCCTCAGTCCAATACATCGGCATCTTTGAGAACTTTCAGAACTTCAGGGCTCTTTATTCTAAACACTCTAATGATAATTTTACTCCATTTTTTCAATTCTTCAAAGTGGAAATGCTACATATAGCCCTTTTGAAGCCAAGTATACGCTGTGATTTTGGGCCATTCCAGATTAAACCTGGCAAAATCTAGTTTTATCTTTTGAGGATTAAAAAATAAACATGGTTCTACTTCCTATAATGAGCCATAAAAATCTCATTCGATCCACGTGGCACAATGTGGCCGCTGAACTAAACCCCTCAGACAGCAGAAATCTCAGACTATAGGAGCTTTTTAGGAAGTTTGTGAGTGAAGGGCAAAAAACAGTCAAAGTGAATGAACAAAAAACTCCATCTGTCATAACTGTAGTGAATCATTACTCTGAACATTTGTACTGGCAGAGCAGGGAGGAGCTGGGAAT
Organism: Sphaeramia orbicularis; assembly: GCF_902148855.1. NCBI lineage: Eukaryota > Metazoa > Chordata > Actinopteri > Kurtiformes > Apogonidae > Sphaeramia > Sphaeramia orbicularis. Next base: position 7,774,126 of record NC_043965.1, on the reverse strand, counting down.
CACTGTTCACCCAGTTAAGGCTGAAAACCTCCAAATGAATCTTTCACTAGAGCCTAAGAAATATAATAAGCTCCTCATTTCCTGAGTGATGTTGATGTTGATCGATTCGTGCATTTAAAGTGCATTCCTTTCACAGCCCAATTGGAAAAGCTGTTGTTGATCCTGCTCTCACTGCAGAGGAGAAGTCTACAGTAATCTGATTAGACGGTGGCAGCCTGCCAGCTATTTGTCCGGTATCGTTTTTCTCCCACTGCCAACTGAAAAGATGATAGTGGCTCCAAATGGCTTTGGGCCCAAGATTCACGGGGAAAAGAAAAGGCTGTAATTGGGTTACAGTAAAGGAGAGAGAATTTGGAGTGGGGGATTAATGAAAGGATGGAACGAATTGGGGCGGGAGGTTCCCCTGTTGACTCGCTGTCTTATTTTCCTCACCTTTTGGAAAAGAGGCCAGGAAATCCTTTAGCCAATTCAATTAATGTCGGCCTCGTGGTGTTTGTGTGCCGCTCCCGGACTATGATGACTATGATGGGAACTGGATGTCGTGGTCTGATCTCCGGGGCTTCGGCCTCAGTCCCAGTAGTTTATCTTCCACTCATGGTAGACTGCTTGCCTTTTGCTTAATTTGGGCTCAGCTTTGTTGGGATCAGTAGCTGACATTTGTTGAGAAAAGCTCTCCTTAAGATGCCTCTTTGTGCTCTAGTGACATGGGAAAGAAACCTTAGTCAAATCCGGGCCCCTTTGTCCTGTTCACAAAAGCCTCTTTAACCCATAAAGACACTAACCTTCATCGTCAACCTAAACCATCTACTGATATAAACTGTTAAATACCTGTTGATCCACTAATTCTATCAATACATGTGAATAATTGGTGTAAAATGTAGTTTGTCATCTTTTCATGGTCATCAGATATGACCCATGTGGACGTTCAGAGGCTCCATAGTTACCGTGGAAACACCGTCATCTTCTACAACATTGATTCACCAGTAAAACCCATGGAGTTGGATCAATGACAGTGGATGGACCAGTATATTAATAAATAAAATGAAAAAAACAAAACAAAACTACAAAATCATAAATAATGTGGAAAAATAAGGAAAAAGTGTACTAAAATAAAGTAAAAATAGGATAAAATAAGTAACAAAATGAATAAAAACAGCCAAAATAATGAATAAAGTGAAAAAAAAAAGAATAATAAATTTACAAAATAACAAGTAACATGAACAAAATAATAAATGATAAATGACAGCGGATGGAGACGCTTGTTTTTACATTGAGTTGATGATATATTTTACTGATAAAAGTAATTTCTTAACTTTTTTTCTGTTTTGAACATTTTGATTCAATAATGTTTGGATTTATTTATGACTCGGATCAATGACAGTGGTTGGGGACAGTTGTTTTTATGTTTAGTTAATGATAGATTTGCTGAAAAGTCACTTTTTCTTCAATTTTCTGTATTTTGATATAATAACTTTTGAATTAACTCAGAATTTTCATGAACATCTAAAATAAATATAGGAAAATACATGATTTACAGTGAAAAAGTCAAACTGTAAAGGGTAATATTATAATAAATGGTGATCAACCACTTAAGAAAGTTTAAATAGAGAGGAAAAGCCATTTGGGAACTACCACAAAAGTAGCACTGGGTCTTTATGGGTTAATGGGACATTAGATAGTGAATTTGCTGTTTCATCACTGTTTAATACAGTTTGTGCTGAACACTGTTTTAATTTGCCCTTCTCTGCCGCTGTCTTTAGATAACAAGAACTTAAGGCTGATACAGAATGGACTCTGAGATATGTCTGAGTCACAGAAACAGAGTCAGTGATGGTGCCCAAAAGCATCTCCTGATCTAAACTGTTAAATAATAACCCTCCTCAACCATTCTTTAACCATCTGATCCTGATGAATGCCGGCATGAATGGTTGTCTTAGAATATGCCAGTGTCATCAGCAAATAAAAACTACTGATGTTCAGACCTTGTCATTCAGTTTATTCAGGTTCATCTGACCTCATTTAATGGATGCCTTATGCCTTATGAACCTCAACCTGACCAACTGACCCAACCCCAGATTATAACACAGCCCCCCAGGTTTGTTCAACAGACACAAGGCATGATGGGTGATCACTTCATCCACCTCTCCTCTCACTTTAACACACCCATTACTCCTTTAAAATGACCCGTCTCAAGGTGAAGTCCAGTTCGTCACTTTTAAAATAATACACTTCTTGCTCCTTATTCCAAGCTTTCGTCTTTGTTATTTAGAAAACAAAGAGAAAATATTCAGAAATTGTTTCTCCAAGCTCACCAGCTACATGGCTGATTAACAGGATGAGCAGCAGGAACAGTTTGTCGCTCCCTGAGTGAACTGAGTGATTCATGACAGATTGTCATGTGTCGCAATCGCATCACAGTTTCTATTGGCATGAAGCGAATGTGGGTGGAAGCAATGGATGCAGTATGCCACTTTTATTGGCCCAAATGGTGCCCATCTGTGTATGAACTTAGATTTATAATTTATTTCTAACAAACTTTCAGACCTCACATTGAGAATCACTGTTTAAAGCAACTTGGGGAAGACCAGCATAATATTTTGTTCACTATTATGATGAACTGTCAGAATGGAGGAGACTATAGAGTAAACAGTTTGCATAGTCATTCATTCTAAATACATTTACTTTGGGTGTTAAAAGGTCTCTTTGGAAAATTGGTGTTTTTTTTTTTGTAATGGCGACTTTTTTAAAGGATTACACCGGTAGCACATTGGCAGTTTTACCTTGTAGGCTGTATTTTTGCTGATTTACATTTACATTTTAACTTAGATGGTTCATAATATTACAGTGTACACTTTGGAAATCAGAAAGCATTGTGTGTGCCCACAAACTAATAGAAATTACAAACATTCCATACATGTATCAGAATTAGAATACTTTATTAATCCCAGGGGGAAATTATTGTGTTACAGTTGCTCCATTCAGTTATAATAAAACATAGCAGAAAAGAAATGATCAATACAACAAAAATAAATGCTTTTATATATATATATATATTTAGTACTACATATGCAAACATACATATAGTCCAAGTCAGCTTTATTGTTAGTTTTGCCATATGTACATCACATACAGAAAACTGAAATTACAAGACTCTAAGGCCCAACGGCGTAAAATGAACATAGTAGAAAACGTAACATCCCTGCACTTGAAAACTCTCGGCCTTCAGTCTATGCCAAAGTTTTTGCACATACAAACGAACAGACAGACGGACAGATGACAAACCGATGACAGTACCCTGCAGTGTGGGCCGAGGGTAAAAATACCAAAAAAAACAAAAAGACTAGAATATAACTACAAACTCCTGGGTTTGATTCCAACCAGGGACTTTTCTGTGTGGAGTTTGCATATTCTCCTCCTGTTTGCATGGGTTCTCTCCGGTACTCTGGCTTCCTCCCACCATCCAAAGACATGCACAGATAGGTTCAATGGTCAAGCTAAAATTGCCCATAGGTGTGAATGTGAAAGTGATTGGTTGTTTGTCTCTACATGTTGGCCCTGCGATGAACTGGCGACTCATCCAGGGTGTACTCTGCCTTCACCCATAGGTAGCTGGGATAGGCTCCAGCACCCCCTGTGACCCTAGTAAGGATAAAGCAGGTTCAGAAGATGAATGAATGAATAACTATAAACTATAAACTATATATACCCAGTATTTACTATAACACTCTGTTAAGACACAATTACAACAGCAATTTGTACAATATGTACTGGACAATATATTGTCAAAATGATGATTAAAGAAATATACATATATAAATGTGCAAAAATATTGTGGTGTTATTAAAAACTGTGGTTATAATGAGGAATTAAACCATATAGTTTAAGGTTAGAATTATGTCGATGTGTGTTTACTAATCTGTCTGCTGTGTTGTCTCTCTCTCTCTGGTTTTGTCTGGTTCGTATCCTTCTCCTTCATGACAGCGGAGTCAGTCTCGTCACTCTCCAGGGATCCATCTAACTGTATGTACACACTGACTCACAACATACGCACTTGTTTGTAGTTTGCAGACATTGTGCTGTTTTATCTAGTTCTGCCTGTCACAGAGCTAAAGGATGGTAGACTGTATGTTTTCACCATACTGTCATATTGCATTGCTCACTTATCCATCTTCCAATGTGCTGTATCATTAATTCCAGGTTCATGGTTATTAATGTTTAACAGCAGTGTCAGGAAAGACACTGTGACAAATAACACATACTGTCTAATACTTTACCTTACTAAGAACAGACATCTGCACTTCCTCTACTGTTCAAAGGTTTTAGAACAACTCAATTTCATGTGAAGGAAATGGTCTTTTTGTATATTATAGCGATATTAGATACAGGTATAGATTAACTTTATTGATCCCCAGGGGAAATTCACTTTGTACTGTGAATATTATACTTCATTTCATACTCTGCAGTGTTGTTAAATAATCCTTTAGAGGTTCTATTACTGCTTTTATTCAATTTTTGATCCATTACATGTTGGCTGAAAATGCCTTGCTTATTACCCCATTTTTTTGCTTTTTAAGTTTTATTTCTTACCCTTTTTCCAGAACTGGCAGAAGTTTGATAAAGTTTAGGTTATCAAAAACTGCAACAGTGGTACTAAACCGACCTTTTTCACTGCAGACATTTTAGCTTGTTGCAGCAGGACAAATACAGGTGTTCCTAAAAAACATTCATGATGAATCTGTTCCACTTACATGTCCCAGAAAGTCATACAAGTGTTCCAGCATGAACCAACTACAGTCCTGGAACTGGTGCATCTACACGGAATGTAACCATGGTGAATTAAAGTAATCACACCTGTTTACTTGCATTTTTCACAACAATAACATACAATTAGTGGATCTTAGAGTGTCAGAGTTGTGGCGGTATTTCATAAATGTACATTTTCTTCCATAGAAATGGGTTTAGAATTACTCTGTTGCCCATAAAGCTGGAATGGTTTTATTTTCAAACGCATTCCTCTTTTTATTCCTTTACATATACATCATTATATACCTTTGACCTCTGAGTCCCAGTTACACGTAATCTATCAAGAATAAATCAACATTGTCACAATCTTTTCACGAGAAAAGGTAGAAATATTTTGTTCCAACTTTATGGGTAATAGTGTCCAAAGCTGCAAAACCACAAGAAAATACAGAAGCGTACTGCATATATACAAATACTGAAATGTTGTAAACAAAAAAAAAAACACAAGGAAATAGTGATATAAATGATACATTAAAAAAAAAACAGAAATTTAATCTGATGCATTCACTATCCCTGCATCATTATCATCATCAGTATCTGTCATGAAACAGGTTTACTAAGCATCAAAACAGTTCCTGTAGGTGTTAAAACAGACTGTACCAAGGATAATTTCCACAATATATAACTGTAAAAAAGCAATATATTGCATTCACATTGCCTTCATATTCACAAATCCTATAGAAAACTGAGTTCTTCTAAAACCTTTGACCAGTATTTTAAAATCTTTTACATATTTACATTGTGAATTGCATAATATTGTAATATTGTAAATAATATTTAATTCTAAATGTATATAAATATTTATATAAATACCAGTTTTCTTATTTTTTTCTCTTTATGCTTGTATTTTTCACTTGTTTGTTGTTTTTCTACCTGTCTTTTCTCTACACTTGTTTTGTTGTATATTGCTGCTGTTAACTGTGAAATTTCCTCATGGTGGGATAAATCTTATCTTATCTTATCTTATCTTATCTTAATTACCAGTGTGTGTAATGTTATAATTCCATCTTCCTCCATAACAGACAATAATTAGTGCATGTGGTTGAGTCAGTTCTTTTTCCAGTAGTGGACTAGTCCTACTGTATGAAGACCATAAGGGCACCTCTGTCCCTCCCCCCTCAGTCCGTCCCTGATGCCAGCCCGATGAAGCGCTCAGCCTCCACTGTGGCGCCGCAGCGCCCCCAGGAGGTCAACCTGAGAGACTACACCTTGGAAAAACCCAGCCAGGACAGGCCGCACCACCATCACCACCACCACCGCTGCCATCACCGCAGAGAGCGAGACAAAGACCGAGACCGGGAGAAGAGGCAGAGGTCTTTGGATACGCCTCTGGGTGGACAGCCGCCCTGTTCTGCAGGTTGGTCACCACCTCTGTACACATACGGTCCACACAACAACATATCCAAAGGCTCAACACATATAGAGTATATGGACAAAAGTAATGGGACACGTTGGATTCAGGTGTTTCTTTATTAAACAGGGGCCTGGGATACAAAACAATAATGACAAATGTTCGAATATAGTTTTATATTGGGATAAATATCATTGCATTGGCTAGTTTGGTTTAAATCATTATCTTTGCCTCCAAAATGCCTCACAGATGTTTTTTTTTTCTTAATTTCTTTCAATATTGATTTTATCAAGAATCAATAACCTGTTGAATTTGTGGGGTTGTCAGGTTCTGTTCTATGTTAGAGTCCTGTGGTCTGGATGTAGATCAATCTTCCAATAGAAGTGGGTGGTACTTTTACTGGAGGAGAACTCAACTAATTCAGTCAAAGTCCATAAATGACTTCCTATCAGTGATCAATTGTAACTACACTGATAACTCTAATCATCTCCATGGTATAAACCATCAAAATATGGCTCATTATAAGTAAAGGCACATTTTTAATATTTCAAAAAATTCAAATATCAAAAATTGTGAATAAACTTTGTAGACATTGTCCCAAGGAAGCTACATATAAAATTTGAAATTAATCCAACCAGTTGTTTCGGAGAAGAAGATTGTTAAAATGTAGATATTGGTGACCTTGAGACTGACCCGTCAAGGTCACAGGTCATGGATCCAAATGAAAGTCCATATATGACTTTCTATCAGTGCTCAGTAGTAACTATGTTGATATTTCTAACCATTTTCATGTTATAAACCATCAAAATATGGCCCATTATAAGTAAAGGCAAATTTATATTAAAAAAAATTGTCAAAACTGTGAACAAACTTTGTAGACATTGTCCAAGGAAGGTACATATAAGCTTTGAAATGAATCTGACCAGTAGTATGGTCAGACAACATGTTAAAAGAAATTGCTAACGAAGAAGAAGACTACATCGGACACAGCTCCTTCACAACAGCTCATGGCCTTTCGGCTGGTGAGCTAAAAACCAACAGGGTCACTGGACATAAGCCTCCTGGATCTATGGCAGAAGTGTATTAACGTCTGCTGCACCATAAATATTTTAAAGCCTTGGAGCAGTGAGTTCCAGCCTTTCCTCCTCATTCGTCCTCACCTGTGTAGGAAACAGACAGAGTGTCTTATATAAGAGGCTTCAGACGTGACTCCTACCTGCAGGATCTGGACTCTGAGGGTCTGAATACGAGGCTGCAGACACCGTGCACATGCTTTTTATTACACAGATAAAAGAGACTGACGGATGGGAAGAGCAAGTGATGCACTGATTTATGGACATGTGTCTACAGAGTGAGGATGTGCACAAAGAAACACATCTGCAGAAACTGTAGAAAGAGTGCAGAGTCACACTGGAGGGATGAGTGAAGCTGCTGTAGATCTCTGTGCAGACCCCAGGTGTATATGTTACAATGTTGGACTGAAAGCTGATGTTTAGGATTTTAAAGACAGTTTCTTTTTTTAGCTCATCAGATCAGAAACTTTGGAACTGACTAACTGAAAAACAGGTGGTTTCGGCATCTGTTACACTGGAAAAACTCCCGGTGGGCACTCGCAAGAATCCTCTAATTTATTATATATATTTTAATAAGCAACTTGTTTTTAATTTTACCCTATATATATCCTATATTACCTGTATGTATCCATTCTATGTTGTACATGTTTCTTCCATCTATAGGATAGAGTTGGCTTTAAATGTCTATTTTTATTTTATTCTGCTTTTAGTTATACTCTTATTACCTCCGCCAAGGAGGTTATGTTTTTGCCGCTGTTGGTTTGTCTGTCTGTCTGTCTGTCTGTCTGTCTGTGTGCAAGATAACTCAAAAAGTTATGGACGGATTTGGATGAAAATTTCAGGAAATGTTGATACTGGCATAAGGAACAAATGATTAAATTTTGGTGGTGATCGGGGGGGGGGCATGGGAGGGCCCAATGATCTGCCTTGATTTTATAGTTGCTCTATTCTTGTTTGCTGTCATATTGGTTTTTTATTCATATTGTTTGCACTGACTGGAGTAACACTCATAATTTCATTGAACATACGATGACAATAAAGGCTATTCTGTTCTGTTCTGTTCTGTTCTGTTCCGTTCCGTTCCCTTCCCTTCCCTTCTACTAATAATGGTAATAAAAAAAAGAAGAGGTAGAGTTGTAAAGAAACACCCTGTCATGTCCCTAACTATGTATTATCAGAGTTTTACTTTAATTAAACCCTCAACCTCTGTATCACTTACCTCATGTACATGACCTATAGATAAACTGAAAAATATAAAATATAGAATAAACAGGACTTTCTTGTCACTGTTACAGGAACAATGAAAATCAGTTTAGCAGCTCTGTTTCTTTTTAGCAGCAAACACTTAAAGTGCAAAAGATTCTATAAAAGTATCACTGTATAAAGACTGTGTAGACTGTATAAAAATATCACAAAATTATACTGAAAAATATTAATACAAAGAAATACTAAAATATGGTTTATGTCAATAGACACTATATTTACAGTATTAACAGTATGTACATCTATGAAAAAGTCTATAAAAATAGTGAATTTATGTTTGAATAAATCCCTCATTTATAATTATTTTTTATAAACATCTTCATCGTCCTTCTACCGGAGTATTTACTGTCTCTGCTCTGCACATGTCCCATTTCAATCTGGACTTTCTCACTTTGTCCCCAAACATCCAATCTAACCTATTCAGTTAACACTGAACTGATCATTCTTTTTGTCTTACACCCCAGGGCAGCTTCACCTCTGACTTTTTTCATCCTTTCCTCCTTCAGGTGCACCAGGAGAGCCCGGGTCCGACCCGTCTGGCTCCCGAGAGCGAGCCCACGACCGTGGACGCTCCCACGAACGGAAACACCACCACTCCTCAGCAGATAAGCAGCGCTACTACTCCTGTGACCGCTACTGCAGCCGGGAACACTGCCACACCAAGTCTGCCACCGCCAGCTGTGCCGCCTCCCCCAGCGAGGGCCAGGAAACCAGCAACAAGCAGGTGGGAGGTCGTAGACGTACAGAGTAGAACAGACCAGGCTGAGGTTCACATGACCCTGGAATTTACGAAAAAACACAGGACGGAACAGGACGGCATTTTTATCAAGTCTTATTAACCCATAAAGACCCAAACATCCACCAGTGACCAAAAGCATCTACTTTTAAAAAAAATATTTAATAACTTTAGATCCCCTAATTCTATTAATCCATGTCAATAATTGGTGTAAAGTACATTTTGTCATCTTTTCATGGTCATTAGATATGACCTATTTGGACATTCAGAGGCTCTGTAGTAAACATGGATTCACCAGTAAAGCACATGACAGTGGATGGAGACACTTGTTTTTATATATATAAATAAAATGAACAAAAACCAAAAAAAAAACAAAAACCTGCAAAGTAACAAATAATGTGAAAAAAATAAGCCAAAAAAATACACTTCAATAAAGTACAAATAGGTTAAAATAAGCAACAAAATGAACAAAACAGTCAAAATAAATGAGCAAAAATAATTAATTAATTTTTAAGATAACAAGTAACATGAACAAAGTAAATGATAAATGACAGTGGATGGAGACACTTTTTTTATATAATAAATAAAATGAACAAAAGCAAACACAAAAAACCCACAAAATAACAAATAATGTGGAAAAAATAAGCAAAAAATGTAGTACAATAAAGTAAAAATAGGTTAAAATAACAAAAATAGCTGAAGTAATGAATATCATGAACAAAAATATTAATAGATTTTTAAAATAACAGGTAACATGGTAAAATAATAAGTGATAAATGGCAGCGGATAAAGACACTTGTTTTTACATTCAGTTGATATATTTTGCCAAAAAAGTGATTTCAGGTTTCTCTGTTTTGAACATTTTGATTCAATGTTTGGATTCACTCATGACCATCTACATGGTCAGGAATTTAAATATAGGAAAATAGCTGCTTTTCCCTGAAAAATGCTGAAAAGGCTTGTTTTAGAATAGAATAGAATAGAGTAGATCTTTACTGTCAATGTTACTAGAGTAATGAAAATCTGTTTAGCAGCAAACACTTAAATTGCAAAAAAAAAAGACTGTATAAAAATATCTAAAAATATTGAGAAATATTGGCAATCAACAAAAACTACAGAGATAAAATATTAAATATTCAGATACTGGTAAAATACTACTAATTACTACTAAAATATAAAAAAAGCTAACTTGATACTGCAGCTAAGAAATATATACAGCATATAAGGATATATACTAGTAATAAAAGGAAATATACAAGGTATATGGATGTGATTATTGTACTGTTCAGGTAATGATATTTTTAGTTGGAAAAAGTCACCTTGTCCTCATTTTTTTCTGATTTGGTATAATAATCTTAGAATTTACTCTAAGCTTTTATGAAAATCTACATGATATAAGTGAACTGAATATAGGAAAATACCTGATTTTTACAGAACAAAACAAAATGCACAGGATAATATTATAATAAATGGTGATAAATCACTTAGTAAAGACAAAAAAGTCAATAAATTACTAGTTGTGACTAAAATAGTTTTGGGTCTTTAAGGGTTAAATCACCAGCAGGAGTTTGTAAATCCACTCAGTTACTAGTTTTTTTTTTTTCCCAGGATATTGCTGCTCATCTTATTGTCACTTCAAGTGTAAAAAAATATCCTTCTTGATATTATTTCTTCTTGTCCTGGTTGCATCTACAGCCTCCACCCCTCACACACATACTGTATATGATGACATTTTACCTGTTAGACTTTCTGTCCTATCTCTGAATTTCTATTTAAAACCGTTCTTTCCTTTCTATTTAAAGCCGTCCATATGTTTTATTGTTAAATGTGAGTTAGCTGGACGGCTCACACAGATAACTCCAGATGTCCCTCTAGTGCTTCTGTACATGTAGACGTGGACTGATCAGGGTGACAGTAACGCCTTTGCATGCTCTTACTACTGCTTTCTCTTCTGTCTGCCTGTGGTGCAGCCACTCATGGCCTTTCACTTCTTTTTCCACTTTCTCTCTTCATCATTTCCCTTCATTCCATGTGTCTGTCGTTACCTTCCCATTATCGCTTCTGTCTCCTGTCTGTCCTCTGTGTCTCCCATATGGGCTCTGTCATCTTTGGTGTCATCACATAACACATTTTGCTGTCTTTCCTTTCCTTTCCTTTCCTTTCCTTTCCTTTCCTTTCCTTTCCTTTCCTTTCCTTTCCTTTCCTTCCTTTCCTTTCCTTTCCTTTCCTTTCCTGTTTCCTTTCCTTTCCTGTTTCCTTTCCTTTCCTGTTTCCTTTCCTTTCCTTCCCTGTTTCCTTTCCTTTCCTTTCCTGTTTCCTGTACTGTCCTGTGTCCTTTCCTGTTTCCTTTCCTGTTTCCTTTCCTTTGTTTCCTTGGCGGTCCTGTCCTCGTCTCCTTCCCCGTTTCCTTTCCTCTCGCACATATTCTCCTCATCGTTCTATCGTTTCAAATTGCTTGTTCAATTTTCATCCAGGGCAGTGGTTGGGTTAAAGGCAGCCCAGTGGCACTGAGCTCCAGTTCTAGCACGCCGAGCCGTGGACGTCGGCAGCTCCCCCAGACCCCCCTCACCCCTCGGCCCGGGGTGGCCTACAAGACTGCCAATTCCTCCCCCGTGCACTTTGTGTCCAGCCAGGCCTCTCTGAGTCCCGGCCGGCTGAGTCGCGGCCTGTCGGAGCACAACGCCCTCCGGCACAGCGGCTCCCACCACCTCCCCTGCCCCGTCACTCGTATCAGCTCCGAGCCCTTCCTGGGCCGGGGCCACGGCGAGGCCCCGGGCGGCCCCTACAGCAGCCTCCGGGACCAGCTGGACGTCTTCCAGGATGCGGCGTCTCTGTCGCCCAGCCCCTGTGCCGGACGCTCATCTCGGACCGCACTGCCTCGCATGATGGGAGCCCTGCTTCCCACTCCACAGCAGAACCTTGGGGTGCCCAACGGCTACCACTTCAGCTTCGGGGGCAGCACCAGCCCAGGCTCTGGCGTCAGGGCACCCAGGTATTACCAGGAGGCAGAGGAGGACGAATGGTGCTAGCATGGCTTTAAACCGACCTTTTTAATGCATTTTTGAGGAATTGTGATGAGTTTTATCATCTTCTTTGAAGGCTTTAGTTTACATTGTCACTGTGTGTGTTTAATGCTGTATTTTAATCCTAACTAAGTGAGCATGGTTAGGGACGACATCTAAACAGGGAGCAAGTTTGGCTGATATCTGAATGTGAACAGAAACGTGTCATTATTCTAAAGGGCATGGAACGGAAAGGAGACTTTTTTTTGCCAATTGTCAGATGTCTACGAGTCGGTAACCTGTTCGATTTGCTCTGACTTCAGTGTTTTGTTGACGCCACCATAGTGATGCTCAAACAACCACATACAAAAGACACCATGTCTGTATATCTTAGATGAAATGTGAACTGTAATGATGTATTTTTAACCTGCTCTATATGATTCCTTACACTAGTTTAAAGAGGATATATTCCTTACTTTTTACTGAAAACAGCCTACACTTAACATTTTGTTTGGGGGAATGTTGTACTTAGTTACAGGCAAATCATTTACAGTTACATGGTTAGTTGTGGTAGAAAAGTATTATTTACAGTCAGAGCACAAAAGATATTGTTGAAATTTAGAGGTAGAACTCATAGTCATGGATAAACGAAAACAAAAACAATCTTGAGAGAAATGAAGAATTTTGGAAACAAAGATAATTTAACCAAACTAACCAATTGTGATAAATATCATTACATTGGTTAGTTTGGTTAAATTGTTATCTTTGGTTCCAAAATTCTTCATTTCTCTCAAGATTGTTTTTGTTTTCTTTTATCCATGACATTGATTTTAAATGTTCTTTCTCTAAATTTCTCAAATATTTTTCATGCTCTGACTGTAAATAATAATTTTCTACCACAACAACCCATCTACTTTCTTCACATCTCACTGAGGAAGAAAAATCTCCCATTAAACTTTAAGGAAATATTGATGTTCATAATCTACATGGACAAAAATATTGGGACGCATCATGTCTACAGCTGTAAGATGTCCTGTTCATGGTGATTTGAGATGACAACATCAATATGATATTTATCCCGATATAAAACTATATAAAAGGTAGAACATTTAAAATTGTAGTCATGGATAAAAAAACAAACAAAAAAACCCAAAAAAATCAGTGTTGAGAGAAATTAAGTAAAAACCATCTCTGAGGCATTGTGGAACCAAAGATAACAATTTAAACCAAACTAACCAATGCAATGATATTTATCCTAATATAAAACTATACCATAACATTAGTCATTATTGTTTTGTATCCCTTACCCCTGTTAGAAAAGAAACACCTGAATTCAACATGTCCACATACTTTTGTCCATATACTGTATGACTTAGGCAATTATGCTATGAGGCTAACGAAATGTAAAAACAGTTTGTACAGTGTAAAAATATGACACTATGAATTTAACATCCCTGGTTTAGACACCTTCTACATTTTATTACAGCACAACATACGTCAGATTTACACTTTGAGCTCTGAGTAAAGTCAGTTTACGTTCTAGTCGTGGTTGTTTGAGGATCAGTGTGACTGCTTCGACACAAACGTAACGGCGCTGCAAGTCAGTCAGACGGGACAAAAAAGGCAGGTCGACGTGGCAGTAAAATGCTGGTTTATTGTGATCCAATGTTCGAAAACCTCAAAGACATTCAGACACTGTACAAACCAACAGCTGAGTTGTGCTTTAGTTTAGGACTCTACCATTCCATGACGATGCCTAATCCTTTCTGACATTCCCTTTGTGTGTCAGCCGATCCGACGACGCTGTCACCACACAGACAGCCGCGATTGTTCCGTCTGTCTTCATAAAAGAAGCAACGCATGGTAGTGAAATGTACCTTACCGACCGATTTGTTTTCTATAAAAGTTTCCTCGTAGGTGTTCTCTTTTCATTGTGTGCATTTTTTGTATCGACATAAAAACAAAGTGTGTTTTACGTGAACTGCTTACGGTTTGCCATCGTTTCAGGTCTAATGTTTCTTACAGACTTCTTTGCGATGTTTTAAGACAAAGTGCCTATCCTTTTAGATATACTGTAGACAAAAAAAAAAAAAAAAAATGCAATGTCAACTGTTTTCTAATGCATCGACACTTGAGTAGATGTTTGATTCATTCTGTATGTAGCTCTGCAGGAAAACAAGTTGTACAGAAAGCCTTATCTGCGAGCAGAGAAGCAGCACCTACAGTACGCTTAAAAGACAGGAACGGGAAACACGACCTGGTAAAAGTTGATTCTTTTTCTTGTTTGTTTTGATTTTTTTTTTTTTTTTTTTTTTTTTTTTAATAAAGTGACGGCGGCGGAGCCAGAGTCAACATTGTGCAAACGCTATGCGAGCATTTAACTATGAAACCTACATAAATATATCAACCCAGTTACATTAACGACAGTAACACGTGCATGTTCAGATGGTAAACCTGTCAGCTACCTGCTATGACAAACTTGTAGAGTTTCTCCTTTTCTTTATTTTTTTGTATTTTCAGTGAGGATGTCATGACAGCGTGAACCTCGTGAGCTCCTGTATTGCCTTCGATTTCAGAGTGTGTGTCTGTGTGCGATTGTGCGTCAGCCGTCTGATGGGGAGGTTTAATTGTATGCACTTTCTGATTTAGTGTAGCAAAGACTCTGTATGTGTGTGTGTACATGTGTGTCGGTTACATGTAACAGTGGCTGTCGTGGATGAATTTTTTTGCATATCTGGGTCCAGTTGATGTTTATTTTTCTACCATCCTCCTCATGGATAACTGATATTTTCAGCAGCTACTACACACTGGGGTTTGACAGCAGGAAATGTTTCAGCGAACATTATTCATATCAGGTTTTGTGTCAGGATGAAACGATTGTACAGCGGCCATTTTGCACTGGTGTTTAACGTCCACAAAGGGAGGAAACTGATGGAGAAAATACACAGACACTGAGATCAGCTGTGTCCCATTTCTACACTACATACTAAAGGCTCCAAATCCAAACTGAATGCACTGGTAGACAGTCATTTGCATGGTAAGTCATTTTCATTTGTGAGTTAGAATGTTAAAATATGCAATATGCCACCAGTTTACAACATAATTTACAGTAAAAGTCACTGAAAACTCATTTTATATCAAAATTTACATGAAATATCAGTAAACCATTGCTGAGTAATATATAGTGCATTTACTAAAGGAGGAGCGTCATCAGTAAAACATATGAAATACTTACTAAATACTTCTATTAAATATTATACTAATGTATGCAGTGTCAAACTACATCTAAAAGTACAGTTAATGTAGTAATTGTGTTAAAACTGAGTCGAAAATGGAGTTAAAATACTCCTATTAAATGTTAAATTAATGTATGCAGTGTCAAACTGCATCTAAAACTACAGTTAACGTAGTAATTGTGTTCAAATGGAATTAAAATGTTAAAATAAACAATATGCCACCAGTTTACAATGTCATTTACAGTAAAAGCCACTTGAAACTAACATTTTATATCAAAATTTGCATAAAATATCAGTAAACCTTTGCTAAGTAATATATAGTACGTTTACCAAAGGAAAAACATCATCAGTAAAACCTATTAAATGCTTACTAAATACTTCTAATAAATGTTGAATTATTGTATGCAGCATCAAACATCTAAAACTACAGTTAATGTAGTAATTGTGTTAAAATTGAGTCAAAAATGTAGTTAAAACACTTCTGTTGAATGTTAAATCAATGTATGCTACATAAAACTACATTTAATGTAGTAATTGTGTTAAAAGTGAGTTGAAATTGAGTTAAAATACTTCTATTAAATGTGAAATTAATGTATGCAACGTGAAACTACATCTAAAACTACAGTTAATGTAGTAATTGTGTTAAATTTGAATTAAAATGCTAAAATACACAATAGGTCACCAGTTTACAATGTAATTTACAGTAAAAGTCACTGAAAACTCAAAATTTGCATAAAATATCAGTAAACCATTGCTAAGTAATATATAGTACATTTACTAAAGGAGGAGCATCATCAGTAAAAGTTATTAAATACTTACTAAATACTTCTATTATATGTCTGCAGTATAAAACTACATCTGAAACTACAGTTAATATAGTAATTGTAATCATTTTAAAGTCACAGATTGATGGTACATTGTCATTTCACAGTGATTTTCAGTTTAATTATCTGCAAAAATGTACTATTCAGGACATAATATGGGGAGAGGGACTAAATACCCTCAACTAAATAGTATTAAATCACACCTTTGAACAAAACTTTATACCAAAAGGTTCATCACATCTTTAAATTATCGCACCTTAGATTTAAATGTTAGTAACTTTGAACATAAAAGAGTAAAACGCCAAAAAAATGGCATTAAAAATGATGTGAAATGATGTTTGAAATGTGCATTTGTGGTGAAAATAGTGTTGAATTCAAAATCATTGTGACACATTCAGTTCATCTAAATATTCTAGAGATTCATGTAGAATATTAATGGAAATAGAAACATTGTTTTAAATGTTAAGGTAGTAATATTAACGCTCTAGAATGCATTGAATTAATTCCATTAATCTAGGTTTTGGTTCCCGAAAATCATGAAAAAATTCATGATTTGTAAAACTATGATATTCCTCTTGAAACTTTTCTTACTCACCACAAATTCAGAAAGCAAAATGTTTTGCTTCTTGTTAGATATTAATGTTGACTGTATTTCTCCAACCATATGGGGCATTTTATAGAAAGTTTTTAGTCTGGTATTTTTTAATCATCTTTGGTTTCAGTTCAAGCAGCAGAAAAAGAATAGATTAAAATAGTAAATTGTCTATAATATTAAAAAAATAAAAAATAATTGAGATTTAGGTCTTTCACCAAGTTCTTCCGTAAATATACAGTATGATTGTTTTTTCTTTTGATTTTAATGGACCACTTAGGCTATGTTCAGATTGCAGGCAAATGTAGCCCAAATCCGATTTTTTTTTACCCGTATCTGATCTGTTAAAGACAGTTTGAACAGCACTAATCAAATTTTTTCAAATCCAACCCAGGCCACTTTCATATGCGGTCCTAAATTCGATACATATCTGGTATTTTGCAATGCGACTTCAGTCTGAACAGCCAGGTCGCATTTATCTCACCTTTATGTCATTGAAATGCGACAAATGTCACAATTCTGCATCCCAGGAGGAGGAGCGGCGGGAAAAACATACTTACTTCCGTAAACACAGTGTATACCTGTGTGGTCACATATTACGTCAGGACCTCCTTTGCACATTCGGGTCACTTCAGGGTCACATTCAGTTCGTACTCAAAACTGAAAGAAGTCACATAATGTGTGATATGAACGACCACACAAAAAAATCGGATTTCACTAAAAAATTGGAATTGTGCACTAAGACCTATTGTCTTTTTATTATATTATTGGTTTATTTAATAGGGACCATGGGTATTTATGAACATTGTTGTAAAAAAATACACCCATGTAAATATGCCAGAATTAGTAAAAATAACTACTGAACGTAGCCTTTGTGATTTCCAATTTTCTAAATCACTTAAAACGTTCTTAAAGTTTTTATATCTTTGCTGACAAATTGAAACTTTTTGTTGAATCTGTAAAAAAAAAATTATTTGTGATGCTGTTAAACACATTTATTTGGAAATTTTGCATGGTAAATATTCATGGAAAAACCAAAATTAAGAAAAAAAAAAAAAGACATAATTTCCCCCAAAAAGATTTTACGCTTGTAGATGACATTTTTACCTCGATTGAAAGCGTTAATGCACATAACTGGGAGATCTGCCTTGAGTAAACTCTGATTTTGCGAATGCTTAATTCATGTGACTGATCCCTAACGTCCTAATCCATCCTTAATTACAGAAAAGACAAAACAGTGCCCTCTAGTGTAGTCATTCATTCATTCACATAATCTGTTTGGCGACTTTTGCTTCAAATTGACTCGAATACATGTGCCTGTCTGTGTGTAACAGTGAACTGGGACTCAGCTGATGTAAACACAGTCACATATTGGACTTAAAGTGTGAAATACATGCATGTTTTCTTGAACTTGTATAAAATATTTTGCAAAAAATTGTCTCTGTAGAAAATCCCTGTAGAGCTCCGGTCCTGTTAAGTAGAAGCAGGAGATGAGAAAATGTTAAAGGACAGAAATTCTATCGCAGAAAAGCAAAATCACATCCCGCATACAGCCTCCGACCATGAAACGACTCCTGGAATGCACTGAATATCACAGGCCCACATTGTTCAGGGTAGTTTTTGGGTTCTTTTTTCAACACCTGCCTGCCGCCTCACTCATCTCTGCTTCCAGTTTGCAGGGGGAAACGCTCCAGCTGTACGATTCTTTAAAAAAACAAAAAAAAAACACCTCTGCGACATGTTGTAGAGCTCTGCCTGACACTATCTGTCCTCTGCTCTGATTTACACTAATGATCCAAACCTGTAATATGCAACTCTCGCTTGATAACACAACCAATGCTGACTGATCGTCGTGCTTTCACATCAACACAACCTGCGACACTAAGGAAAGGTTTTAACGTTTGCAGCAGCTGATTGGAAAGAAGGTACATGTGGAGTTCAGGCCCCTCAGTACAAGTAGAACGGGGGGTGTCAAACATTAAAACCGGCCCACCAAAGGTTCCAATCCGGCCTGACCCGCTGGATGAATTTATGAAAAGCAAAAATAACTCTGAAGATGTAACAGTCAAAGATGTTGAATTTGTTTTAGTTCAACCTATAAATAATGAAAACTACAAATTTTCTTCTTTTATGTGAAAAAAAATATTACACGATGATAACTCAAGTGCAAAAAAGCCATTGAATTATGAAAATATTTACATGAACAAACTATCCTTTTACAATAAAATGTGAATAACCTGAACAAATATGAACAACCTGAAAAGTGCATGATTTTAACAATATTTGATATTTAATTATATATGTTTCATGCACTTATAGATCCACTGTGATCTGTAAGTTGTGTTAACAATAAGGTAAGACATAAGATTGTAGAAATTGTTATTTTAGTCCCAAACTCCAATTTTTTTTAAACAATATTATGCCTGTTACCAAATGATTGTGTAACAGTGTGTGTAATGCACATGTGTAAATGATAATTTGAGGCATAATATGGTTAAAATTGCATTTACTATTTTTTTTTCCCATTTTGTTTTTATTGAAAAAGGTGACAAAATAGCTCCAACATTACCATTCATACAGATGTTCTCTATTATTTTGTATTTTATACATACAAAAGTGTAAAACGAACAAACAAAAAAAACCAACATATGACCTGGATGCTTGTAGTTTCTGTATTTCTCACTTAAAAACAATCATAGTGTTACAACTCCTCTTGGTTCTTCCAACATTGCACATGTATATGCAGAAAAACCTAAAGAATAAATACAAAGAGATTATAAAAATACATTTTTAGAGGAGTGATACAAATACACTTTTAAAAAAAAAAAAGTCATTTCAGGTCAAATTTGTTAAAGGATAGTTTGTAAATGGAAATATTTTCATAATTTAATGGAGGGTTTTTTGCACTAAAACAAAAAGAATTAATTTATTCATTTTACATTATTTATAAGTTATGTTATTATTTTACTGGTCCGGTCCACTTGAGACCCTATTGGGCTGAATGTGTCCCCTTAAAGAGGATGAATTTGACACCCCTGAAGCAGAGTTCAACTGCAGGGGCCTCCCCCACTTCCACATACATAGATAAGACATGAGAGTAGGGCTATGCAACAAGACGACACCATTTCTCCATCCATTTCTGTAGCTTTACATGCTGGTCTCCTCAGATTCAGGCTTCAGCGTGATTGTGACCAAATGTTTTATAGAAAATGCTTTGAAAAAAGAAAACATGCAAACGAAAAAAAAAAAAAAAAAAGACAAAAAATGCATTAAGGCACAAAATGTAAACAAGAAACAGATAGAATATTTAGGATTACAGCAACTTTATACGTATATTTGCATGCACAACATTTACCCACTTCAACAAATGGAAATCCCATGGCTCTAAATGGGAGACGATGTTTTCTACCTGTGTCCTGTTAGGTGACAATAAAAGGCTTTTGATAAACGCTGTCCAAGTGATTCTGTTTGTCAAACACAGGAACACATTCTTCTGCAGAGACATTCATTCGTTTCAATGCTCTACGGCAAAAATCCTTTCCGATACCGGTACTTCCTTTAACTATGCGGCCTCAGTTTTGCGTCAAAGGGAACAAACCTGCACCCAAGTCTGGACCAATTGGCCACCAAAACACTCACCGTGAGCCAGTCTCTTCATTTCTGCAAACCATCGGCAGTGTAGATGTGGCTTTTTTCTTGAGATAATAAAATTGTTTGCATGTTCTGAAAATGTATGTGCATGTAGAAAACTTAGTACTTTTAGATACCATGTGTTATTTTGTTGTTGATTTTTAATATTTGATATAAAGTGTGGGGTTTGTTGAAAAGACAAATTTATATTCAATACAGTATTGTTGATAGTTCCACCCCGTGCAGCAGAGCTGGAACACTCCTTTATTTGGGTCTTGGGATTCGGTGAAATGTTTGTTTGCCTGATTTCTGTTTCTTGGCCAGACTTTGAATTCTGCTGTTGTTTCTACATTAAACATTTTGTATGAAGCAAAGTTCCTTGAAATAAAAAAGAAATGAAACTTGGTCCCTGTGTCTAATTGATCGTTTTTTACAAAGTTGTTGAGCTTTCTGTATGTATATGTTTACCAAATTATTTATTCTGTTTTATTCAGATTTCTCTGTGGACTTTTCTGTGCAGCTTTATTTCCATGTTGCATTTATTTAACGTCACATAAACAGACTAATAACAGGATGTGATCAAACAGCATCATGGGTGTCAAACTCATTTTAGTTCAGCGGCCGCATACAGCCCAATTTGATTTGAAGTGGCTGAACCAATAAAATACATAACCTTTAAATAATGACAACACTTAATATTTTATCTTTATGTGTAAAATGCATGTAAAACTATGTGCGTTTCCTTATAAGAAGACTGAGAAATGCACAGGGATGGAACATTCAACTGTTAAAATAGGAAACTTGGTCAACTACAACTTTGTCAGTACTGTTTAAATATTAAAAATATATTTAAAAGAAAATGTTAAATTAGATCATATTAAATGCACCTCTATGATTTAATGCTTTTTAATATCATATTAGATGGCTAAGATAGCATGTTTAGCTAGGTATAGCTAGCTAACTAAACATGCTAACGAGCTAGCTATTAAAATAATAAACTAAAAATGACGGATAGAAGCATCACTCATTTCCGTATGAAACTGTCAAATAACTCATGTTTTCAGGAAGAACAATAAATGTGAGTGTTGTAAATGTATGTTTTTATGTTACTTTTTCACAAGTGCACAGGTGTTTATCATTAACTGTTAAGTATTAGCATAAAGTTTACGGAAATGTGCAACTAAAATCAACACGTAACACCAAAATAAAAGCGGAGAAATGTTTCTTTCGGTTTATTAACGTAGAAATATTATATACATAAACGTATCTCTATTTACATACTTAAATCATGTTGATCTTTTATTTATAGTGTCCTTGGTTAAAATGATCGATTTCAAAGGCACATTAATCATAACGATTTTATTTTGAAACTCTCTACCGGATGTATCTTAAATCTTTGCTAACTTCGCTGCGGTGAATAAAACCGAGCGTTCATTAGTTTGTGATGTTATTGAAACCGCGGATTTGTCCACTAAACAATGAGTCAAACACTTGAAAAAATGTATATTTAACATGACATAAATAATATTCAGCAGAGTGGGCGACAGAAAAACACCGAGGCTATGTTTCCAGTGGGTAAAGTGCATCTTCTGTGGGTTTATTTGGACATACTTGGATTATACACTATGGAGGTTTCATCTTCACATAGAAACACATGGAGTTTTCAACAGACAGGTAAGAGTCAGCCTCCTGCAAATAACAAAGAAAATAATCCATTTCACATAGTTTCAATGTCTAATGTGGAAGTTGTTGTTACCAAGCTCCTTCTGTAACGTTCCAGTACATTTATTTCAACAATTATCTGAGTAATATCATGTATTTCTTCTGATTTTACCATTTTACCTCAGAATACAGGTGGTGCAAATTAACTCACTGTACATAAATGCAAATTTGTCAACTATTTCCATTTTATGTAAGTTTTTCTTCTACTGTACTGCCTCTCAGAGATAAATATTGTCCTTTTTACTCCACTTTCTCTGTTTTAAAGCCTCCAAACATGGTAATCTTGCAGAACATGATGTATTTTTGAGTATTAAACTGCCCAAAATATCTTAAATGAGCTCAACTATTAACATCTCCAGCAGTGTCAACTATAAAATACCAACAAAGATAATTTTACTGCACAGTAACTACTTTTACTTTAATCTTTTAAGTACATTTTGTCGATAATACTTGCATACTTTAAATTGAGTAGGTTTTTGATAGCAGAACATGTACTTGTATTGGAGTGTTTTTACAGTGTGGGATTTGAAAAGGTCTTCTACCACTGATGAATGCAACATGTCTGAGTCTGAATGAAGTGATGAAGTGTTATGGAGGTGAATTTGCAGCAGCACCACTTGTAATACCACATCCTTCCACTGAGAGCAGCTGTTGCAGTACTAAACTGTAGAAACAGTATGCTATGCTGCAGTAAAAACCTGAAACTGAAGTCATAACAGAAGAAGACTATTCTGTTATGTTGAGAAATATGCTTTACATCAATGTGTTTAAGTCATAAAGTCCTTAACAACCACCAGGGACCAAAAGCATCAACTGTTCTAAAATGTTTAGTAACTGTTGATCCTTTAATCTTGTCAATGCATGTAAATAATTTGTGTAAAATGCAGGTTGTCAACAGTTCGTGGTCATCAGATATGACCTATTTGGACGTTCAGAGGCTCCGTAGTGAACATGGAAACACTGTCATGTTATATTCACCAATAAAACCCAAGTTGGAGACTCTTGTTTTATATTCAGTTATTGATATATCTTGCTGTAAAAGTCACTTTTCTTCTGTTTTCTCTGTTTTGATGTAATAACCTTTGAATTTACTTTGAGCTTTCATGATAATCTTCATGATCAGTGAATTAGATAAATGAAAACGCCTGATTTACACTGAAAAATACAAAATGCAGAGGATAATTTTATAATAATTGGTGATGAAATGGTGATAAATTACTTAATGAAGGTTAGATTTTGAGAATGCCATCAAAGCTTGGGAATGAGTATGTGTCAGATTCGTTGGAGTTGAATTTGTACATTGGTGCATGATGTTAATGCCAATAAACACTCACCAAAATGCAGGTGAATGTCAGAAGTCGGTTATTTTCCGTTCTCTCACCAGCATGTAAATGTAGAAGAGCAAACATATGTCTCTCTGCTGGATGTGATGCTGATCTGGGTCAGATACAGGTGCTGAAGTTTTACTTTTCTTTAGTCACATTGGTGGGATGCCTTACATCAGTTCATCAAACTGGGCATTTAATTGTACAGTGTGTAAACTTTAGTGGCATCTAGTGGTGAAGTTGCAGATTGCAGCCAAGTGAATACCCTCTTATTCTTCCCTATGAAGGCAGCAACAACCACAAAAGACCTTATTTACAGTCAGTGTGTAGTTTGTCTGTTCTGGGCTTTTTAGATCTAGGGATAACTGTGGGCCACACATGGTAGGTGATGGTTTCATAGGGTCAGTGTTGGATGATATGAAACAGAAAAAAGGACAAGAAGAGGACTTCCATTTTGAGCTACTGTAGTAAATCTAAATTCCAAGAACCTCCCTTGCTAGAAAAACATTGATCCCGTTTACATTCACAGTAATACTCTGATCATGATTTGATTTCTGGAGTGATCAGATTATTCAAGTGATCATGTAAGGGGCATAATCTGATATGATTTATATGAGAAATCAGATTACACCTGCATTTCTTCCCAGTACTCCGATGTCTTCATGGGCGTGTACAGTTTATTCTGATTTATTTCAGTCTTTTACATCTGTGCATGGGTAAAAAAAAAAAAAAATAATAATAATAATAAAAAAATTGTAGAAAATAGTAGTGATGTAGTCAAATGTGAGTAGACGACAATAATAGAAAGTTTGATTCTACCATCACTATGTATGTACGTACTCTGAAATAAACCCGATAATGGACTGAAATATGTAAGCCAATGTTTTTAGATTATCACATTTCTGAAGTGCATGTAAATATGTCAGACCTGATTATTATTATTATGAATACTCCAAGTTATTTGATTTTTACGGTCAGGTATATGGGATCAGTGACAAAAAACTTTTGGCAGACGAGTTACTGTTTATCCAATGCCTTTCACACATCTTTTATAAAGTTAACTTTACTTGAAATGGACATTGCCTCAGAAAATGATGACATTACTTTGGCCCAATCCCAATTCACCCTTGGCCCTCCCCCTTATCCCTACCCCTCCATTTTGTGCGTTCATGTGAAGGGGTAGGGTTGTCCCGATTCTCAATGAGTCGGAGGCAAAGGGCTAAGGGGGAGGGCTGTTTGGCCCTTGAACTGGAAATTTTTCAGGACCACTCGAGAAACAGAGGGGTATGTGAATGAGAAGTGCCCATAATTCTGTTTGAATCATCGGCAGTATGGAGGTAAACACAGCAAAGAAGAGCAGCAGTGTGATGAAAGAAACACACAAATGTACTTATTTTCTTCATAAACAACTTAATTTGATTGACCATTTAATGCTGTTTTAATGTGTTATAGATCGCATTTCTGCAGTTTGCGGTTGATAGGCGTAAAAAGATGACCAAAGCCTATACAACTGCTGACGGTATGGGGAATTCTTTCGGAAACAAAGTTGTGGCATCTGTTTATAGGTTGTCACTTGGGCACCACTATGTACGTAGGGGTATGGCCCATAAACAGCATAACTTATAGTACCGTGAAAATGAAACTTAACATGCTTTCAACGTTCGCCTCCTGACTGCTACACCTCTCTTATACAGCGGATCTTACAAGACATTTTCACAACTTCTATATCCACTGGGCCCCCTCCACTGCTTTGTGGGCCCCCCACAAATACTGGGCCCTATGAATTTGTCATGTTTACCCCCCTTTATCAGCACCCCAGGGTTGTCTCATTTCATAGGGGAATGTTTCAACCCCTACCCTTTACAACTCTGTTTGAAGGGGTACTGCCAAGTGCAAGGGCCAAGGGGTAAATTGGGATTGGGCCTTTGACTATTTACGGAACTTCCATGCTTAAACAATTGCTACTCGGCCTGATCACAATCAAGGGTACCAGAAAGGGTGCACATATAGATAAAAAACAATACTGCTCTATCAAAAAATCAGACAGGCCATTTTATTTGTCTGATATTTATCTTTTAAAGTCCAGAATACTTTTGTATTATGGTGTCTACTAAAAATTTCGGAGGCTTGTACCCTTGTCAAATCAGAAATTATTGGGTGTACGGACACTACAGCCTAATAGCTTCCATATTTAATGCCTACAAAGATATACAAATGTTTCAGCACTCAGGAGAATCATGTATTGTTAATTGCATAGATGTCGTGTCCAAAGCATGCATGCTGAAAAATTCCATATATTGACAGAAACAATAAAATTAGACCCACATATTTTGAATATGGTGTACGGACTCTACAAGATTGGAATGGAAATCTGGCTTACCACATGGTGGCATCTCTGTTAGATCTGTAACTAAGTCTTCCTGGTGCAGGAGGAAATAAACATTTGTGAACAAGTTATAACAATATATCTATAAGGCATATACGCCATATTATTGATGGAAGTATATTGGTGTACGGACACTACATGAATTTTGGTGAACGACGTGCCACTGAAAGCATGCAGTTCGAGGTAAACATCTGTTTGCCACAGTTACCAAATTTTCTGCAGCCAGGGAGCATACCAAAATCTGTCTAGTTGTGCATATTTAGTCATAATAATACTTAAATAACAGGTTCCCATTCTATTATTACAATTAAAGGGCTGTAAAAGAAGGGTGTTCAGAACAAAATGGTTGATTGTCTTAATACTGAAAATAAGAATTGATAATCAAACAGCTGTTCAACAAAAATGATCAATAAATGAAAAACAATGTGATGTGTGTATTTTGTAATAAAGACACAGGAGTTGAGTAGTAATTATTTATTATGTTACAAAACATGTACGATAATTTTGCTCTCTTATAACACTAAAATGGTGCACATGTTTTCACGCTCATTGGGTCACCATTTTATCAGTTTTTCTCCGATTTTCTTCAAATTTGGAGGATTGCAAGATCTACAGTAGTAATAAGATGGCCACAGAAACATTTTGGGAATGGTTTTGGAGGTATCTTTTTGCAATACTGATTAATAACTGATGCAAATATACTTGTACCCCTTGATTGTGATCAGGCCGTACTAGATGTGAGTACAATGACTTTTTCACATCTCTACATGACCGGTGGAGCCTTCACGTCCATCAGCTTCTATCAGTGCCGTGTTCCACTAATACGGATAGTTTGTAAAACATCCAATCACCACAGATTAATCAGTCAAACTCTGAGTTCATGGCCTGTATGACACATATACAAGACTTCAGCAGGGAAGTGTGGGAGGTTTTGGTGACAAATGGCAGCTCACCTGATGCTCCATGTTTTCTGTGTTAGTGTAAGAGTTTAATGGGCAGCTGTTGATTGGTCAGTGTGTGATAGATCTGAACTATGGCCTCGTACACAGTATGTTCCAACACCGAAGCTCATTACAGAATGAGCAGAGGCATCTCTCCCGAGGGAATTCCTCCTTTTGATGTGTGTCCCCTTATCAGCTCCGTCGTATCTGATGTAATGCATCGTTTGAACAGTGCATTGTGGGCCGAAAGCTGATCTCCTCTCGCCGCACATCAAAGTGGCGTCCAGCTCAGTGAAAGCCGCTCAGGGCGTCCGTCCAAGCCCACGCTGAGCGACAACCGCCAGACAGACTGTAATTAATGTCACTCACCTTTCAGAGCTGTTTGATGCTGCAGCTCTGTGTACGTCTGCCAACTCACTGTGCATCGACAAATCAGCATCACAAACAAAAAACGCTCGTAATGAAGCCAGAGATGAACAGGACGGACTTTAATGATGGACCGCTACGATGTAAATATTACTGATAGGCTTTAATACATTCACGTTTCTTCTCTCTTGTGCACTGTAATGACCGGGGATGGGAATGGAGAATTTAGCCATTACAGTTTGTTCTATTATTGTTATAATTTATCATAGAGGTAGACTGATATATTGATTTTTTTCCAATATCAGCCATTGGCCTTAATTTTTCTTTTTTTTGAAAGCCGATATTTGATCAGTAGTAAAAATGTTCTAAGATATTTGATCAGGCACCTTTGTGGGCAGCACTTGAAGTTCAACTAGAAGCACTCGGAGAGCACAGACCTCCGCCAAGGCTGATCAGTGGCCCCCCCCGTGGGCCCCCCCACCCCCGATCACCACCAAAATTTAATCATTTCTTCCTTATCCCATTTCCAACAAACCCTGAAAATTTCATCAAAATCTGTCTATAACTTTTTGAGTTATGTTGCACACTAACGGACAGACAAACAGACAGACAGACAAACAAACCCTGGCAAAAACATAACCTCCTTGGCGGAGGTAATTAGTGTTAAAAGAGTACTACGTGTATGTGTATTAATAATTTCACTTATCTTGCTGCATAAAAATCTTAATTATCTGAGTGTTTCAGTTGTATTTCACTGTCAGTGTGCTTTAAAAAAAAAATCGGCCTTAAATATCGTCATCAAAACTTGGCTGTAGATATCGACCATTGGCTGACCAAATTTTTAAAAATTAGCATCGGCCTCAGAAAAACCCATATCGGTCTCCTCTAATTTATTGATTAGGGAATAAACTATAGTTCAAATGGCTTTGTTTACATTAACTCTTTAATGTCAGATATGCACTAACATTTTGCATTCGATTCCACACAAACCTCATAAAGAGTGATAAAGATTTAGTTAAAGGAGTGTGAGAGCTCCCTGCTGCATCTGAATGTAATTCTAGTACGTGGAGATTATTCATAAACAAATTGTGAACTTTACTGATTCATTGGGCCTACTTCTCAGGGAACTGATGTGTAAAGTTACATTATCCATGGGTGGGCTCGAACTATCAACCTTTCAGTCAACAGCCAAACTCGCTAACCGATTATGCCACAGACATGCCTTATAATGTGTATATAATGTGTTTTTATTGTTAGCAGCTGCGACAGTGGACATCTCGCTGTATGCTCTGCCTTCTGAGTCACCGCCCCCTTCGCTTCAATCAGAGAATGTTCCATTGGTGCAGTTTAAATGGATGCTGTGGTTAAATGTTTCTGTATGTTGGAAATATTTCCCCCTTTGTCTTAATGGAAGCTCTGCAACTGTTGCAAATGGTCCTAGTGTCGTTTTTACTGGTGAAATACAACCAGAGTTTAGAGCAGTGTTTTTCAACCTTGGGGTCAGGACCCCACGTGGGGTTGCCTGGAATTCAAATGGGGTCTCCTGAAATTTCTAGTAATTGATAAAAATAAAAATAAAAACTTGCTAATAAAAAGTATATGATGAGTTGACAGAGACAATCACAGTACATAAAAGACATGACAAACTGTGAAGCTGAAACTGAAGCACTGTGGTTCTGTTTATCTTTCAAATGTTCCTTGTGGTCGGTTTCAGATGCTGCAGCTCTTTCATAATTCATAGTTTGAGTTATTGTTTGTTCAGTATTAATTGTCAGCCTTGTAAATACAAGCTGGACTGACTGTACATATCCTGACCAAGGAAAATAAAATTCTCCCTTTGTGCAGTAATCTACACCTGGCTTTTCTGCCTCTGTCCATAATAATATACATTATATAGACTAAATGTCATGTAAAATCAACATTTATTTGCAACATGGTATAGCAAACTATTACATGATCAAAAACAAATTAATTTTAGCAAAAAAAAAAATCTCTGATTTGAATGTCTGGGGTCGCCAGAAATTTGTGATGTTAAAATGGGGTCACGAGCCAAAAAAGGTTGGAAACCACTGCTTTAGAGGCTTCTCAATAAAAAAAAAAAAATTTGAAAAATGACAGATGACACATTTGGCGTGATGATGTCGTACAACCGATAAGTGAAATCATCAAGCAGGCAGACAAAAGATTCCAAGGAACTGAGCTACGGGGAATTCGATTCCCATCCCTAGTAATGACCCAACATAGTTCATACAGTGTTGAAGGAAATGTTTCAATGAGCGTGAAGTAATCACTCAGTGTTAAATGAAGCATAAACATGTAGCCCTGCCAACAGCCCACACAGGCCCCAGTGTTCATCAATACACCCAAAATATTAACAACACCAGCTGTAAGAAACACATCTGCTACATCTACAAGTCATGTAGATGTAGAGGTCAGCTATTCTCTCTGAATTTGTATGAGTAATAAATAAAATATCGCTTAGTTTCAGTGTGTTGGTCTTTTTTGGCATCATTCAGCAATGACTCCATATTTATGTCAGCCAATTAACCTATAAGGACCCAGTGTGACTTTTGTGGCAGTTCCCAAATTAATTTTTCTCTCTACTCAACCTTTCCTAAGTGATTTATCACCATTTATTATTATGTTATATACTGAATTTTGCATTTATTTTTTTTTTAAGTGAAATGCATCTGTTTTTCTATATTTCATTGACTGATGATGAAGATGTTCATAAAAGCTCAAAGGTTATTGTTTCAAAACAGAAATAACTGAAGAAAAGGTGACTTTTTCAGTAAAATACACCATTAACTAGACATAAACCCAGTGTCTCCATCCACTGTCATTGATCCAACTCCATGGGTTTTACTGGTGAATCAATGTTGTAGAAGATGACGGTGTTTCCATGGTAACTACGGAGCCTCTGAATGTCCAAATGGGTCATATCTGATGGCCATGAAAAGATGAATAACTGTATTTTACACCAATTATTTACATGTATTGATAGGATTAATGGATCAACAGTTTAGATCAGTAGATGCTTTTGGTGGATGGTGGATGTTTGGGCCTTTATGGATTAAAGATCAAGCTGTCGTCGAGAAAATAAGACTTCTGCCCCGTCTCTGGGCTCTGTTTACAGCTGGAAGAAAATTTACACCAGGATGAAAGATCATAGAGTACATTTTTTGTGTTGATAGCTTATCACTGGTGTGAGGGTGTCAGATTAAATGAACATTCTATTAATAGGCTCTGTGCACCAGCTCCGTCACGTACTTCTGATCTCGATGGGGTCAGTAAGACAGTTTCTGGTTAACTTCCTGCTCGAGTCACAACTGCGGGGAAATGGACGGACAGAAAAAGGACTAAATCTCATATGAGGGATACTTTTAAGTTCCAGAGAATGGGGGGTGGCTTGAATGAACATTGCTGTGTGCCACTTTGCACCAGATCGAATCGCTACATGGATTAGCAAATTAATTGTAGAAAAATACCTGATTTTTCTCCAAAAAAATACAGAAGATGATATTACAATAAATACAGATAAATCACTTAAGTATGGGTAAATATAGAGAAAGATTCATTCGGGAACTGCCACAAGAGTAACACTGAGTCTTTATGGGTTAATTAGGTTTGAGCATGTGATGTTGAGTAAAGTAATTAAACAGCGTTTGTGTTTTCCTGCTCAATCACTTAATGTATAGACAAATACCTGAAGTACAAGGTGAAGGTTAGCCTGTATTCTCTGAGGCTCTCATGTGTGAGAGCGTCTTTGTTCGGTGTGAGTATAAATGTAAGGTAAACCCGTGCTTTAAATGACCTGTGTCACTGTCGTTTTCCCTCCGTCCTGACGTCAGCGAGCCGGTTTTCCAAACACGTGGCGGGAAACCCCTCACTAAACCCGTTGTTTCCTCTCAGCAAAGGCCTGAAGGCTGAACTCTGGCAACATCCAAGAACAACAGCACACTGGCCTCCATCTGACAGCCGTCTCTTGTGCTTTATAATATCAGATGACTCGGCTTTGGCACCGACTGTTCTTCAGGAAACACCAACATCCTAATCAGTTGATCTGAACGTCAAACGCTGCGATTCATGCTCTAAGCTCAGGAATGGTGATTGTGTCATTTTTGCTCTTTGTTGCTTTGTTAAGAAAACAAAACAGATGGGCATTAACCCTGACCTCTGGTGACCTCTGATGTCACCGACCATGGTGCCAGGTGGAAATGAAAATATCACCATCCCACGTAGATTTAGATCCCCCTGAGGATTTCCCTTTGGTGGGGTGAAGTCGTATCGTTTTACTATATAAACACAGTGGCTTGATTAGAGTGTGACAGCTCTGGTAAGGGAAAAAAAAAAATAAAAAATTTCATCTGTGGAAAACATGGCATACAGTCTGCAGCCAAGCTAACACCAGGCATGGTTCTGTATGGTTTTATCTGTTGATCCATTCTTCTGCTATTGTAGTGTTGTATAGTTTAACTGCTAACCCATAGATGCAAACAAGTGGTGAACATAGAGATGTTCTTTTTATTATCTAGGGCTGGGAAGCATTGGGTTATTGTAAAAAAAGAAAAGAGAAAAAAAAAGAAAAAACAGTGAGATTTAATTCTGCTTATTGGTTTGTTAACATGGATACATATCTGGAAAGGGGACTGGACCTATGTTCCCCACTACCTATGTTCCCTGTAGGTCAGTCCTGATCTGATCTAAAGATCAGTATCAGCTGCCAATCAGGCATTTTTTAGAAGATCAGATCAGATTGGATTTAGTCATGAGATTGGGCCAATCCGGGCCTGGTTTCGGGGGGGGGGGGGTTAAACAAACGTCCTGCTGCCCCTCAAATTAAAATTCCCGAAGGTAGGGAAAAGGAAAATTAGCTCCACATTAGCGGGAGGCTAAGAGGAACTAGTAAAGCATCTGTAAGTTTCACTTTCACCCTACGCTTTTACTTATTCTGAGGTACGTGCAGTAGAGATGTACAAGTCGTTTTTTTTCTCCAACCTTTTGTGGAAGAATTTGACTCGACCCAAACCGCCCCGCAAATAAAGTGACATTCTTTTGACCCGCCCTAACCCAACCTGCAAGTAACTGATCTGTACATCATTAACGTACGACATGGAACGCACCCCCATATAATACCTGGACGGATCTGTCCATAGACGTGCTACAGCAGTGGCAAACATACAGCCTGTGGGCCAAAGCCAGGGCCAAAGGTTCTAATTTGTCCCACAGTATGAATTTGGAAAGTGAAAAAATAATACTAAGGTTATTAAGAGTCAAAGGTGTCATACTTGTTTTAGTTCAGGTTCCACAATCTGCCCAGTTGTGATCTCAAGTAAAATAATAGCACAGTAACCTATAAATAATGAGTCCAAATTTAAATCAAAATTTCATTGTAAAAAGTCAGTATCAGATTGGTATCAGATCAGTATTGGCAAAAGTAATCCTAAAAAAAATCAGATCAGATTGGAAGCAAAAAAATCCAGATTGGGACATCACTAGTTCCCTGGTACCCATGTTCCCTGGTACCCATGTTCCTCAGTACCTATGTTCCCTTGGGATCACATTGGACTGAATGTGGCCCCTGAACTAAAATGAGTTTGACACCCTTGGGCTGTGTAGTTTTCTTTATTGCATGTCGTAGAATCACAACTAGAATGGTGTCATCACATGTCTCAGATGTTCCTCATATCCTGCAGGTGTCTGGACCCACGTGGTTAAAATCTGTGCTATAATCATTAAATATATTCATCAACAGTCATCGTACTTGACTGACCTCTGCACTTCCATCCATAATCTTACAATATCTATGAGATCTGAGCCTCCCAGATCCTTTAATCACCATGAAACTTTCTTTATCTCTACTTTTTCTTGGATGTCAACATCACATTTCAGCCTGTGTTCAAAGTCTATAATCAAGTTCACCAAATAAGAGGAGACCCTCCCTTTGCTGTGGATACACCTTGGATACATTAAACATGAGTGATCTGTATTTAGTGGCGTGCCGTCTTACAGTCTTTGAAAGCTGATAGCAGCAGCGGGCCCTTAAGGTTTCTTGTGGCGCTGCTCTCCTGGGGCCCTCGCCTTGATCTCGGAGACTGATGGGTCTGGTGTGGATGTTGAACCTGGAGATGGGGTCCTGGCACCTGAGCAGCGATAAAGCCTGGAAACACGTCTAAACCCTCTGTTGTTTGGTGCTAAACTGAGCTGTGTAAAACGGGACAAGTTTAGCTTGATGTATGTGTTTTGTGCTTGTACAGCCGTCAAAAACAGATCTTAAAACTAGAAGCACTCGGAGAGCGCAGACCTCCGCCAAGGCTGATCAGTGCCCCCCCCCCCCGTGGGGCCCCCCCCCCGATCACCACCGAAATTTAATCATTTCTTCCTTATCCCATTTCCAACAAACCCTGAAAATTTCATCCAAATCTGTCCATAACTTTTTCAGTTATGTTGCACACTAACAATCAGTGCCCCCCCCCGTGGGCCCCCCCACCCCCGATCACCACCAAAATGTAATCATTTCTTCCTTATCCCATTTCCAACAAACCCTGAACATTTCATCCAAATCTGTCCATAACTTTTTGAGTTATGTTGCACACTAACAGACAGACAGACAGACAGACAGACAAACAAACAAACAAACCCTGGCAAAAACATAACCTCCTTGGCGGAGGTAACAAAGCAGAAGCAATGCATTAGGTAGCGAACTGTGCACCTGTGATTTAAACCATTAATTTTTTAAAAGAACAGCCCAAAATATGGTGCATAGAGGGGGGGCATGATGCGCCGCTTTTATGCTTACTGGAGTATTACACACCCTGTTCCTCCATTTCTCCATTTCCACCTAATAGACTGAGCATAAGCCCTGTTTAATATATGGTGGTTAATTCATGCTTTGATAGTATTGTCATTTTTTACTTTTTTTTCTGTTTAACCCTTTATAGGGCACTCATTGAAATTTCAAAATTTCAACCTTAGTGTGTTATTGGACATCATCATCTACCTCTTTGTCGGTTGCCGTGACAACAGTCTCCCTCTTACCCTAAAACATCCGAGCAGCACTTGCTTAAAAGGAAACACGCAATAAAAGAAGTGTTGTAAGGTCGTAAACTGCCAAAAATCAATCATACTCCTTATTTACAGCTTCAAAATTTCTATAAAATCTCTCTGAATTACTGTATAGTTTTATAAAAACCAACATCCTTCATGGCCTCACTGAGGCACGGGATTGACCCCGTATTTAATGTTTGCAGAAATTACCAAAAATAGTTACTTTGCCGGATAAAAGATTAACCTTTATTTAACCTGGTTGGTCCCATTGATATGAAGGGTCTATTTTTCAAGGGAGACCTGGCCAAGATAGCAGCGATACAGTCACATAATTACTGTTTTAGAAAAATAAAAGCATTTGCAAACACAGAAAAAACATATACAATCAGTCCAAACATTTACAGAGCAATAGCCTTGATTCCAGAGTTTTAACACTATTTAAAAATCAGTCAGAGGAATCAGTGATTGCAGGTAGAGCTCAGACTGAAACTTGTTCCAGGAATCAGGAGCTAAAAGATCTTTTTTTTTTTTTTTTTTTTTTTTTTTTTTTTTTACTTTGGAATGAACTTCCTTTGCACATTAGGCAGGCTACCTCTGTTTCTGTTTCTAAATTCTCTCTTTGAACATAGTTTTTCTCTTTGGCTTTTAACTCAGTTTGAGAGGTTGGCTTTTATTGTTTAATGTATAATCATTTTTGTTGTGTTTATTCATTTTTTAATATGTTTTATTTGTTTTCATGTGTACAGCACTTTGGCCAACTGGGTTGTTTTTAAAGTACTTTATAAATAGTTAAAAAGTGTGAATGTCAGCTTCAACCCTCAGAAAACCAGATATTGAAATAAACAGTAGAACATGAATGTCATCAAAGGTTTTTAGTGGATGAAGAAGATGCAGAACACTCCAACACACATAACCTTCGACACACAAGTAAATAAATCCATAAGTAGAACAATCCTGAATCCCAGTGTGTATGTGCAGCCTGTTGTTAGTGCACACTGTGATACCAACGGTCAGTATGTGTTAAATGAGTCCTGGAGGAGAAGGGGCCTCGTTCAGAGCAGGGCAGAGACTCTGTCAGACTGCATCTCCAGTATGTGTGGAGCTCCTTGTATTCCCTCCACACTGGAATGTGCCTCTTCCTACTGTAGGTTACCTGTGATCCCATCAGTCAGTGCAGCGTCTGACCAGTCTGACCCTGTCACTCACACTGAAGCCAGACACACCCTGTACGCCGCTGTACGAGTCAATGAGCTCCAGGAACCGGGACGATACTTCGACATGGTCACAGAGAAGATAAACATGAACCCTCCTGATGCAGCTTCAACTCACAGATGGGTTGAAGCTGAAGTTAAGACAGAGCTGACCTATGTTGTTATTCCTGATTATCTTTGTAATGAGTCCCAGACCGTTTCACCTTGTTGCTATAAATAGTCCCTTTTCCACCAGATTCCCTGTTTTTTTTTTTTTTTACCAGGAACCTATTCTATTCTATTCTATTCTATTCTATTCTATTCTATTCTATTCTATTCTATTCTATTCTATTCTGTGTGGTTAGGGTTTCCACTCCACCTCAAAGTTCTTGGAAATTTATTTAAATGAGACTTGGTCATTTCAACTCGGTGGATAGTCATGGATAAAAATAAATAAATAAATAAATGTTGAAAGAAATTAAGTAAAAAACATCTCTTAGGCATTTTGGAAGCACAGATAATAATTTAAACCAAACTAACCAACACAATGATACACTACAAACAAAAAGTTAAGGATATTTTTAATTTTTGGGCCTTTTTTTTTTTTTTTTTTTCCAGTTGGGATTCTTGCACAGTGCTTTTTATTTTTTTGTGGGTGAATTGAAACACATTTGACCAGACACAGTTTTATTTAAAATGCCAAAAATGAAGCCATATATATATATATATATATATATATATATATATATATATATATATATATGTATATATAATATCCTTAACTTTTTGTTTGTAGTGTATTTAAATATATATATATATATATATATATATATATATATATATATATATATATATTATATACAAACTATATTAAACTAAAAACTATATTATGATATTTTTCATTATTGTTTTGTATCCCAGACCCCTGTTAGAAAAGAAACACCTGAATTCAACGTGTCCCAATACTTTTGTCCATATAGTGTATTTTTATAGTGAAAATGTATGTTTATATGACATAAAAAAACGGGACTAAATCACACTGATCATCTGTATCGACATCAGATATCAGCCAAATTGTTATTTTAACATCAACTATGGCTCAGAATTCCTGGATTGACACATCTAGAATCAATTTTATTGTGGACCAGGGATTAAAATAATTCAGCAGCAAACCCCCCCCACCAACCCACACTGGTCCATGGCTAAAACTGTCTGCAAGCAGCTACTGCGAGCTAATGGTCAAAATACAATCTACTTTAATTCATCGTACTTTATCGTTCCCCACAATACCCTCTGCATGATGGCAGTATTTTCCTTCTCTGAGGCATTTTGTAAGCAAAGATAACAATTTAACCAACACTAACCGATGCAATGCAATGATATTTATCCCATTATAAAACTATATTATGACATTTGTTGTTATTATTTTCTGTCCCAGACCACTGTTAGAAAAGAAACCTGAACTCAACACGTCCACATACTTTTGTCCATATGGTGTAGTTATGAACAGGGCTAAACAGTGGTCATCTACAGCTACTGAAGTCTAAATGTAAAGGTGGCATTGAACCAGTGCTCTCTCTTTGTGTCAGTTTGGTCGAAGTGACTTTTGGGTCACTTGGTTCGGCTGTAACCAGACACTGCAATAACGGTGGACTGTGAACCTTCATTACTGCTGGTTCCTTTGGTGAGCGGATATCAGACGTTTGAAGACACTAAATTTTAATGAAATAAGAGGCCGCTGACCACAAACAAGTGTGTCAGTGTTTGTCCTGCGTTAGCCTCACAGGGGGAACGGGAACAGGAACACGATTCAGCGGGATCATGTAAAACCCACAGTGTCACCATGTACCACTGCCTGAACACTGGGCTGCGTCTATTTTTAAGATGTCAGAGTATTACCGCTGAAGTCTGAAAGAATCCCAAGTTTTAGGCCAATACGGTAGAAGTGTTGGGTTACTGTAATATCGCCCCCCTAAATGTCTAAATATTATTCTACTGGGAGGGGAAATGAGGAAATATTTTAGAGGTCAAGCTCACCGAAGGCAGAAAATGAGGAGAATCTAGAGGTCACTGTTCTGGTACCTGTATGTGGGTCATTAGGCTAAAGTTCTTTAAATGCCAGAGAATTCAGAGGCTAAAGCCAAGTTCAGACCAAAGATTAGCAAAAAGATGACACTGTTTTAGAGGTCAGTTAATGGCAGCGTAGCTCGTCGCATTGACCTTGATTTTCTACATGACAATAAAAAATTTTACAAAAGTAACTAGAAGCACTCGGAGAGCACAGACCTCCGCCAAGGCAGATCAGTGGGCCCCCGTCGCCCCCACACCCCCGATCACCACCAAAATTTAATCATTTGTTCCTTGTGCCAGTATCAACATTTCCTGAAATTTTCATCCAAATCCGTCCTTAACTTTTTGAGTTATCTTGCACACAAACAGACAGACAGACAAACACACAAAACCAACACCGACAAAAACATAACCTCCTTGGCGGAGGTACTAAAGTCTGGTTATGTCCTCCAATAACACACTAAGGTTGAAATTTTGAATCCCAGAGTATTTCTATGAGTGTCCTATAAAGGGTTAGCTCAGTGTTTTTCAACCTTGGAGTCGCCTGGATTTCAAATGGGGTCGCCTAAAATTTCTAGTAATTGATAAAAATAAAAAAAAAAGTTACTTATAAAAAAATATTTGTAATGATTCAATATATATTTTATTATAATTGAGACACCACACACTTTTTATAATGAAATTCAACTTCAAATAAAATGCAGGATATAATATCTGAGAGGGCATATCTTGATTGACCCGATCATGTGACCGTGTGTGTTACTACGCTTCAACCGGTCCGGACACATTCGGAGTCAGAAAACTGGACCGAACAGAGAATGGACAGATTTCTTCGTCCTCCTGGCCCCGCTAAGACACCTCCAAGATAAACTGAGAAGGAGACACCAAAAAGGCAGAGAAAATGCCAAAATATCTGCTATGTGCTAGCGTACTGTCTCTCCCCGTCTATAATAATATACATTTTATAGCCTAAATGTCGTCTAAAATCAACATTTATTTGCAACATAGTATAGCAAACTATTACATGATCAAAAGCAAGTTAATTTTAGGGAAAAAAATTCTCTTGAATGTCTGGAGACACCAGAAATTTGTGATGTTGAAATGGGGTCACGAGCCAAAAAAGGTTGGGAACCACCGGGTTAACCACTCCCAGACTGGATCATCAGCGCAGAATAACTGGTACCTAAGTAGATGTTTCAGAGTTCCAAAAAAGAACAATCCCCCTAAAAGGAATGATGCTTCGTGTGTTTGGTCTGAACGTCCACCACCTCCAGAGTGTGTATTAAATGTTGCCCTGTGTTATCTCCAGACACAGTCCTGCCATGAAACTGTCAGTGTTTGGCTGTACTCCTGGGACACAGTTAAGTCCAAATGTACCTCTCATCTTCTCTCAACACATGGACTCAAGATGCCACTTTGTGTGCCTCCACCTGGACACGTCAAGTCCGTCTGCTTTGAAAAATAACACCTTTCCATCTGTGTCTCAGACTGTTTCTGTTTGAGTACAGTAAAAGGCTTCTCAGACCTCTAAACTACCTCTTATGAATTCCACTCACGACGTTAAACCATTCTGTGAATTTGACAAAAAAAAAAAAAAAAAAAAGCTTCACATGTTCCAGTTGCAGTGAGGAGTGAGAGCGGTTTGTGGTGAGATTTCGTGGCATAATGCAAACTGAAGAGTGTCTGAAGAGCGTCTGAAGAGTACGGTATTCGCTGAGGACCTTCACATAAGAATGCATGGCTCTTCTCAGCAGTGGAATGCACCTTTCATCGCATTATCAGAGGCCAGTCATGTGTGACTGGAGTCTCAGTGGTGGAAGGACAAATGCACTGAGTGATGAAGCTGGGAGACAGGTCGACAGGTGACGGCCAAGTCTTTCACTACAAAGAAGACGACTGTATGACATTACACATAAAATATAGTATGAAAAGACCTGGATTTACTGAATGTGTGTTCAAGAAGTCAGTTTTGCTGTATTTCTTGTCTGGTTCTTTCCTGATACTTGAAAATGCTGAAAATGTATCTTTAGGTTTAGGGTTAGATGTGATGATGGCCCAGAATGGGGAGGTTCCCAAACGTTTACAGCTTCAAATCTAGGAAATCAATTCATATGTTCTTTGGTGGTTTTCTGTAATGCAAGAACAAAGAGGAAGATGATATCCAAATGGTAACATACACTAGCAAACAATATGATATATGATCTTGTTCCGTGTCGTCAACTTGTTTTACTTTTTCAGGCTTAAAGTTTTTGTCCTGTTGCATGTTTTCCGACTGAGGTGTCTCTTCTATTTCCATTGGCTTTGTAAACTGGAGTTTTATGTTTATGTTGTTTAGGCGGTGACTGTGGCTCAGGAGATAGCGCTGGTCATCCAGTAGGTTAGGTTGGTGGTTCAAATCCCTCTCTATCCTAGTTAGGTGCTATTGTGTTTGGAAGACACTTTGCCTCCAGAATGTTTGGTGGTGGTCAGAGGGGCCTTTTGGCGTGAATGTGAGAGTGAATGAATGATGTAAAGTGCTTTGGGTGCCTTGAAAAGTCCTATAGAAACCCAGTTCATTGATATTATGTTTAGAAAATGATGTATTGTGTTATTATGGATTTTAGTCGAACCAATAAAAAAAAAACTGTGTGACCCATTTTAGGTCCATACTCTAAGTTTGGAAATGCATTTGTCCATCTATCCATTCTTCCTTCCTGCTGTCCTTCCTTTCTTTCTTCAGGAGAGTCCCACTTAGACAAGATCTTAAGGTTTGTCCCTCCAAGGACATAAAAGCAAATCATAAGATGACATGATATATGCTGTGTCATTTAAACGTAAGGGATTCCTAATGGTCCAAAGTCCATAGATATTCATCATCCACTGACTGTACAACTCACCCTTTTTTTTGTCTGGTTATGGCCTGTCGGTTGGTAATCTCACCATACACTTGTATCTTGGGTTAATGCCTTCACTGTGTTAAAGTTCTCCTGCACCATTTGCATAATCTCCTGTTTTTGGTCCTTCCACTGTTTTCTTAGTCTCCCAATGGGTTGCTATTTTTTGGGTTTCCACATGTACATTCTTATTGTATCCTTGTGTCAGGCACCCTTGGCACATCACCATACCATCTGAGTTGGTTTCTTTCATTCATTGTGAGTATGGATGCAACTTTAAGGGTTTTTCTAAAGTTGTTTCGGACCTTTTCTCTGCTTCTAACTCCAAAGATCAACCATAGAGCTCAAGTTGCTTGGATTCTGCTCTTGAGTTTCAGATTTAAGAGTCCAGGTCTGGCTACCATAGAGTACAGGTCTTGGAATTGTTGTGTCTATACATACTTTGACATCTTACTGTGCATACAGGTCCGTAAGTATTGGGACAGTATTTTGAGTACAATGGTCTTAGTTGTCCAATTACTTTAAAGCCTCTGAGAAATGGAGCGACACTGTATATAAATGGTTGTAATTCCTAAATAGTTAATGCAATATTTTTATTAAACCCCTTGAATTAAAGCTGAAAGTCCACACTTGAACCTCATCTTGATTGTTTAACCCATAGAGACCCAAGGTGACTTTTGTGGCAGTTTCCAAATGAATTTTTCTCTCTGCTTAACCTTTCTTAAGTGATTTATCACCATTTATTATAATATCCTCTGAATTTTGCATTTTTTCTGGTGAAAATTGTGCATTTTCTTATGTTTAATTAACTGATCATGCAGATGTTCATAAAAGCTCAGTGTAAAGTCAAAGGTTATTATATCAAAACAGAGAAAACTGAAGAAAAAGTGACTTGTTCAGTCAAATCTCTCATTAACAGAACATAAACCCAGTGTGTCCATCCACTGTCATTGATCCAACTCCATGGGTTTTACTGGTGAATCAATGTTGTAGAAGATGACAGTGTTTCCACGGTAACTACGGAGCCTCTAAACGTCCAAATGTGTCATATCTGATGACAAACTGTATTTTACACCAATTATTTACATGTATTGATAGAATTAGTGGATGAAGACTTTAGATCAGTTTTTGGTCAACAGTGGATGTTTGGATCTTTATGGCTTAATTTTACATCCATTGTGTTGACGTACGGAGACAAAACTACAATGTATATGTCGCTGTCCAAATACTTATGGACATATTACCTTGAATTTACAACACTAATCATCATTAATGATGTTAGAGGTGGTTGCTGACAGCTTCCAAATAATCACTACAGACTTAAATACATTCACGACCCTTGAGACGGTAATGCTAGATTACCCACAATGCTTTACAACACACCATACAGTGCCAGTCTGTTGTTTCTGAAGACTCTTAATGTATACTTTATTGAAAATGTGCTTAGAATTTTAGCTTTGATAGTTTTGTGAATTACTCTCCAACCTGAGACAGAAGATTGTCATAATTATGGGAGACAAGCACACATTATTCAAAGTTTCCCCAAAGTTGACCTGTTTGAGCCTTTAGATGTTTTATGAACACAGCCCCTGGTTATTAAGATTACGCCAATTTTTTCATTGATTTATTGGTGTATTATTTCACTGCTCACACAAGGTAGCAGTTATCATGTCTGTTGTAATCATATTTAAAGTTTCATGAAGATCAATCCCTGACATACACAGCCATTTCTGGTATCTAATTCTGGGAAACTCGAGGCCTATTTTTATTTAATTGAGGCTATTTTTTCATATTTCATATTTGTTCATGTTTTGCAGCTGTATACAATCAAGTATTTTGATTCAGCCCTTTTTTTTTTATTTACAGAAATGGTTTTGACACTTTAATGTGACTATAACTTAGCCTAACCTGTAATGTAGCCCAAATCAGAGAAAATGCTGAAATATACAGGGTTTTACTTTGGTTTTCATAAGGCTTATGTTCTGCTAAGGTTTCTTGGAAAAAGATCCGTAGTTGTGGAGACTGGAGGTCCTTCCACAAGATTTTTTTTAATGTTTTCAATTGGAAGAAAACTTAATTTAGCATAACTTTGGACCATTTTTATCCTAATATATGTGGACCTATTTTGAAAACCAGCTACCATTTAGCACTTGCAGAAACTAGTGCAATGAGGAACATATGTAATCATTAGATCTGTTGAGTTTTGATGCGCTCCGCATTTATTAGACAGGCATCATGTATTATTGATTATTTTTGATCCAGGCCACTCTGCTCTTCAGGCATTTCCTCAAAGCTGTTTAGAGGGTGGGGTTAGATGTATTGTCAAGGATGAAATCATAGATAATAGCTGATATTACTCCCATGACAGTTGTTTCTTCTTCTTTCCACGATCTGCACTTGACCCGAAAACTTTTCAGGATTGCAATCATGAAGCCCAATCCCAAACTCTTAAATCTGAAGGCGAGTGATCTCTTAATACGCCAGTTTATTGAAAATCTGTTTGTAATTTTTACTGCTAAGATGCTTTGTGAATTACTCTTAGACCTGAAACCTTGGATTATTACACTAAAGAAACACACACCCATAATTTTGGAGTTTCTCCAAAGTCAAAAGCCATTTATTGCCGTTGAGTGTTTTATGAATACAGCCCCAGGTGATAATGGAGACTGTAGTATTTCCACATTGATTTATGGAGTTTTCTCTTTCTTTCCTTTGTGGGTAAAGCCTGGCTTAGAGAGATGTGAAATCCAAACTGAGATTCAGAGAATTTTCACAGATGTTGACGTCTGTGCCCTCAAACATGCTCATAGTAGAACTTCTAGAACAGAACAGTAAAAGAAAACAACGAGACAGCACAGAGTAGAGGTTGACCATAACAGTAGGTCAGAGCAGGAATTGTTAACTGATGCAGAAATAAAAAAAATGAATAAATCAACACTGAAACATATTTATTTATCCTTTAACGAGTTAAAATCCTCACCTAGGTGAAATAACTAGACCTGAACAAGACAATAAATGATAATTTCAACAATGATTTCTATTCAAATGTAGAGACAACACCTTGACAAGTGTGTTGTTTTCTCAGTCCATTAAAATAGACTTTAATTGACTGAATATAATGAGTTGACAGTTTCAGTTCCTTCTTTGAATCATTCCACGAAGAAAAGTCAGTGTATTAAAAAGCTGTTACCAAACACTGTTCTGTGTCAGAACCTCGATCGGTAGGATGTTCTAGAAGCACAGATCGATAGGGTTTTACTTATGTAAGTATGAAGATAAAATGGAAGCAACCCACAGAGAGATTTATAAATAACGACCAAACAATGTGAGAGACTGTGGACAAAGAAGGAAACTTAAGAACAGGAGACAGAGTGTCATCCTGTGGTGGACTGATTGGCAAATTCCAATGCCAATCAGACACAGAAATAGAAGGGGTTTTCAAAAAGTTCATGGAAAAAGAACATAGCTTTCACATGGTTTAAATTGCATGATCCTCAGTTTTACACAGATGGACTTAAAGGGGTCATATTTTGCTAAACCCACTTTTATTAGTCTTTGGTTCATTTATTTGTGAATTTGGACCCTAACCGTTCAAAAAGTTTGAATTTGAACCCTCCAGGTGCTGCAAAGTTATCTTTATATTCATTCCGGCAGAAATCAAGTGGATTTCTACAACCCGTTTCAATTCCTTCTTAATTTGTGAAGTTTTATAACTAGTTATGACACAACATTTGCGTGTATAAGCTCAAGACCTCCAACGAACGTTTCTCATAATTGTTTGTCAGCAGTAGCGGTTGTAGTAAAAACTGAAAATATGTCCAAACTTTGAGCTGATTACCTAAAATGTTCAGCCGTTGGTTGAATTAACGAACTCAAGTGGCTGAACGGGACAGAGAAGCAAGGTCAACAACCTGGAGGGGGCGGGGCCAGCGCTAAAAAACATGACCTTTCTGGTGTCATTACCCAGAAATAGGGTTGAAGATGGACCTGTGGAGTTGAATTAATGAAGAATTCAGACCCAAGCATAGCATTTACAGTTTATGGAGACCGCAGGGAAATGTTTGAAAATGCATAATTTCATTTAAAAAAGCAAAGTATCACTCCTTTAAAGGCTGGTATCGACGCTTGCAGAAGTGTTTGGATTGACATGAAACATCATCCCTGTAACCATTTTCTCCAACTGTCCT
Source organism: Sphaeramia orbicularis (assembly GCF_902148855.1). Classification (NCBI taxonomy): domain Eukaryota; kingdom Metazoa; phylum Chordata; class Actinopteri; order Kurtiformes; family Apogonidae; genus Sphaeramia; species Sphaeramia orbicularis. The sequence continues at coordinate 7,729,509 of NC_043965.1, read as the reverse complement.
TTTTCTACAAACTTTTTGAAGCCCCATCGTATAAAGTCAGTAATGTTTACACTGTTTGTAACTCATGCATCTGTTTGTATGTAGAGCATAAATGAGTCTTAAAGCCGTAAGTGTATGGGTATTTGGTTGGTGTGCAGGTTCATCATCACCACTCATTCTTCCTCTTCTGGACCTCACTCATTGCTCTGACTAATCAGAGTTGTTTGAAGCCTTTCTACTGGCTCAGTATTCTCCATCTCAGAGATTTCCCACGGTTCATTTCTTACTGGCAGCATCTTCTGGCACCATCTGTGGTCAGAACTGGCTGTCAAACAGGGCGGCGGTGCCAGCAAACTGGCCCCCACATGACTGATGGACTTGTTGTCTGCATGTGTTGACTGCGTTGAATAAAATAGGGCGTTTTGACAGCACGCACAGTTACATGCTGTTAGCGGTGCAGAGTTCTCAGCAGTGACAGTGCATGTGTTTCCTTTATCCATGGCTGTTTCTCAGCTCCAGTCGGTGAGAAATGAATGGAGGCTGTTAAGGCTTCATCACCGCCCCGCAGTGGGTGTCACATTTCATTACCCTGGTAAATGACTGCTGCACCTCTGCACTGGCATGTAACAAAAGTTCAAGAGGTGGGTCACGAGTAATGGAGACAGTACAGTGGAGCTTATTTTTTCCCCCTTTCCTTTAAAATAACTAACAATGAGATGCATTCAAGTACATCTAAACAACAAGAGCTTTATCATCACCATAATAGGAAAATACAGAACAAAGCTTACTTAAAGGGGTCCTATTTTACTGTTTTAAATGGAATTATGCATTTTAAAACATTTCCTTGTGGTCTACATAAACTGTAAATGTTCTGTGTGGGTCTGAATTCTTCATTAATTCAACTCCACAGGTCCATCTTCAACCCTATTTCTGAGTAATGACACCAGAAAGGTGGCTTTGAGTGCTGGTCCTTTAAATGCAAATGAGCCACTTCATTGCCCCACCCCCTCCAGGTTTTTGACAGTGCTGCTCTGTCCCGTTTCTCCATACTCTGAGAGATGTTCGTGGCAAATCTTGACCTTATATGTGCAAATGTTGTGACATAGCTAGTTATAGACGCAACAAATTAAGCAGGAATTAAAACAGGGTGTAGAAATCACCTGGATTTTTGCCACAATGATATAAAGATAGCTCTGCAGCACCTGGAGGGTTCAAATTCAAAATTTTTTGAACTATTAGGGTCCAAATACACAAATCAGTGTACCAAAGACTAATAAAAGTGGGTTTTACAAAATATGACCCCTTTAACCAATAATATAAAAACATCCAGAGCCATGTGTTGATGCCAACTAAAGTATAGTCAACCCAAAAGTTTCTCTTATTAATGTAATGTCCTTTTGTGGTCATTAGTGGCACAAAATGAAAATGCATTAAAGTGTGTAGAGTTATTATGATTCTGAAATTTTCATTTGTTTTTACAAAGCCTGGCAAAAAATGTAATATCACCATACTGTTAGTCATGTTTTTGGTCAAACTGTGATATCTGCAAACTTTACTCTCCTAACACCATTGCTTCATTTGGCATCAATGGCTATGATCTGAAAAAAATATGACTTAGTTTTCATTTAGTGTAATAAACCTGGTCTTAAGGTTTACATGGTGTTCTGAATACATAGTCATGGAGTTTTATTCAAAGCACAACACATTTTTGTGAGTGGTAGGTGGCAGAGAAGTGTTTTCTCCTCCACTGAGTAGTTTTTAATCTGTTTTTTTTTTCTCTTGGTTCTTGCTGTTTTATGCTCCAGAACAACACAACCAATCCTTAAACAGAGCTTGATTGTTGTATCATTGTTTGGTAAATCACAGATCTGTTTTTTCCTATATTTTCCAACAGAGAAAGTGGATTTACTGCATCATTTCTCTCAGATGGCGGCAAGTTTCACCAACGTGACTCTGTCAGAGGACGGCCAGATGTGTCCGACTCTACATATCAGCATGTATGGCCTTCTGATGATGCCCACACAACAGGCATTTGGACCAAGGTACAACACTGTTCTTTAGAAGAGTTTCCACAGTTAGGCCTAAATACTGACAAGTGTGCATCATTCTTTCTGCCATCAAGATATTAAGTGCTGACAGTATCAATCCTAAATGATCATTGTATTCATTTTATCAATCAATCAATCAGTCAATCAAATTTTATTTATATTGCGCCAAATTATATCAAAAGTTATCTCATGATACTTTACATATCGAGTTGGTCAAAGCCAGACTCTAAGTCAATTTACAGAAACCCTCCAGGAGCAAACACTTGTGACTGTACAGTACTTAAGTATTGTTATTAACTTATTTATGAACTATAACAAATTTACTGCTACTTGTTGCTAAAACCTGTGTGTGTTGGTCCGTTGCCTCAGACATAAACCCACTTTCAGTGTGAGTTTGGAAGTTCTGTTCATAGACTGTTTTAATCCATGTCATTGAGAATAATATTAACCCTTTAAGGACCGTCATTGTAACAGGCCACCTAGATTTCTTTATGTTGTTTTTACAAAAAAAAAGTGTCAAAACATGTGCTTTTTGCCAATTCTTTTGCACCTTTTTTTCAGAAAGAACTTAACTTTAAATATTTGGCCATTATCATGATTTGTAAAAAAAAATAAATAAATAAATAAAAAAAATAAACATGTTTAGCAGTAAAAACTAAATTAATGGACTTGAATTTTTAGCGTATTTATTATGAAAAACAACTGTAAATGCGCAACTATGAGCTTATAGAAATAAACTTTCAACTATTTTACATGTACTCAAGCATTTTTGTTTTCCTAGATCATTCTGTTTTCATGTTATAGGTTTTTTTTTTTTTTTTGTTTCTTTCTAATCATTTTTAGCCTGTGTGTCTGTTCCCTTTCTGTCTAGTTGTAGAAGGAGCCCCTCATTTCAGTGAGAAGAACATCCATGATCTGCTTCTTATACAGACACTGCATCTCTTTCTGCCCTGGCTAGCTCTCTGAATATATAAATATAAAAAAGAACAGGAAAGTTGCGACGAGGATGGGATTCGAACCCACGCGTGCAGAGCACAATGGATTAGCAGTCCATCGCCTTAACCACTCGGCCACCTCGTCTGTTGATAGAGTATTAGTTCTGAATCCCACACAAACCACATCATTCAGTCATGGACTTTACAAAGAGCTTGATCAGAGAACTTGAACTAATCCATCTGACACTGTCTGAACAGAACCTGTGACTTCTGACCCCCAGACTCAGAGGTCATCAGACCAGGTGGTTAAGGTGATGAACAGCTGATCCACTGAGTTCTGAACATATAGATGGTTATTGTAATGATTTGTACCAGGTTTTGGATAGAATAATAACCTATAAATAATGACAAATACAAACTTTACTCTATGGTTTAATGTGAAAAAAGTCCAATTACATTATGAAAGTGTTTCATATTGTCCAAAGTATCCTAAACTAAGTGCAATTTTATCAATATTATGCCTCAGTTTATTATTTACTCATGTGCATTACAACTTACAGATCACATTTATTACCAGGCAGAATATTGTTAAAATTACACTTATTTCTATTTAGATATTTCATGATGTTCATAGTTGTTCAGGTTATTCACATTTTTGTAAAAGGACAGTTTGTAAATGTTATTTTCATGTAATTTTACTTTTTTACATGAACACATAAAACATCATTTACATCACTGATTGTTAACATCTTCCGTGTAATTTTTGTATTTCATAAATCCAACCTGTGGGCCTGATTGGCTGATTTGGACTCTAGATCTCTTGTCTAGATGGAGACATCTAAAAAAATATGGATTTGAAAAAACTTGGTTCATAATGAATAAACCTACAGAATTCCACTTCCTGATCCTCCAGATTCTAGAAACCACATCAACACAGAGTCTTGGAATGTCATAGTAGCTTTTGGTTTAATATGTGTAATTAATTCCTTAAAATAACATTTGTTGAGCTGGTTTGCCTGCAAGTGTTGAAGTGATAAGTTTTAATTGTCCAACACTAAGGACAATATGAAGGAAGCCTGTCTGGGTTCAGGAAACTGATAAAAAAAACCTCCTCCTACTAGTCAATAATGAATAATATAGTGACAAATTCATGGTTTTAATGAGTAAAACGTGTGGTTCAAAGAGGAGCTGAGTCGTCCTCCAGCCCAAACCCTCAGTAGAACATGAAGCGTCAGCTGTAACACAACATGGACTAAAAATACATCTGTCCCACCAGGGGAATTAGCTCAAATGGTAGAGCGCTCGCTTAGCATGCGAGAGGTAGCGGGATCGATGCCCGCATTCTCCAACTAATATTGGATACTTTACTATTGGAAACAGTCTGGTTGAAAGTCCGTCCACATCAGAACTGGAGGAGTTGGTGTAATGGTGTCACAGATGGAAAAAGAAAAAAACACTGGGTTCCTCTAAGACTCTTTGGTCATATTTCATCCTTTTCGGTTGGTTCATGGTTTTGTCTGGTGTCTGTGGAAGGTAAATATGTCAAATCCAGTCACCACTAAGCTGATGGTAGAACACATCCAGGGCATGAGGTCCATTAAACCAGACTGTGCTGTAGTGACCTCTTGTTCTGAACTTCTCATTGGATTCACAGATTCAGGTCTAATACCTGACTGGGTTTAAGGGTGTATTCACACCTGAAAAGTCCTTTGGTCTGCTTATTTGATTCAGATCAAATGTGGACTTTATTTTTTTCATTTGGGTCGGATCGCATTCGCATTGCACTTTTTGCAAGTGGACCAAAATGCGTGAACACAAGCACACATGTGATGAACTGCGCTTGCATTGGACAGAAAAGTCGGGGGCGGGGTGAACCAGAGACGGCTGGTGTTGATGAAAATAATCGTGGTACTCCTACATACAGTTATCATTTTAGGAATATAAATTGTATTTTTACTGACACAAATTTTTGAAAATAATGTTAACACTCATGAAAGCTCAGCCGGAGCCAGTTTCATAATACGGGCATCTGACCAAATGTCAATGGCAGACTCAGTTTCCTCATTGCTCCATGTCTGTCCACAGCTCATAGCAGCTGCTGTTCGCTCTGACCACCCGTAAACCTCGGCTACTTCCAGCGGCTACAGTGGCTCATCAAGCACAAAAAGGCACAAGATTCCTTGGTTTGGTTCGGTTCGAGGTCGGTTATATTCACACCAGAAGTGAACTGGCCCAGAGTCCGTTTGGAAGCGGACGGTCTCGGTCTGCTTGTTTGGTTCAAATCAGAGTTCACATATTTGTATTCACACCTAAAAAAAAGTCTGGACTTTCTGGGGAAACAAACTCTGGTCCGTTTTAAATGGACCAAACGTGGTAGGTATGAATACATCCTAAGAGTCCAGAGCGGAGGTGTCCAGTCCTGGTCCTCGAGAGCTACTATCCTGCATGTTTTAGATGTTTCCTTCTTCCAACACACCTGAAGGTCATTATCATGCTTCTGTAGAGCTTGATGATAGGCTTATCATTTGAATCAGGTGTGTTGGAAGAGGGATACATCTACAACATGCAGGACAGTAGCTGTGGAGGACAAGGGTTGGACACCCTCAGTCCAGAGTATCAGCACATTCTTTACCCATTCAATAAAGAGTCGACGAGGATGGGATTCGAACCCACGCGTGCAGAGCACAATGGATTAGCAGTCCATCGCCTTAACCACTCGGCCACCTCGTCTGATGACCCCAGAGGTAGAGGTCAAACTCTGACATCACCTTTATCCAAGACTCTACATGCAACAAATCTCATATTGTCTGAACAAAAGGGTTAAAGAAATGTTAAGTACAAAAGGAGGTCACACTAAATACTACTAAATACTAAAATAGCCTTGAATTGACAAAATGAAGGAATTAACCTAGCGAACTGCACAAACCACAGTGGATTAGCAGTCCATCACCTTAACCACTCAGCCACCTCATCTGATGGTTGTTGTGTCATAAGCAGATTCACAGTGACTTCTGACCCTGGATCAGACAGTGAGGTGGATTCTATTCAGTCTTTGTTTTTAATATCCATCACTGTCAGAGTTTGACCTCTTGAAATATGTTAAATCTAGTCAACACTAAGTTGATGGTAGAACATATCCAGGTCATGAGGTCCATGTAGTGACCTCTCATTGGACTCACAGTCCAATGAGACTCACAGACAATACTCACAGTATTAGGATATCAGACTGGTTTTAAGAGTCCAGAGTATCAAGAGATTCTTTACCCATTTAATAAAGTCACGACGAGGATGGGATTCGAACCCACGCGTGCAGAGCACAATGGATTAGCAGTCCATCGCCTTAACCACTCGGCCACCTCGTCTGATGATTTAGTGTGTCATAAGCAGATTCACAGTGAGCTCTGACCTCTGACCCCTGTTCAGACAGTAAGGTGGATTCTATTCTGTCTTTTTTTTGTTTTGTTTTTAACGTCCATCACTGAAAGAAGTGGTTTAAGCTGGATTCAGATCCTGGTCTCGGAGGGTCGGATATAGAGTCTTGAATAAGGATGATGTCAGAGTTTGACCTCTGACTTGGAGGTCATCAGACGAGGTGGCCGAGTGGTTAAGGCGATGGACTGCTAATCCATTGTGCTCTGCACGCATGGGTTCGAATCCCATCCTCGTCGACTCTTTAGCCGTTTGTGAATAAATTGCGATCCTACTCTGACAGAGTTCTGTGTTCATCATGACCTCATTAAAGATCCATGGTCTGAATTCACTCTTATCCATAAAGACCCAGTGTTACTTTTCGCAATTCCCAAATGAATTTTTCTTTATTTTTAGCCTTTTTTAAAATAGTTTATCAACATTTATGCTAATATTATGCTCTGTATTTTGCATTTTTCAGTGATAATAGGTATTTTCCAATGCCAAATTTCAGATGAATTTTGTCAGTAGGTTGAAGAGGTTCAGGAGTTAGGGTAATTTGAATGACGGTATCGCTGGAGACACAGTCGTCCTAAAAGGATTATCTGTATTGATCTCGTCTGTAACCCCCCCTCCCATCTATGCAGCCTGTTTTATGTGGTTAAATCAGGTGTTTGTGTCATCAGAAGGTGTGGGTCTATGTGTTTCCTTCTCTGCAGGTTTTGTGATGAGTTCAGTGTCCTTATGGAGCTCCGGAGTTCTCAGCAGGAGGAGAGCAGTGTGGTGACTCTGTTAAACTCCCAGCATCACATCCACCTCCAGCTTCGCCTCAGCCCACGCTCCCTCACCTTCATCTCCACCCAACACCGAGAATATGAGTACATGTGACCTCCACCAGATCCACAATGACCCAGGGCGTATGTTCAACCAGAGCGTTCACTGGTCTTTGTCTCTTCCATCACACTCAGGTTTCCAGTCCGGTCTCTGTATGATGGTCAGTGGCACCGGGTGGCTCTGGGGGTCTCTCCTCTTTGGTTGGAGGTCTATGTGGACTGTTCTCTGGTGGAGCGAGTGAACTGGGCCTATCCTTGGCAGGGCATCTCCACAGATGGCCTGCTGATCCTTGGCGGCAGCTTGGAGGGATTTGAGACACCCTTTGGAGTAAGACAGCACAGTGCACAGCCTTAAAACACACACAAAAACTAAACTAAATGTGTTTTAAAGGGGTTGTATTTTGCTAAACCCACTTTTATTAGTCTTTGGTTCATTTATTTGTGTATTTGGGGACCATAATAACTCAAAAATTTTGAATTTGAACCCTCCAGGTGCTGCAAAGCCATCTTTATATTTATTTTGGCAAAAATCTCATGGATTTCTACAACCTGTTTTAATTACTTGTTAATTTGTTGCGTGTATAGCTAGTCACGTCACAACATTTGCACAGATAAGGTCAAGACTTCCGACGAATATTTCTCGACATAATTGTTTGTCAGCAGCAGCGGTTGTAGTCCATACTGAAAATATGTCCATACTTCGAGCCGATTACCTAAAATGTTCAGTTGTTGGTTGTATTAATGAACACAAGTGGCTGAACGGGACAGAAAGCATGGACAACAACCTGGGGGAGGTGGGGCATGAAGTGGCTCATTTGCAATTAAAGGGCCAGCGCTCAAAACGACCTTTCTGGTGTCATTAATCAGAAACAGGGTTGAAAATGGACCTGTGGAGTTGAATTAATGAAAAATTAAAACCCAAGCAGAGCATTTACAGTTATGTAGACCACAGGGAAATGTTTGAAAATGCATAATTCCATTGAAAAAAGCAAAATATCACTCATTTAAAGGTTAAAGTCACTAACAAAATTATGTGGACTATTTATTTTCATTAGACTCATTACTGTTGGAAGTAAGATGTAAAAAATATAAGCGAAGTCTTAGCTCTGTTGTTTTTGAAGGGTTGAAGTTAGTATACATGTTTATTTTTCGTTCTATGTTCTTTAGTTAACAAAAGAAAATACAGGAAATAAGTGCACAGCCTTAAAAGACACAAAAAAACTGAACTAAATATGTTGAAAGGTTAAAATCACAATTTAGTTTGACCTCTGACCCCATGACAAGAAGTAGCACAAACAATTAGAAACATCTGACGTGTGTTGAATGAAACCTGGTATAAAACATCAGAAAATTAATGCAACAAAGACATGTTAAGTACAAATGGAGGTCACACTAAATACGACTAAATACTAAAATAGCCTTGAACTAACAAAATTAACAAAAATGATGGAATTAACCAAGAGAATTGCACAAAGCACAGTGGATTAGCAGTGATGGTTGTTGTGTCATAAGCAGATTCACAGTGACTTCTGACCCCGGATCAGACGGCGTTGTGGATTCTATTCAGTCTTTTTTTTTTAATATTCATCTCTGTCAGAGTTTGACCTCCTGAAATATGTCAAATCCAGTCAACACTAACCTGATGGTAGAACGCATCCAGGTCATGAGGTCCATTAAACCAGACTGTGCTTTAGTGACCTCTCGTTCTGAACTGCTCATTGGATTATCAGATTCAGGTCTAATATCAGACTGAGTTTAAGAGTCCAGACTATCAAGAGATTCCATTCAATAAAGGCACGACGAGGATGGGATTCAAACCCATGCGTGCAGAGCGCAATGGATTAGCAGTCCATCGCCTTAACCTTGACAAATTCATGGTTTTAATGAGTAAAACGTGGTTCCAAGAGGAGCCGAGTCAACCTCCAGCCTAAACCCTCAGCAGAACATGAGGAGTTAGCTGTAACACAACACAGACTAAAAATACATATGTCCCACCAGGGGAATTAGCTCAAATGGTAGAGCGCTCGCTTAGCATGCGAGAGGTAGCGGGATCGATGCCCGCATTCTCCAACTAATATTGGATATCTTACTATTGGAAACAGTCTGGTTGAAGGTCTGTCCACACCAGAACTGGAGGAGTTGGTGTAATGAAGTCACAGATAGAAGAAGAAAAAACACTGGGCTCCTCTATGACACTGTGTCTTTGACTTGGTCTTATTTCATCCTGTTGGTTCATGATTTTGTCTGGTGTGTGTAGAAGGTAAAGAGGTGAAGTATGTCAAATCCAGTCAACACTAACCACATGGTAAAACTCATCCAGGTCATGGGGGTCCATTAAACCAGACTGTGTTTTAGTGACCTCTCGTTCTGAACTGCTCATTGGATTATCAGATTCAGGTCTAATATGAGACTGAGTTTAAGAGTCCACACTATCAAGTGATTCCATTCAATAAAGGCACGACGAGGATGGGATTCAAACCCACGCGTGCAGAGCACAATGGATTAGCAGTCCATCACCTTAACCCTGACAAATTCATGGTTTTAATGAGTAAAACCTGTGGTTCCAAGAGGAGCCGAGTCAACCTCCAGCCCAATCCCTTAGCAGAACATGAAGAGTCAGCTGTAACACAACACAGACTAAAAATACGTATGTCCCACCAGGGGAATTAGCTCAAATGGTAGAGCGCTCGCTTAGCATGCGAGAGGTAGCGGGATCGATGCCCGCATTCTCCAACTAATATTGGATATCTTACTATTGGAAACAGTCTGGTTGAAGGTCTGTCCACACCAGAACTGGAGGAGTTGGTGTAATGGTGTCACAGATAGAAGAAGAAAAAACACTGGGCTCCTCTATGACACTGTGTCTTTGACTTGGTCTTATTTCATCCTGTTGGTTCATGGTTTTGTCTGGTGTCTGTGGAAGGTAAAGAGGTGAAGTATGTCAAATCCAGTCAACACTAACCACATGGTAGAACTCATCCAGGTCATGGGGGTCCATTAAACCAGACTGTGCTTTAGTGACCTCTTGTTCTGAACTGCTCATTGGATTATCAGATTCAGGTCTAATATGAGACTGAGTTTAAGAGTCCAGACTATCAAGTGATTCCATTCAATAAAGGCACGACGAGGATGGGATTCAAACCCATGCGTGCAGAGCACAATGGATTAGCAATCCGTCGCCTTAACCTTGACAAATTCATGGTTTTAATGAGTAGAACATGTGGTTCCAAGAGGAGCCGAGTCAACCTCCAGCCCAAACCCTCAGTAGAACATGAAGAGTCAGCTGTAACACAACACGGACTAAAAATACATTTGTCCCACCAGGGGAATTAGCTCAAATGGTAGAGCGCTCGCTTAGCATGCGAGAGGTAGCGGGATCGATGCCCGCATTCTCCAACTAATATTGGATATCTTACTATTGGAAACAGTCTGGTTGAAGGTCCGTCCACACCAGAACTGGAGGAGTTGGTGTAATGAAGTCACAGATAGAAGAAGAAAAAACACTGGGCTCCTCTATGACACTGTGTCTTTGACTTGGTCTTATTTCATCCTGTTGGTTCATGATTTTGTCTGGTGTGTGTAGAAGGTAAAGAGGTGAAGTATGTCAAATCCAGTCAACACTAACCACATGGTAAAACTCATCCAGGTCATGGGGGTCCATTAAACCAGACTGTGTTTTAGTGACCTCTCGTTCTGAACTGCTCATTGGATTATCAGATTCAGGTCTAATATGAGACTGAGTTTAAGAGTCCACACTATCAAGTGATTCCATTCAATAAAGGCACGACGAGGATGGGATTCAAACCCACGCGTGCAGAGCACAATGGATTAGCAGTCCATCACCTTAACCCTGACAAATTCATGGTTTTAATGAGTAAAACCTGTGGTTCCAAGAGGAGCCGAGTCAACCTCCAGCCCAATCCCTTAGCAGAACATGAAGAGTCAGCTGTAACACAACACAGACTAAAAATACATATGTCCCACCAGGGGAATTAGCTCAAATGGTAGAGCGCTCGCTTAGCATGCGAGAGGTAGCGGGATCGATGCCCGCATTCTCCAACTAATATTGGATATCTTACTATTGGAAACAGTCTGGTTGAAGGTCTGTCCACACCAGAACTGGAGGAGTTGGTGTAATGAAGTCACAGATAGAAGAAGAAAAAACACTGGGCTCCTCTATGACACTGTGTCTTTGACTTGGTCTTATTTCATCCTGTTGGTTCATGGTTTTGTCTGGTGTCTGTGGAAGGTAAAGAGGTGAAGTATGTCAAATCCAGTCAACACTACCCACATGATAGAACTCATTCAGGTCATGGGGGTCCATTAAACCAGACTGTGCTGTAGTGACCTCTTGTTCTGAATCTTCTCACTGGACTCATAGATTCAGGTCTAATATCAGACTGGGTTTAAGAGTCCAGAGCAGGGGTGTCCAATCCTGGTCCTCGAGAGCTACTACCCTGCATGTTTTAGATGTTTCCCTCTTTCAGTCCACCTGACAGTCATTATCAGGCTTCTGCAGAGCTTGATGATAGGCTTATCATTTGAATCAGGTGTGTTGGAAGAGGGATACATCTACAACGGGGGTGTCAAACTCCGGTCCTCAAGGGCCGGTCTGCTGCATGTTTTAGATATTTCCCTCTTCCATCACACCTGGAAGCCATTACATCATTATCAGGCTTCTGCAGAGTAGGGCTGCTCGATTATAGGAAAAAAAAATAATCACGATTATTTTAGCAATAATTGAAATCACGATTATTAAAAACGATTATTTGTTAACCTTAAAGTTGTTTATTTTTTTCTAGCAAAACAATGTAAAATATACTCTTTAAACATAAATAAAGCTTTTAACCACTAAAACAAAGTATGTTCACTTTTGTACGAAACAAAAAAATCTTTGAATGCAATAAGTGTACTGTAAATTCAAGTATGTTTCCTTTTGTAAATAAATAGTGCACTGTAATTAAACTGCTATAGACCTGCCATAGAACTGCAGCAATAAAAAAAAAAAAAAACACGTAAAGTGCAAATTATAAATTCCAGTATGTTCAATGTAGTATGAAACAGTAAATTTAGTGGCGTGCCGTGAGGTTTCAGTTCAGGCCTTCTGTATACATCAGCCATCTAGAATACGCACGCTAGGGTTATACAGGTTAGGGTTAGGTTAATACGGGAGTTGCAGCGTAAAGAGATTCGGAGACTGAAGATTGCATTGCGGGCGAAGTTGTAAACGGAGTTGTTTTTATGTGTTTTAGTTTTTCATAAGATTATGATAAAGGTGGCGGTGGTTAAACTTTAAATGGTTACAAAGGTTTGTTGTGTTACCGGTCGGTGTGGACACAACTACGAAACACTTTGTGCACGTGCTGTGTTTTTGCTCTTCATCTTCTTCATCAAACCCAAAGTGATTCCATACAATTGAATTTGACTTGCCTTTTTTGTTTACCAAGCACTTCTGCTGTGATTCGTTTTTCCAGGTCGCTAGGTACAACTGTCCTCTTGGGGTGGACCTGCCGGCTAGCTGGCAGCAGTAGCTTAGAGGGGGGCGGGGCAGAGCAGCTCATGGGAGCTTGCGTGCGTGTGAATTAAACAACTCAAAATTAATAATTGTTTTTTCTCGATTACATAATTTTTATAATCGTTGCGTGTAATAATCGAAATCGTAATCGAATTTCGATTAATTGCACAGCCCTACTGCAGAGCATGATAATGAGCTGATCATCAATTGAACCAGGTGTGCTGGAAGACGGAAATCTCTAAAACATGCAGGATACCGGCCCTCAGGATACCTGGCACAAGACCGCCAGCAATGGAAAACACTGGTTCACCTGGTCAGCTCAACGCACTGGGACGGGACACCCACCCCATCGCAGGAGCCCTAGTAGTAATATACCGGCCCTCGAGGACCAGGGTTTGACACCTGTGATCTACAGCATGCAGGATAGTAGCTGTGGAGGACCAAGGTTGGACGCCACTGGTCCAAAGTATCAGCAGATTCTTTACCCATTCAATAAAGAGTCGACGAGGATGGGATTCGAACCCACGCGTGCAGAGCACAATGGATTAGCAGTCCATCGCCTTAACCACTCGGCCACCTCGTCTGATGTTCAGAGTGTCATAAGCAGATTCACAGTGACCTCTAACCTCTGACCCCTGTTCAGACAGTGAGGTGGATTCTATTCGGGCTTTTTTTAACGTCCATAACTGAAAGAAGTAGTTTAAGTTGGATTCAGATCCTGGTCTCTGAGGGTCGGCTATAGAGTCTTGGATAAAGATGATGTCAGAGTTTGACCTCTAGCTCAGAGGTCATGAGACGAGGTGGCCGAGTGGTTAAGGCGATGGACTGCTAATCCATTGTGCTCTGCACGCGTGGGTTCAAATCCCATCCTCGTCGACTCTTTAACTGTTAGTGAATGAACGCGATCCTACTTAAACAAAGTTCTGGGTTCATCACGACCCTAATTAAAGATCCATGGTCATGAATTCACTCTTAACCCATGAAGACCCAGTGCTACTGTTTGCAATTCCCAAATGAATTTTTCTCAATTTTTAGCCTTTCTTAAGTGGTTTGTCAACATTTATTCTAATATTATTCTCTATATTTTGCATTTTTCAGTGATAATCAGGTATTTTCCTATGTTTAATTCATTGATCATGTAGATGTTCATAAAAGCTCAAATTAAAGTTGAGGGTTATTATATCAAAAACAGAGAAAATGGAAGAAAAAGTGACTTTTTCAGTAAAATATGTCATTAATTGGACATAAAATAAGTGTGTCCATCCACTGTCATTTATCAAACTCCATGGATTTTACTGGTGAATCAATGTTAGAGAAGATGACGGTGTTTCCACAGTAACTACAGAGCCTCTGAACCATGAAAAGATGACACACTGCATTTTACACCAATTATTTACATGTATTGACAGAATTAGTGGATCAACAAGTATTAAACATTAACATCAGCAGGTGCTTTTGGTTTTTGAAGGTTAACAGACTTAATACAGGGTTCTGGATGTTATCAAACAAAGAACTCTCCTCATTTTTATAGATATTTCGTAAAGATGACAAACTGCATTTTACACCAATTATTTACATGTATTGATGGGATTAGTGGATCAACAGGTATTAAACTTTTTAAATCAGTTAATGGTTTTGGTTGCCGGTGGATGTTTGGGTCTTTATGGGTTAAAGGTGGTCTATACCATTGACTTTTGTGTGGGAGGTTGGAGAAAATTGAGAAAAAATAATCAAGAAAATAAAAAAATGAAAAGAAAATGAAGGAAATAAAATGAGCAAAAAAAAAAAAAATTAGGAATTAATCAAGAAAGTTGAAGTAAATAATCACACTAAACACCACAATGTGTTGAATGAAACTTGGTATACAACATCAGAAAATTAATGTATATAAGTATGTATTAAGACATGTTGTTTTTTCCTTGAAACTGTAGTTTTTCCTGCTGTTCATACTTCACATATATCCAGATTGGATCTTAATACAGAGTCAAATGCATATATGTGGACATTAGAACTTTACTAAACCAACAAACCTAATATATGACCAGGACTTTTAAACAGAACTGTACATTTATATGCATACTAATGTTCTACTAGTACTGGACAATATTCTGAATTTGTCATATAAACAGCATATTCTGTTTGGATGTTGTAAATGAGCTAAATTGCAGATGTAACATGTTCATTCTTGTCTATGTTGGACGTGTTTACAGAACATTCTGAACACGCCTCTCAGTCGGGGTTTTCACTGCAGTCTCTTGTTTATTTCCAGTCAGTTCTGTGTGTTATAAACAAACCAACTAACCGACAGGCTGGAGTAGAGATGCACGGCCAAAAGAAAAGCCCACATTTCTGGTCGGAAGGAGAAACACATGAGCAAATACCGCCATCCCAAACTTTTCAAGAAGGTGGTTGAAGCAATGAAAGAGGGCGGCTGTGTTCACGTGCTCGAACAAGTCTCGGAAAACTGAAAAAAAAAATAGGTTGTAACGCAAAGAAGCAAAACAGGACAAGCGGCCCCAGACGTTACGTTATGTTAATTTGAGTATTCATAGCTGCGTGTAAACAAAAATTGTGTGGAATATTTATTTTCATTTGCTTTGCAAGCAGCTTAGTAATAGTATTCTGTAATTATAATGGTGTAGACTTGTGTTTGCTGTAATTTTTTTTTATTTTTTATCTTGTAATATAGATTTTTGGATCAAACTTTAGCTAATTAGCAGTGACAGGACACAGGTTACACACTTATAGTTCATAAACATTAACATTCAAACTGTTGTGTTTCAGTTTGACTTACATGAAATTGTTCACAGAGTTAAAATACTCAATACTGTAGGAAATAAAACATGTAAATCATAAGCAAAAATCTTAGCTTTGTTGTTTTGCAGGGTTGAAATTAGCATATGTGTTTATTTCTCATTCTGTTTTCTTTAGATAACACAAGAAAATACAGGAAATATGTGCACAGCCTTAAGACACACAAAAAAAAATGTAATAAATGTGTTGTAAACGTTAAAGTCACTATTTAGTTTGACCTCTGACCCCATGACAAGAAGCAGCACAAATAATTAGAAACATCTGACGTGTTGAAAGAGACCTGGTCTAAAACATCAGAAAATTAATGTCATAAATCTTATATTGTCTGAACAAAAGGGTTAAAGACATGTTTAAGTGCAAAGGGAGGTCACACTAAATACTAAAATAGTCATGAATTGACAAAATGAACAAAAATAAAAGAATTAACCAAGAGCATTAAGAAAAAATAAGCCAGAAAATGCATATAAATAGAAGAAAATTGGCATTAAATCAACAAAATGTGCAAAACATTAAGGATTAATCAAGAAATTTAAGAAAGTAATCACACTAAATACGACCACTTTGGTTTATAGAAGCTGATTTTTCTTTTACACTTTAGTTTTCTTGCTGTTTATTCTTCACATATATCAGATTGGATCTAAATACAGAGACTGATAAATGCGTATGTGTGGACATTAGAACTTTATTAAACCAACAAACCTAAAATTTCTACACAGAACTCTATATTCAAGTAATTATAACAAAGACAAACACAAGTGAAGGATTAAGTTGCCAAAAAGGAAAAGTGAACCAGTTAATGTTCCATTTCATTGATTAAATTAAATTAAAAGACAGAATATCATAAAGAACATTGCATGACTTCCATTGTTAAGCCTCCGCCCAGAGTCTGTTTGTAATTTTCACCGAAACATGATGATGAGCTGTCTGTAAATACGTGATCAGAATGTAGAGATGAGTGTGTTCTCAGTGGAAACACATCCTCAATCCTCCAGTGTTCATTTGTAGGGAAGCTTCTCATCAGATCCAAGGTGATGACAGGACAAACCAAGGACCACTTTATCTCTTTGACACTTTCATTTTCACTGTAGTGTGGGTTCAGTAATGTATGCAAACACAGATACTTTATTGAAAGGCACTACTTCTTCCTGTTTATATATGAAGGACATCAGATTTGAAATTATAGCAGGAATTTGTAACACACACACACGCACATACATATATACATATGTATGTACACACACACACACACACACACACACACACATATATATATAAAACTCTAAATATACAAACGTATATATAGCTATTATAGCTCTGAATATATATTTATACCAAATATACATATTAAAATACTCTATTGAGACACATTTGTATACACACACACACACACACATATAAAATTCTAAATAGACAAACTTATATATAGCTCTGATAGCTCTGAATATATATTTATACACCAAATATACATATTAAAACACTATATTAAGACACATTTACAACAGCAACTTTCACACACACACACACACACACACACACACACACATATATATATATATATATACACACACACACACATATATATATATATATATATATATATATATATATATATATATATATATATATATATATATATATATACTCATATATATATATATATATATATATATATATATATATATATATATATTATGTACTAGACAATATATTATCAGTATGATAATTAAAGAAATATACATAAATAACTGTGCCATAATATAGTTGTTTGTAATTATAATTATGAGAGTACATTGTGGAATTAAACAGTCTGACGGCCACAGGCAGGAATGATTTCCTGAAATGAAAAAAACACTGTAAACTGAATCCTGTGAACTCTGTGTGTTCACTGCTGTGTGTGATTTGTAGTCATCCTATGTGGACAGCAGGAGACCATAATGAATTTGCACAAATCCATTTTCGTTGACCTCCTGTGTGCGCTGTCTAGGGATTTGGGCGGAGAACGATGGAGCCCCTCCTCTGTGTGGTTTACCCAGGTTTAACCTTTAACCTTTGAGCAGTGACTCATCGTCCCTCTCATGTCCTCAGGGCGCTCTGAGACAAATGACCTTTGTGATGGGGGATCCAGACGCTGCTAGAGACCACTGTACTCTGCACCGGCCAACCTGCGGCCCACCGACCTCCAACACACACCAGGTAGGACGGATTTAACAAACAGTACAACAGGCTTGGATCAGATTCTGGTTCAGTCTCCACTCATGATCAGATTAGAAGAGAAACCCAGTCCCACACCTAGCACAACTGCATCTAATGACATACACTGTTCCTCATAAATGTGGAATAAAATATGTTTACCTAGCGGAAATTGCACTTGAAAACAAAGAGAAAAAAAAAATCTGAGTTATATTGTTATATTTGTAAATTGCACTTAAATTTCTTAAGAAACTTCAGGTTGTATATAGTTCTTCAGGTTATTCACATTTTCATAATGTAATTTTACTTTTTTCACACTAAAAGAGAAAAATTTGCATTATTTTTTAAAAGTTATTGCGTTATTATTTTTCTGGTCCGGCCCACTTTAGATCAAATTGGGCTGTATTTGGCCCCTGAACTAAACTGAGTTTGACTCGTCTGATCTACTGTATGTATTGATACTTTATGATCATATTCCATTCAATGAAATCTTCACATTTGTTTGGTTTTTAGATCGTGCATGCAGACGCCTGGCCTCGTGACAGTGTGAACGCCTCTGCGGACGAGGACCCCTTGCATGTGGTGAGTCTACAGGAAAAGTGTGAAAGGGGCCTTTTCATTCACTCTGCCACATATTGATTTAGTCGCTGTTATCGCTGAGTGATGGCTCATGTGGGGATAACCGCGTTGTGTTTGCTCACATCACGTGCTATAAAGTATAAGAGCCGACAGAATGGTTGTAACACAGCCAGGGCGTGAGGATGTGAAGCGACAAACGGACAGGGAAAGGAGGACGGCCCATGAATGGTCTTCAGTGTGGGTCTGGGAAGTCCATCACACACATTTCACTGATTTGTAGTCCGTCCTCATGAAGCTCTGCCTTTATGTTTCTAAACGGGGGAGGGGCATTATTCCAGCGGCAGCATGGAAACAGGCGTGTATCAGCAGTATTTTGTGTGTGTGCATGTACACGTTGGTTCTGATAAATGCCCCCTTAGGGAGGATTATGGTCTGGCTCTGTGTTCATTCATTCCTGCCTCTATGGCTGCTCGTACCCACTCCAACATTATCTGCCAACTTTCCACATTCAACACTGGATGTGCTTTTCAGGGTGGTGGGTGTATAAAGGTCAGTGGTTCGCAGGGTTTGAAAATGAGCCTGGAGAAAATGGATAATTAAAGATGTGCTTCAATTAATCTATGTCTTGCCTTTACCACATTCTGTACTTTTTTTAACCCATAAAGACCCGAACATCCACTGGCAACCTTGAAATATGGCATAAAAGTGAACAAATATCCTAAAGTGAGGAGAAAATGAGCAAAATACCTGAAAAATGAGAAGAGTTCATGATTTGATAACATCTGGATCCCAGTATTTAGTCTGTTAACCTTCAAAAACCAAACGCATCCACTGATTTAAGTGTTTAATACCTGTTGATTCACAAATCCTATCAATACATGAAAATAATTGGTGTAAAGTGCAGTTTTACTTAAGTTACTCATGGGATAAAATGTACCAAAACTTCAGCAAAATACTTGATAAAAGGAAAAGATGAACCAAAAAACTTTGAAATATGGCATGAAAATGAACAAATATATCTAAAGTGAGGAGAAAATGAGCAAAACACCTGAAAAATGACAAGAGTTCATCATTTGATAACATCCAGAACCCTGTGTTTAGTCTGTTGACCCTCAAAAACCAAAAGCATCTACTAATTTAAATGTTTAATACCTGTTGATTCATTAAGCCAATCAATACATGTAAATAACTGGTGTAAAATACAGTTTTATTTCAGTTACTTATTGGATAAAATGTACAAAACCTTGCAAAATGAGAATATAATGAGCAAAATACTTGATAAGAGGAAAAGATGAACCAAAAAACTTTGAAATATGGCATGAAAATGAACAAATATTTCTAAAGTGAGGAGAAAATGAGCAAAACACCTGAAAAATGACAAGAGTTCATCATTTGATAACATCCAGAACCCTGTGTTTAGTCTGTTGACCCTCAAAAACCAAAAGCATCTACTAATTTAAGTGTTTAATACCTGTTGATTCATTAAGCCAATCAATACATGTAAATAACTGGTGTAAAATACAGTTTTATTTCAGTTACTTATTGGATAAAATGTACAAAACCTTGCAAAATGAGAATATAATGAGCAAAATACTTGATAAGAGGAAAAGATGAACCAAAAAACTTTGAAATATGGCATGAAAATGAACAAATATTTCTAAAGTGAGGAGAAAATGAGCAAAATACCTGAAAAATGAGGAGAGTTCATCGTTTGATAACATCCAGAACCATGTATGTAGTCTGTTAACCCTCAAAAACCAAAAGCATCTACTAATGTAAACTGTTTAATACCTGTTGATCCATTAATCCTATCAATCCATGTAAATAACTGGTGTAAAATACAGTTTGCCATCTTTTCATGGTCATTAGATATGACCCATTTGGGCGTTCAGAGGCTCTGTAGTTACCGTGGAAACACCGTCACCTTCTACAACATTGATTCACCAGTAAAACCCATGGAGTTGGATCAATGACAGTGGACGAAAACACTTGCTTTATGTTCAGTTAATGATAGATTTGACTGAAAAGGTCACTTTATCTTCATTTTTTTCTGTTTTGAAAAAGCTGAGTTTTCTCTGTTTCTAATAAAATAACCCTCATCTGAGTTTTAATGAACATCAACATGATCAATGAATTCAATACAAGAAAATACCCGATTTACACTGAAAAAATGCAAAATAAAGAAGATAATATTGCAACAATTGGTAATAAATCAATAAAGAAAGGTTAAATAGAGAGGAAAAACTCATTTGTGAACTCACATAGAAGTAGCACTGGGTCTTTATGGGTTAAATATGCCTACATCTACAAGGTCTGACTCTCCTGAATGGCACTGGAATAAATTGTGCAGATTTGAGTCCAACAACCACAGTGTAATGTCCCGTATTTGTTAATTAGGATCAAATCCAAGTCATCAGAATCAATTAAGAAGTGCTATTTTCTCCATTCAGTGACATTATGAAATACAACATTGTGGTCGGATGATATAAACTGTCTCACATTTGAGGTTTTTGTCATACTGAGATATCTGGCGCCTCATTTTCTCTTCAGGTTTTCTATAAAATTCACTACATAAATGTTGAATACATCAGAATCACCGACTCCTGTGACTAGCTACACTTCTGTTGAAATTTGGCAGAGGCAAATTTACACACTTTTTGGTCCATTTTTGTTGCGTTCAGACAGGACGATCATCTTCTAATGTATTGGAACTGTTGGTGCCTCTTATTGTTGTATCTGTACTATAGAACCTGAGGAATGCTGTAACTCTGAGAATGCTGTTTTAACCCGTAAAGACCCAAACCAAATTCATCTACTGATCTAAAATGTTTAATACCTGTTGATTCACTAACCCTATCAATCCATGTAAATAATTGGTGTAAAATACAGTTTGTCATCTTTTTATGGTCATCAGATATGACCCATTTGGACGTTCAGAGGCTCTGTAGTTACCGTGGAAACACTGTCATCTTCTACAACATTGGTTCACCAGTAAAACCCATGGAGTTGGATCAATGACAGTGGATGGACACACTGGGTTTATGTTCAGTTAATGATGATTTTATGAACATCCACATGATCAGTGAATTAAGTATAGGGAAATACGTGATTTTCACTGAAAAAATACAAAATTCAGAGGATAATATTACAATAAATGGTGGTAAATAATTGAAAAAAGGTTAACTATAGAGGAAAATGCATTTAGGAACTGCCACAAAAGCTGCCACAACAGCCATTTTTTAAAAACCTATTTAAACTGTGAGATAAGTTCTTGTGGTTAGCACTGAAGATGGAACGAAATATGAAGAAATTATCACGCAGTGAAGTCTAGACTATATGTGAATGAGAAAACACAAAGAAACACAGACTCATCAGAGTGGAATATAAGAATCGTCCACGACACAACAACAAAACGTAGAAATAAAATGAAGACGCCGTGACAGAATTCCATGAAAATAAAAGATCTCAACCATCAAAGTAAATCTGATTGGAAATACATTATAAGTAGGTGGTGTGGCCAAATAAAAAGGCAGTATGTGGTTCTCCTCATTGGGTTTTAACCTTCATGGAATCCCTAAAATTGCCTGTTTACTGATATTAATTATATTACATTTATTTTCATCCACAAAATTACCGGTCTAAGAAGAGGTCATGATGAAAATTGACAATGAGTAAAATTGAACATTCTGATATCAGTATAAATAAACTACACTGTAGTAAATTTAATGTGAACCTTTTATTTACATTAAACAGAATCCCTACAGAAACGTGGGTGCAGTCAGTCATGTCATGGAGCTTCTTAGAAAAAGAAAAACCAGAGTTTATTATGTATTTCAAACACAGCGATGAATGAAATCTGGTTCCTCATCATCATCAGAGGTCTGCGCTCTCCGAGTGCTTTTCTACTTTAGTATTTCATTCTAAGACTTTCTTTTTCACTGTAGCACTTTGAGATTCTAGTGAATGAAAAGTGCTTTATAAATGCAATTTATTATTGTTATTGTTGTTGTAATGAAATAATAATCTGACATTTTACTGAATTATTACATAATGCAGAGTATAATATTATTTTACAAATTTAACAAACAAAAAAAATGCAGAAGTGAATGAATGGCTGCCTAAATGTCTGTTTTGTGGTTAGTTTTTCTTGGGGTTTTCCATCTGAATCCAAATCCATGTTGCTCTGTCGGTGACTCATATGTGAACCCTGCGCTCATGTGTCGGGTGGAACAGTGGGAGAATTCACATCTCATCTTTGACTCCGGAGTGGGTCCCTTCCCTGTTAGTCCAAGTAGATCTGTGTCAGACATCCGTCCTCCAGATGGAGCGTTTTACAGCCTTTTACCTCAGCTGAGCGTCCGTTATTGATCACAGACGTCTCCAGTGTCTTTGATCCAAACTGTCATTCATTCAGATATAGTGGACGTCCTGTAGATCCTCCATCCACACTGTGGCTGATGGTTTACTCCCACTGAGGGCACGTCCACTTCACACCACTGATGTGAAGCTGATACCAGAAAATACCACCCAGATTTGTGCTTTAACCTGTTCCTTCTCTAATTTGTTTAAATTTTCTATAAATTGAAATATGAGACGTGCTCGATACAGTTTCGATAGAATTCATTCGTCCATGTTTTGACAGACATAAGAACAGCCAATATAATTAACCACACTGAACAATCATGCTAGAGCCACGGCGAGGGAGGAAATGAGTGTTCCCTTGGGAGAAAATTTGACTGAGAAGTCGGGCGATCGGGTTACTGAAAAGTAGGGTGCAGCATAGAAGCCAGGAGTCAGGAAGTATGTTAAGTTTCATTTTTGGTTTACGCCAGTTACGGTAGTTAGGGCAATTAAGGAACACGCCCCCACGTACATACCCCCTGATATTGTTTTTGTGAAGATGGTCTGTTTTGTTTGTGTTCTCTTTTAAAATTTGAAAGCTTTTGCCTGCTGGCCAGACTTTTAGTTTAGTTTTAAATATATGTACCTGTTTAATTGATCTGAAACAGTTGTATAATGTTCTTCAGCACATCTGTTATGTTCAACCTCTGACAGAAAATAAATCATATTTAAATCAAAAATATCCTTCTGATGTCTTCACAACTAACTTATGAGTAACGGAAAATTTAAGCTTGACAAAAATAGTGATTTTATTTCATTTTTTTAATGTTTTAAACCCACCCCCCCTTCGGAAGACAACTTTATTTTTAATTCCAGCTTGTGTTTAAGGAACAATCTCAAACTTTATGTTCACATGTTCACCCATTCCTTGTTTGTATATATATACATAGGGGGATGGCTCATATAGACAAAAGTGTACAAGGACAGGATGAGACAAGACAGTGGGACAAAACGGACATAAGACAGGGCAGTAGGACAAGCCAGCTAAGTGGTTGCTGTTGAAAACATAACAAAACATGTGAAAGACATGACAAGTGATTTGATTTAGATCGTTATACATATTGATATTGTCTAATATGAAAAAAATGTCGTGATATAATTTTTTTCCCATATCGCCCAGCCCCAATCAGAAGTTCTTAAACATTCTAGATCAGTAGATGATTTTAGTCCGCGATGGATGTTTGGGTCTTTATGGGTTCAACTCTACACTCACAATAAGTTGTAAAATATAGAGAGAACAGAGAACAAACCCACAGTAAACTCTGTTCGTATCTTTTCCAGTACAGCCGTCTGTCACTGCTTGGCAGAGGAAGCGTGGGTCTGTGCTGTACCACTTCCCAGATGTGTGTGATCTTTTCATTTGGCAGCATATATCAATCATCTCCAACCTCAGCCAATTCAGACTCCAGATCATACTCTGGGGTCTGTCATTTGGTGTAGCCCACTTCAGCTCCACAGTGTAACACATAATGAGATTCAAGCAGCCGCCGTCCTGTACTGTGTCCTTTTCGCACCCACCCAACCTTCCTGAGAAAAACTATCGCATCCTACGTCTTTTTGTAACCCAAACCACATGTCCTGTATGCTGACAGGGTTATCGCACAGACCTAGTGGCTGTGTCACGGTCAGACTGTGTATATTTGTGATGGGACCGTTTATTTGCTGAGAGATCGCAGTCTTTAACACAATATATGGAGCTAAGCCTCATTCCAGCGAAACCCTCTGAATGTGATCCCCCTTTGAGCCCACGCGGCAACCGGGGTTCGTCCACAGTGAGCAAGGGGGCCCCGCCACTTCACGGAGCTGTGATTTAAGCTGCTGTAGGTCTCCTCTGTAATTATTCACTTTAAATCAAATTATCCTCAGACAGATCAATGGGAGATTATTGCTGCGGTTTAATGCATGTGTAAACCATTTGCAATCACTGCAAATATATCACATTCCCTAATTCTCTTTGACACTTTGAATTCTCTAATGTGCCGCTGCTGCTGTTGCACGTTTCACATCCATAAGTTCAGTCACATAAAAGAAGGGAAAAATAAGGAAGTGGTTGATCTATGTGGGGTTTTGGAAATCTTTTAAATGTTGGTATAAAAGTGACTCAGGGTTTTTTTTTTATGTTTTGGTTCTGACAGGTTGCTACAGTATATGACACTATATGGACAAAAGTATTGGGACACGTTGAATTAAGGTGTTTCTTTTCTAACAGGCATAATAATGTCATAATATAGTTTTGTTTTGGGATAGATATCATTGCATTGGTTAGTTTGGTTCAAATTGTTATCTTTACCATACCATACCATACCATACCATGCCAACTTTATTTATAAATCACTTTAAAAGTGCTTCCAAAGTGCCATACATGAATCATAAAACAAGGGAACAAACAAGTAAAAGAGTGATAACACAAGATACAAAGCGGGCTAAGAACAACAAAATACAACCATCATAAAAAACAAAGACAAATTAAAATCTGGTGAAAACAACATAGGAAGTCTTAAAAAAACAAAAACAAAACCCATCTCACTCATTGATTAAAAACCAACGAGAAAAAGTGCGTTTTTTAGATCTTTGCTTCTAAAATGATTCAGAGATGGGTTTTACTTAACTTCTCTCAACACTGATTTTTTTTTTATCCATGACTATGATTTTAAATGTTCTACCTCCAAATTTGTAAAATATTTTTCATGCTCTGACTGTAAATAATAATTTTCTACCACAACTAGCCATCTACTTTCTTCACATCTCATCTAGGAAGAAAAATCTACCATTAAACTTCAAGGAAATATTGATTTTTATAAACTATGTGGACAAAAGTACTGGGACACGGTGAATTCAGGTGTTTCTTTTCTAACAGGTGTCTGGGATACAAAACAATAATGACTAATGACATAATATAATTTTACATTTTGATAAATATCATTGCATTACATTGGTTAGTTTAGTTTTAATAGTTATCTTTGCTTCCAAAATTATTCAGAGATGGGTTTTACTTAATGTCTCTCAACACTGATTCTGTTTTTTTTTTTTGTTTGTTTGTTTTTTAACCTCTAAATTTCTAGAATATTTTCCGTGCTCTGACTGTAAAAATAATTTTTGTACCACAGCTAACCATCTACTTTCCTCACATATCACTTTGGAGTAAAAATCTCACAATAAACTTTAAGGAAATATTGATGTTTATCTGTCAAAACAGCATGAACAGGACATCTTACAACTGTAGACATGATGTGTCCCAATACTTTTGTCCATATAGTTTATAAACATCAATATTTCCTTAAAGTTTAATGGCAGATTTTTCTTGCTAATTGAGACATGAATAAAGTAGATGGTTTGCTGTGGTAGAAAATTATTATTTACATCAAAACATGAAAAATGTGTTAGAAATTTAGAGGTAGAACATTTAAAATCATAGTCATGGATTAAAAACACACAAAAAAAATCAGTGTTGAGAGAAATTATCTGAATTCAACATGTCCCAACACTTTTGACCATCTAGTGTAACTCACCTCTTTCTTCATCACCTCTGCTTTCATTACAGTTTAACTGAGACGTCCATAAACAAACATATTCACACAAGAAGATCTCCATAGACTTAAAAAAAAAAGCAGAAGTTAAATATATGTATGTTTCACAAGTCACACAGAACGGCAGTTATTTGGGGAAACCAGACGTTTATTTGAGATTTGTCATAGGGAGGTGAAGTCATGCCCCTTCCACTGTGTCCCATGAGACCTTATTTCAGAAAAAAAAATATTGCAGTCAATGTTGAGAGACAAGTCATTATTTTTATACATATGATGTTTGTCAAAAAGATAATTTTTCAAGTCAAGAAACCTGACATGAAAAGTTTGTTGTAAAACTGTGAAAATACATAAATAGTACAGATTCAATACACACCCGAAAACAACTTTTCTTCTGAGTCTGAAGATGCCTTTACAACTTTAACATGACCAACCTGTAGAGACTTTGGCCATTTTTCATAATTTTTTATATCACCCTCCCTGATTGAGGCGAAAAATGTCAGTGTAATGGTTGTTCTGGTTTTCACAACGTATATTACGTGATACGAGATATGCCATTTCATACTGAACTAGTACTATTTTTTTGTATATTTACTAGGGCTGGGCGATAAAATGATAATGATATATATCGCAATATAACTTTTCCTCGATACAAATATGAGACATGCTCGATACAATTACGACAGAATTAATTTGTCCGTGTTTTGACAGACATGAGAACAGCCAATCATAATTAAGTAGCGCTGCACCAGTATACCCCCTGTCTCCACAACTAATTTATGCATAATGGAAAATTTAAGCTTGACAAAAAATTGTGATTTGACTTATAGCATGATACATTTCGATATTGTCTGATATAAAAAAAAATTATCATGATATGATTTTTTTTCCATATCGCCCAGCCCTAATATTTACCAAAACAGTAACTTTCTTGTCTTAGTTGATGTTAATGAGACAAATTGTCCATTTGTCATCATTAACCTGAAGTCCCAGTGAGGAACACTAGAGGGGGTGGGACTTCTCTAATACTAATATGTACGATTAAAAAAAAACAAAAGTGATCTACTTGTCATTTTGGTAGCAAAACTGGAAATCCATTCAGTCCAATCCACTCAGTATTCTTTCACCAGACTTGGAACAATTTGACAGTTATGTCTTAAACTACTTTTTGCGATATAGCAACAATTGAATCACAAGGGGGCGCTAAAATAAGCACCAATTTGACACATTTCCAGAACTTTACAGTGAAAGCATTCAGTATTTTTCATCGAACTTCCTGCAATTTTTAACTCCTGTGATTCATTGCGCTTTTATTTTTATGTCTATCATCTGCCTGTGTTTTCCATGATGCTATTTTCTCTGCTGCTTTGGCAACAAAATGAGGACTATTCAACATTTTTCCACTGTCATTAGCAATGCTCTATACCATTAGCAGTGTCTCTTGTTGGTATCTTTAAGATTTAAGACAAATTTTACTTTTTAAAATGTAGTAAAGTCGATTCAGGCTTCTACCCAGGCTGCATCCACTAAAACATGCAGAAAGGATAGAAAACAAGAAGCACATAAAGGACTTGAACTTAAACAAAACATACAGTAAAGGCCTTCATTCATGTTAAATAGATAAAAACAACTCTAAGAAAAAGTACAGCGAGAAGCAGCTGAACCTGGAAAATGGTCGACTTCTTCTGATATCTTTGTCTCAACAGTACAGATTAAATATTCGACCTGTTTTCATTCTTTTTTTATCACATCCTGTCATCATGTTGGACCTGGTTTTGGTTGTATTCTGTGTTTCTGTGTATGCCCTCAGAGGCCCTGCAGTCAGTGAGTCATGGATTACAGTATGTGATTCGATGCCAGTGTGCAGAGACGTTTTTACATTCCTCTACTTTTTTGCACAGAGCAGTATTTCATGAGGCTTTGATGTGACGGTAGCAGATGAACCTCCATCCTCAGGCTTCAGTCACTGTGTTTACATAGAAGCCAATGTTCTAGTTTTACTTCACCTATATTCTGCACTTGATATGGGCCGTGTATCCAACATATCCTGTTAGGATATTCTGAATTAGCCCATAGTCTCAGCATGGTCAGATAAAGATGTGGGGTATTCGTCTAGTTTGAGGAGCATTATGTGCATTCAGTGTGTGTCTCACTTTGGATTTTTAAAGTAGTTAGTGAAATGCAGTGTTTAGTGTTAGAGACAGGGTTTTTCATTGAATACAAACAGACGAACCAAGAGTTTTTCAGCCTGGAGTGGAGATGCATGGCCAAAAGAAAAGTCCACACTTTGGGTCTAAAGGAGAAACACACCAACTGTTTTATAAATGACTTGGATCTGAACAGGTTTTTGGACATGTGCAAATATTACAACACCAACCTTTTTCAAGAAGGGGGAAGGAAGAGGCTATATCAGCTCACACCAATGGGAAAGACTTACAGTTGTTCTAATTTTCCATATTTTGACACTATAATCAACATGCAGGACAGATGTGTTAATTGCACAGAATCTTAAAATGCATGACTGCATGTAAACAGGAACATTAGGGGAATGTTCATTTTCATTAGGCATGTAAACAGATTATTTATTTTATACTGTTAAAAGGATCCTCATGACACTCAGCTAATAACAGTAATTAATGATGATAATTATCAGGGTTCTCGGTAGCGTCATTGAACGTCGGGGCCCCCGATGCTGTCCCTGGGGGACCCTGATGTTGACATTTGACCCGCGACGCTGTCTTTCAACCAGTGTAGCGGTGTATTTTTGTGTGTATTCTGCCCCTGCTTGTGTGTATAGCGGCTAGCTCGGCAGATAGGTAACAGGTTTCTCAAGAAAAGCAGGACACCGAAAACTTCTCTCCAAAGCTTTTACTCGAGACTTCACAGTAAAACTGCAACAGACATACAAAACATGTCTCAGCTATGTTCTTTGTTACAGCACGTTAACATAGCATTACACATTTAAATGAATGTGAAAAGATCGCTAGCTTGATACTAACATAAATGGGAAAATCCATAGACATGCTAACGATTAGCATCTTCAGATAGACTTAAGATTTACAACGTCTTTTAATCTAACAACAAAAGTTTACGTCAGAGACCAGTTTTACAATTCATTACCACAACAACTGAATATAAAATACTCACAGGCAAACGTTCTTTCTGGCCGTACAAACAGAATGAGAGAAATGTGTCTGCTACTTCCTTCCCATGTCTGAACTGGCTACGGTAACACCGAAAGTACAAAACACACGCCAGTGCAACTTATTCCAACCACCAGAGGGCCCCCTTTGCTTGCTTTTAACAACAGAACATCACAGTGTGTGTGTGTGTGTGTGTGTGTGTGTGTGTGTGAGATCATCCAGCGTAATGATAACGAGATTTGAATTTGAAAAAATATGTTCCTTTGTCTTGACGCAAAACGCTGCAGACAGGAAATGAGAACAATAGAATCCACACCCCTTTGTGTGCCTTGGTATTGTCTGACGCCCCCCCGGCAACGTCACTTGCCTTACACTCATTGGCTGACAATGAGACTTCAATCAATTTATCTTATTTAAACGGACCGATCACCCGTGGAAAATTCTATCTAAAATTTAGCCTGTGCGTGCGTGTAGTGTGAGTGCCGCTCCAATTATCCCTAATTTCGTGCAAGTGAATATTTTTGTACGGTCATGTCTGTGTCGAAGCGCAGGAGCAATGCCAAACGCAAGGGTAATATCACATCGTTTTTTGGCTTTATTCCTCAAAATTTCCCCTCAAAATGCAGGAAATAGTGTTTCAGAGAGTTATAAATTTCAAAATTTTCCAGGGGAGGATGCCCCTGGACCCCACTACAAAACTCACACCATATACACTATGTACTGCGTACATGGTGCCCCTACGCTGTGAAAAAATCCTAATGAGAACCCTATAGGTGTAGTTAGACTCTTAAAAAAAAAAAAAGTCATTAAATATAGAGAAGCTGTAGCTGAAATTCTATGAAAGTCATCCAGTGTTATCCAACATCCTTCAAAAAACTTGCAATGGTTAAAGTGTGAAGTGTCGTCTTGTTGGTAGGGATGGACCGATACCACTTTTCCAGACCGAGTACAAGTACAAGTACTTATTTTTGAGTACTTGCCAATACCGAGTACTGATATGAGTACTTAATAATCCCATTCCAGTTCTTAGTTCCTTTTGTAAATGTACTTTATTACCTCCGCCAAGGAGGTTATGTTTTTGCCAGGGTTTGTTTGTCTGTCTGTTTGTCTGTCTGTTAGTGTGCAACATAACTCAAAAAGTTATGGACAGATTTGGATGAAATTTTCAGGGTTTGTTGGAAATGGGATAAGGAAGAAATAATTAAATTTTGGTGGTGATCGGGGGTGGGGGGGCCCACGGGGGGGCCCATTTCCAACAAACCCTGAAAATGTCATTAAAATCTGTCCATAACTTTTTGATTTATGTTGCACACTAACGAACAGACAAACAGACAGACAGACAAACAAACAAACAAACCCTGGCAAAAACATAACCTCCTTGGCGTGGGGGGGCCCACGGGGGGGGGCCACTGATCAGCCTTGGCGGAGGTCTGCGCTCTCCGAGTGCTTCTAGTTGTCATTGTCATTAGTCTGACTGGAACAAAGTGCTGCTACTGACATTTAATGCGTAGCAATGAACGTTTTTCAATCAATCCACCAGGGGGCGCCGCTTTTAATTAACCATACTGGCCGAATACCACGAAGAAGAGTAAAGTTTTTAAGAAGAAGAAAGTCAGTAGTAATAAACATGGAGACGACAGAGGTAACACTAATGTGGATACTAATGTGGATATTGAGGGTAGTTGTCCTAAATGTGTCAGTAGTTCTTCTCTAACTCTAACAGTCGCTCTTTGAACAGATCCTCTACCTCCACGGTTCCCGGTGGTATTCTCCGTCTGGGTACGCATCCGCCAGCACCTGGAAAACGGATGGAATGTACGCAGAGGACGGACAGAACTCTCCATCTGTATCCATCTGTGTCTTTAATGTTACTTGCAGTCAGCGTTACTTTTGTCACCGTCATTTATTTTGAAAAATCTCCACACTGCTGACGTTACTCCTCCACCGCGTACCTGCTGCACTTAACAGCGAATGTCGCACTGCCGTAAGTGATACCGGTGCGGTTGTATCAGAGTACTTTTACGAGTACAAGTACAAGTACACACGCTGAGTATCGGACCCGGTATCGGTACATTCCTATGTGATGGTTTTATAGAAACTGGTGTTCATATTTGGATCAAGACGGTGAAACTAGAGAAGAGGTACTTAATATTAAAATATACAGTTGTATTTTATAACCGTAAAGTCAAAGTTGCGAAATATATAAACACACTCATTACAGCTACCTGAGCTAATTAGCAGGCTAGCTGACAGACCATATAGTTTAATATGATTAACGCTAGCATAAGTATGATGTTAGCATTAAAGTCATCCCATTAAGTGCTGAAAGACCGACAGAATCCTTTTAACGTCTTGTTAGTGTAACTCCTCAGACATAACTATGGCAGAGCTGCCTGTCAAGGAGAAAAATAAGTTTTACTCAATAAACGAGAGCTCCGAATGTCTGACTCTCCAGCTGAGCTAACGCTAGCTATCAGTCAAAACTCACACAGGTACAGACAGACTCACCTGTCAATCACAGTGGCCACTCCCTTAATTATGCAGAATTTTTTAGCCCTCATATAATCTAAAGAGGTGAATTATATAAAATTCTCCCCCCAGGCCACTGTTTTTGTACCAGGCTCCAAAACTTGTTTGTTTCTGCTTTAAATTGGGACACTTTAACAAAAGGCTCTGTGGGCATTGATTTGCTTTTGGAGTCAGCCCCTAGTGGGTGTTGAAGTTACTGCAGTTTGTGGCACTTGTACATTAGCTTCTCATTTCAACGCCAGAGGTATCTGCTGGGTAAATGCTTAAGTAATTAAATAAGTAAAGACTTCAGTAATTGAGGGATTGAAATAAGAACTTTTGTTTACATAAGATGTTATACAATGACATTAGTGATATTCATTGACATAATATACAACGCAAACATAAATGCCTTAAATACAGTACACATTCACATACAGGTCAGAAATGATTGTTATAAAATGACAAATGCTGCACATACATTTAGGTAAAATAAAAATAAAAAATGATATGTAAGACATGCAAAATAGTGGTTTTGTTCTGTTAAGATAAGATAAGATAAGATATGACTATTTATCCCACCATGGGGAAATTTCACAGTAAACAGCAGCACCAAACAACAAATGCTGCGAAAAGACAGGTAGAAAAACAACAAACGAGTGAAAAAGTAAATGTAAAGTGAAAAAAAAAATAAATCTGGTATTTATAGAAATATTTATATACATTTAGAGGTGAAACTGTCAATCTTGTTTTGTTTTTGGCTTTTTTTTGCACCTGATACACTTGCTCTTTGCACAGAGTACTCACTTTATTTTATTTTTCCTTGCTTAGTGTACAGTTTAGTACCTCCGCTAAGGAGGTTATGTTTTCATCAGGGTTTATCTGTTTGTTTGTTTGTCTGTTAGCAGGATAGCTCAAAAAGTTATGGAAGGATTTTTATGAAATTTTCAGGAAATGTTGATATTGGCACAAGGAACAAACCATTCAATTTTAGTGGTGACCGGGAGGGAACTGATCTGCTTTGGTGGAGGTCTGCGCTCTCCGAGTGATTTTCTAGTTTCCTTTATTTCCTTTTAGTTTAAATTGTTTATGTTAGACGTGTGACGGGAACTTGCAAAGTAAGAATTTCATTGCTCAGTACTGCAGTGTATATGACAATAAACTTCTTGAATCTGGAATTTTGTCATCTGCAAAAAAAAATAAAAATAAAAAATCCTTCTGCACATTATTTGTTTATCAGGTAAATATCAAAGGGTCAATTATTCCACTTCAGTATTGGCTTGTTTGGAATACAGTAAGACTAATAAAACCTGGAGTATTCAGTGCATGTGGATGTAGCGGGTGAGTATTATGGGGTGTGGCGGTGTGTCGTACACCAGTCCTGTGGTTTGTGTAGTGCAGAGTGTTTGGTGTGTCTGCTGGCTCCATGAGGTTCAGATGGAGGAGGGGAAAGCCCTGCAGCTCGTGCCCTGACAGGACCAGCGGACTTGTGCACATGGACTCTGGACTCTGCTTGACTGGAGCACAGCTGCAGTGAGGGACATGCTGTAGACATGTGGATTGCGTTAACCTGCGTGCTGGGCTGCTTTTGGCTCCACATGGGACTGGCTATCGATGGGAAACAGACAGATGTGGTATGTAGTGTAAGGGATGGGACCCAATGTGTCAGCTTTAACAAATCAGACTATGGTGGGATGCAGGTAGAAAGCGCACGTCTGGGAAAGTCTTTGTTTTTTTTGTATGATGTTAAAGTGTACATGAAGTGACGCTCTCGTTCTTGGAGTTAATTAAGCTGTTTTGTCATGCTTCTTTTATTCTGCAGCCAGTAGTAAACGCCCTTTATTTCATAGAGGCCCTCTTAAACCGATCCATATGAAGCACGTTGATCTCTGCCAGCGCATATGTGCACTTGTAAGCTTTATTTTGCCTATGATCAGATGTTCTGTGATGATCTTAACCTTTTATAGGGAACTCACAGAAATACTATAAAATTCAACATTTCAACCTTAGTGTGTTATTGGAGGACATAACAAGACTTTATTACTTTTGTGAAATTTTTAAAATGTTTTTATTTTAATGTAGAAAATCAAAGTCGATGAAGTTACCATATTTAGTTCCTTAACTGTAAGGCACCAAAGAATTATATATATATGAAATTATATACATAAAATACAAGAAAAAACACATGTAAAGTGAAAGGAACATCTATTTTAGAACATTAGAACATCACTTTTAGAACATTAGACCAACAAAAGTGCTAATATAGTCACCTGTCAACATCCACCTTATCCCTTTGAACGTCAAATCAAATTAAATAATTAGTTTTATATGTCACCAAATCGTAACAAAATTTATCTCATGACATTTTACATATAGAGCCGGTCAAAACCAGACTCTCAAACCAATTTACAGAAACCCAACAGAATCCTTCAGGAGCAAACACTTGGTGACATCATTCTTTACATTAGTATCATTACTTCATGGTATCTAACAAAGTAGAGGTGGACCTTACAGACCCTGTTGACATTGGACCTGAGATTGTTGACGCACTGTCCTCACTGTAACTGTTGCTGTCACTGTCTCGTGAATTACCAAAAATAGTCACTTGCCCGATAAAGGGTTAATTTGTTTGTTTTTCTTTAAGTCTTGTAGCTTTATAAAAAATACTCTGAAATTCAAAATTTCCCCTTCAGTGTGTTTTTGGAGGACATAACAAGACTTTCTTACTTTTGTGATTTTTTTTCAAAATTTTTCATTGTCATGTAGAAAATCAAGTTAATGAAATTACCGTATTTGGTTCCTTACCCATAGGTGGCAAAAAAAAGGAAAAAATATCCAAGAAGTATATATGAAAAACACATGTAAGATGAAAGTAACATGTATTTTAGAACATTAGAACATCACTTTTAGAACGTTAGAACAACATACAGTCGCGGAAAAAAATATTAGACCATCAAAAGTCATCAGAAACAATGGTAATGCGATTAAGTTGTAACTCCTGTGTGTATCATGTGACTAAAACAGACAAAAGAAAACATGGAATGCCTAAAAGCACTGTTTTTGTCAGTACAATGCCATAGATATTGATGTAAGCAGTTAAGTGATTTTGGTTATTATCAAGAAAACATGGAAAATGTACCTTTAGTTGTACCCGGAATTAAAATGAGCAAGAAATTGAAGAAAGCAAGGGGTAGTCTAATATTTTTTCCATAACTGTAAATGCTGATCATTAGTACCATTACTTCATGGGACCTAACAAAGCAGGTACACTCACTGTTCATGCAGAGGTGGACCTTATAGACCCTGAAGACCACATTGGACCTGAGATTGTTGACTCACTGTCCTCACTGGAACTGCTACTGTTACTGTCATGTAATGTGTGCTGAAATTACCAAAAATAGTCACTTGTCTGATATAGGGTTAAACATGCAGTTTAACAATGTACAAGAGCATGTGAGGAGAATAGAAGAGTCTCCATTCAAGCCAAACAACAATGTGAGGGTAACTTGTAGAGCTCAGATGCCTGCTGACCTCCCCGCTGACCTCCCTCTGCGCTGTGTACACACATCTTCTTACGCAACTCTAGTCCAGGACGATCTTAGATGCGGTGTTTCCTCAAAAGCACCCC
Source organism: Sphaeramia orbicularis (assembly GCF_902148855.1). Lineage (NCBI taxonomy): Eukaryota > Metazoa > Chordata > Actinopteri > Kurtiformes > Apogonidae > Sphaeramia > Sphaeramia orbicularis. The sequence goes on along the minus strand of NC_043965.1, from coordinate 7,694,004 downwards.
TGTCATTATGTATAGCTCCACATGATGGACTATGTTTGCCCAGCTGCGGCTTCAGACGCGTGGTTCAGCACAGATCATAGATGGCTTGATTTATAGCAGCTCATAGCGGTGTCACTGACTGGACGCCGGTTACGCTCTGCCAGGGGCCGACCTATCACATGGCTTAGATGTTATCAGTCATGTTAACATCCCTGGACGATGTGGAGTGGATTACACTTACATTTCCCAGCTTTTGATGGTGAAATGTATTTACTTTTTGTTTTCATTTACAGTCAGTGTCAGATAAGGGGTTTTATTTGGAAGAAAAAAACAGTCACATTTCAAAATGAGTTGTGGGAATATACACTATATGGACAAAAGTATTGGGACACGTTGAATTCAGGTGTTTTTTTCTAACGGGTCTGGGATATAAAACAATAATGACAAATAGAATAATATAGTTTTATATTGGGATAAATATCAATGCATTGGTTAGTTTGGTTTAAACTGTTATCTTTGCTTCCAAAATGCTTCAGAGATGTTTTTTTTTTTTTTTTTTTTACTTAATTTCTCTCAACACTGATTTAAAAAAAAAAAAAAAAATTATCCATGACTATGATTTTAAATGTTCTACCTCTAAATTTGTAAAATATCTTTCATGCTTTGACTGTAAATAATAATTTTCTACCACAACTAACCATCTACTTTCTTCACACATCTTCCATTAAGCGTTTAATAAAATATTGATGTTAATAAACTATATGGACAAAAATATTGGGACACATCATGTCTACAGCTGTAAGATGTCCTGTTCGTGCTGATTTGAGATTAAAAAAAAATAAAATCAGTATTTCCTTAAAGTTTAATGGGAGATTTTTCTTCCTCAGTGAGATGTGAGGAAAGCAAATGGTTAGTTGTGGCAGAAAATTATTATTTACAGTCAGAGCACGAAAAATATTCTAGAAATTTAGAGGTTCAAAAAACAAAAACAAAAATCAATGTTGAGAGAAATTGAGTAAAACTACCTCTGAGGCATTTTGGAACTAACTAATTAACTAATGCAATGATATTTATCCCAATATAAAACTATATTATTTCATTTGTCATTATTGTTTTGTATCCCAGACCCCTGTTAGAAAAGAAACACCTGTCCACATACTTTTGTCCATATAGTGTAGTTGTATAGATTGAAAGGTAACTCATTCATTGGACAGTTGTGGCTTCAGACATATTTCTTCTTCCTGATTGAAATCATTGTGAGTACAGATTCCAACTTAAAGGTTTATGTACAAACTAATAATGTTATCTGATACGATGTGCGTTTACATGTTTCAACAACTTTGATCAAAACAGATGTTTTTGACATATACAAAGTTTTTTTTTCTTTTTTTCCCTTCACTCTGGTCATTTAAATGTCCAACAGTTCTTAATTCTTTTAAGATCTCTAAGAAAAAAAAGTCATATCTGCCATACATCAGTTTTGTTTTAGGACCTCCATGTTTTTTTTTCCTTCCTGGAAACCCCTCACGTCACTTAATCCACACTCCACACAGGGCACACACATGGAAAGAACAAATTTACTCCAACCACAGATAAATGATGGGATTAATTTTACATGGATTACATGGCTACTGTTACATGTACATGGATGTTACAATACTTTTCACACCTCCCCTCCCTCTTCTTTTACACTCCATATTCTTGCTGTTGGGCGGAAACCTAGTAAGTCCATTTTTGGTCTTTTTTTTTTTTTTTTTTGTCATAAAATGATTCTGTTAGTCAGTTTTCATGTTGGCCTGATGGTTTTAGAAAATATTTAACCAATTAAAAGTGTTGAAAATGGCTTGTGACTACATCTGTTAACTCCATTCATTTATTTAGTATATACATGTCTTTTCCAGTTTTCTGAAAAATAGCCCTTTTGGACATAAGAGGTTTCTACCCGACAGCGACGATATGCTTTAACCCAGGGGTCTCAAACTCATTTTCTTTCAGGGACCACATTCAGCCCAATTTGATCTCCAGTGGGCCAGACCAGTAAAATAATATCATAACCCATAAATATTGACAACTCCAAATTTTTGTCTTTGTTATTAAATTATGAAAATACTTACTTTTATAAACTATCCAAACAAAAAAAGATGCAAATAACCAGAAAAAACTGAAATTTCTTAAGAAAAATAAGTGCAATTTTAACAATATTATGCCTCAACTTATCATTTATACATGTGCATTATGGATCGAATCTACAAAAACACTAAACACTTAGTAACAGGCAGAAAATTGTTAAAATGGTGCTTAATTTTCTTTAGACATTTTAGGTTTATATTTGTTCAAGTTAATCACATTTTATTGTTACAGGATAGTTTGTAAATGTAAATATTTTCATAATTTAATGTTATTTTTTGCACTAAAATAAAGACAAAAATTTGAAGTTATTATTTATAGACATAATGTAATATTATTTTTTCACATCAAACTGTAGGTTTTTATGCTGTTATTATTTTCCTTGAGATTATATTGGTCTATATTGTGGAAAATGAACTAAAATGAGTTCCACAGCCTTGACTGTGAAATTTTTGCATTTTGCAAATTCATCCTACATTGGAACCTTTGGCGGGCCACTTTTGGCCCCCGGGCCACATGTTTGATACCCCTGCTTTAACCCATAAACTCTCAGTACTACTTTTGTGGCAGTTCCCAAATGAATTTTTCTGTTGTTTAAACCATCCTAAAGCAATTTATCACTATTTATTACGATATTATTCTCTAATTTTGCATTTTTCACTTTGAATCATGTATTTTCCTATATTTAATTTCCTGTATTTAATTTAGATGTTCATGAAAACTCAAAAGTTATTATATCAAAACAGAGAAATATCAAGAAAAGAGGACTTTTTCCAGTAAAATCTATCATTAATTGAACATAAACCCAGTGTGTCCATCCACTGTCATTGATCCTACTCCATGGGTTTTACTGGTGAATCAATGTTGTAGAAGATGCCGGTGTTTCCACGGTAACTACGGAGCCTCTGAACGTCCAAGTGGGTCATATCTGATGACCATGAAAAAATGACAAACTGCATTAAACACCAATTATTTACATGTTTTTATAGGATTAGTGGATCAACAGGTATTAAACAGTTTACATTAGTAGATGCTTTTGGTCACCAGTGGATGTTTGGCTCTTTATGGGTTAAAGTGGTTATCCAAAGATCTGGCATAAATATATCCACCAATTACATTAGGTATTTATGAGATAACTTGAACAGAGTCCTCTTTTTGTCCTTGTGGGGTTGTTTGGTTTCCAGGATTGGATAGATACAGCTTTTATACCAACCTACCCATACAGGAGAAACCTTTAAATGTTCACAAATTAGATACTGTTAAAAGAATGGTGAATAATCTGAAATAATATGCAGTTTAGTTTAATAATGCATCATTTGTGTCTGAAATACAACACCTTGGGCAGGTTTGGTGGAACCTCATTACACTTCTAGTTATGTCTGGGTTTCCTTTAGTCAGTGACATCAAATTAAATCAGCTTCTCATTGATATTTCTTTCCTTTTGATCTTGACGTATGGTAGGCTTACATGTACACCCACAGAATCCTGACATGATGGATTTAATACTTAAAATAACCAAGGTTTATGTTTCCCTGAGGGATAAAACAGCGCCATCCAGACAATGACCATTGTTTGTTAAAGTGTAATATAATACAATCAAATGTATTCTACAGTAATAAGGTGATGTTGATGGAAAGCTGCAGTGCTGGGCTCATGGAGTATCTTGGACTTCATTGATGGCTGTAGAAAAGAGAAACTTACCACTCTGCTGCTCTTTTGTTTGAGTTCACAGATTAGATATTTCTCATGTCTGCTGTCAATGAGTTTCTAGGTTTGCATGGGTGCTTGAAATCCTTGAAAATGCTTAAGTTTCAATGTTGTGTTTTCAAGGTCTGAAAAGTGCTTGAATTTTGGTTTAAGTGCTTGCAATTATAGCTGTGATATATTTATTTATTTTAAATATAACCTCCCAGGTTAGATGGCAAGACAAAGCTACTTAGAGGGAGGTGATAAATTTAGAAAAATAAAACTTTATGTCAAAAAAGAAAATTATCGGGTGTTCTTGGGTCAGATCTTTGTCTCAGTGTGAGTGTGCCAGAAGAACACCAAGTGGCTTCCCTTTTTTTGGATAAAACTTTGTGTTCTCCTTTATTTTCTAAACTTTTATTACTATTATGAAACATAATTTTAGATATTTATAGCTTAATACAATGTACATCATTGTAATAAAAAGTGAAAAAAATAATCATGAATATATGTATTCCTCTAGGTATTTATTTTACTTCAGTGATAAGGTGCTGTGATGTAAAAAAAAAAAAAAAAAAAAAAAAAGAAAATGACCCTTAAAAGTGCTTGAATTTGACCTTGAAAATTGTGTATGAACCCTGGAGTTTGCTTTACACTACAACAAATAAAACAAATATGACTATAATAGGGGTTGAGTAAACTATTACTGAGTATGACTAGACTGTGCTGATGGTTAAAAGTGACCTATGGCCACAAGAATTGAGTAAAAAACATAAACAAGATTACCATAGGCCAAATCCATAAAAGGACTGAACGGCATTTGCAGGGGTAAAATCAGTGTAAATGAGACAAATATTTAGTGTTTAATGCAAAAAGCACTAGAAAAGGGTTGAATTCACTGCCAATGCTGGACTGGTGTCATTTGCATATATGTAAATGAGATAATATTGTTGTGTGTAATGGACTTATTTCACATTCGGTGCAAAATCAGTTCATTTAATTTCTGAAATTGACCTGTATTGCAAAACCAGCTAATTCATAAAACACCTGCACAAATTGCCACACAACACATATCAGTAATGACCGCAAGATCCTAACTGATGTGCTGCTTATGAAGTAATGATAGTGATAGTTCTAATGATTAACCTTATTTCAAACATAAGTACCAAGAAATTATAAAGGTGAACAAAAGGCAGAAAGAAATTACAGATTTAAATAGAATATTGAAGGTAATTTAAAAAAAAAAAAAAAAGTCACACAATGTACATTTCTATTTATGTGCATTGTTTATTATTTCATTGTGGCTCTTCAACAGCACTTTTTGTCCTAAATGGACATAAAGTGTTACCACTGCTCTGAGGTGTTGAATGCACACAGTCTCTTTTGGAGTTCAGAGATGCCGCGGGACAAAACCAGTTTAGTTGTTTTTTTTGAAATACAAAATATATTCAGTGATGTGCAACGTTATTTCAAGAGTCAAACAATCATAAATGTTTCAGATGCATCAATTTCATTCAAACCAGGAGGCTACTTTGATGGACATTTCAGTAGATTATGTTAAAAACGTGAAATACTATAGAGGTTTGAAAGTTGCATTTAGCATCTCGTCTCAGTAAGGAAGGTTTTTGTACTTCATTCCATTTTTGTGATGGACTAATGCCTGTGTTGAAATGAGAAGAAACACCTCAAACATTAGAAACTCCAATGCACAAAAAAACCTCAAGTGACGTATTGGTGCTAGCTCATCATTACCACAAAATATTTTGGGAAAATGTCCTTAAAATGGAGCAGATTAAAGGTGCAAACACTGCACAATACCCTGTGTAATTACCAAATATAGTCCATTCTTTGTGGCTTTGATCCTATGAGTTAAAAGTGGAGTTTTGGAAATTGATGCTGGCTCATCCCTAGTGGAAAATCAGTAGGATCTGAAACTAGATATTCACTTGTATAGTTTAATAACTGACAAAACAAATGATCTCCACTAAAAACCACTATATAACTAGGAAGCAGCTGCCTTTTACTTGAGTTCTTGACATCATCTTTTTGACTTTGTCATTTTGCCCCAGATTACAGAGCATTTAGAGCTCAACTACATCTCCTTCACTGCAGCTTAATTGATAGGGAAGTGTTAACTGTACAAATCTAAGTCTGTTTCATGTGTGTGTTGCACTTCCACCCACATGTTCACCTTCATTCATGTAGTTGTGGTCAGGTTTAGTTTAGTTTCCCTGCAACAAGTGTAAAACATCTGCACCAAACAAACAAGTACAGCCTGGATATTATAATAAGATGGACCTAAATGGTTGATAATTACACAATCCTCTGTAATTCAACAGAAGTTTGATCTTTTCATGTTGCCTAGTTACACATTTACCCAAGGAGATGTACATAAGAGAATGATCAGTCAGTATTTAGTGGTTTTTGTTGACATTTTCATGGACTACCAGCTCAGTAATTCATAATACTATTAGAACATACCAGCAGATAAAACACAAATATTAAACCCTTGTTTCTACTCTATCTGCAACAACAATGTATTCCACTACTCTCCTGCCCTAAGATTCAGCCTTCATATGGAACTACTAGAGAGATTAATTAGCCCTGTAGAGCTTGAACCATTAAATCGTTGACAGAAAATTCCAGTTCTTTGAATTTGGAGCCTTTATTGGTCCTTCTGAACAACCCCCCTAATTTTTTTTTTTTTTTTTTCAAATATCAATTTCCAAGTATGATTTTCAAATTCTGTATCATATTTGATACATTGGGTCTCAATGCTCAAATATTATTTTTGAATAAACAAAAACATAATATAACACAAACATGTCTAACAAATTGGTAATTCCTTTTCAAAATTGGTAAAGTTCTGCCTCCTTCCTCATTAATGACAGTCTTGTAGTGTCACTGCAAAGGCCTCTGGTGAACGAATTCCTCCCCCCCGGTGGATTATCTGTCTATTGCATGTATCTAATTGTAAACATCAGGTTTTTCAAGAAAAAAAAAATTACACTGATCATGTGTAGGGCTTCAAAACTCATGTATCAAATATGATACGTTTGGCGTTATAGGGATAGTTTGACCAATAGGATGATTTTGGCATTGGTAGAATTTGTCTCCAGTAGTGACCAATATTAATGTCCTTAAGTGGAATTGTAGAGTTTGTTGGAAAATAGCTCAAAAAATAAAAAAGGCACCGACAGTCACTTCAGTTTTTGCAGTTCAACTTTCAGTGACAGATTTGTGTTTAATTCCTTTGAGTTTGACATTCTGTGATTGATTGATTTAATAGTTTAGGTTAGGGAAGGTCATGATCCATCTTAGAGTTGTGTGATCTACTTTTCAGCAGAATCATAAAGATCAACACTGTTAAAACTCTCCTACTGTTGACAGTTGTTTTAAATGCCTTATTAACCAGTGTTATTTGTATCTGAGCGAAAGAGTTGAACTTACTGATCAGGTCGATGAATCAATTTAAGGTGGTATTTTGTCGCTGCTGAAGAAATAACATAAAAACCCAAACATCTACCGGCAACCAAAATCATTCACTGACCTAAACTGTTTAATACCTGTTGATCTACTAATCCTATCAATACATGTAAATAATTGGTGTAAAATACAGTTTGTCATCTTTTTATGGTCATCAGATATGGCCCATTTGGATGTTCAGAGGCTCCGTAGTTACCGTGGAAACACCGTCATCTTCTACAACATTGATTCACCAGTAAAACCCATGGAGTTGGATCAATGACAGTGGATGGAGATGCTTATTTTATGTTGAGTTAATAATAGATTTTGCAGAAAAATGTATATTTTTCTTCAGATGTCTCTTTTTTTGATATAACTCTCAACTTTTATCTACATTTTAACCCTGTAAAGCCTGAACCATTAAATCATTGACAGAAAATTCCAGTTCTTTGAAACTGGAATCTTTATTGGTCCTTCTGAACAACCCCCAATTTTATTTTATTTTTTTTCAAATATCAATTTCCATGGATGAGTTTCAATTTTGTATCATATTTGATACCCTGGGCCTCAATGCTCAAATATTATTATTTTTGAACAAACAAAAACATAATATAACACAAACCTGTCTAACAAGTTGGTAATTCCTTTTCAAAACTAGCCAAGTTCTGCCTCCTTCCTCATTAAAGACAATGTTGTAGTGTCACTGGAAAGGCCTCTGGTGAACAACCCCCCCCCCCCCCCCCCCCCAAATATCAAATATGATACATTTGGCGTTATAGGGTTTATGAACATCCACATAATCAGTCAATTAAATGTAGGAAAATACCATATTTTCACTTAAAAATGCAAAATACAGAGGATAATACTAGAGTAAATGGTGAGAAATCACTTAAAGGTTAAAAATAGAGAAAAAATTTCATTTTCGAATGGCCACAAAAGCAGCATTGGGTCTTTATGGGTTAATGATGATGAATTATAATTAAAATACAGAGTCTGACTCCGACAGATGCTTTAGAGTGATGTGAGTGTGTAAAAATATCTGGATTTATCAAGAAACGTATGGAAACTTTCATATGTGCAGTTAGGGAAATATGTACTTGTGTTTATTTCATCTAGAATCTAGATGAAATAAACACAAGTACATATATCTACAATATCTATAGTATAGATACTGTCACAGGATAAAACAGCTGACAATGACACATCCCAGTAACATCAAGTGACCTTTATGAGGAAGGCTACAGGTTGTAGCTGAAACATGCTAAGGTAAAAGAATTAACTTTTTTCCATCTGTCTGACATCAAAGAAAAATAAATCTTAACTGCCACTGCTTCTGCCCAACACTAAAACCTTAAATGGAGGCAGAATTTTATGTACTTCCCAACTAATGTATGTAAAACTTTATGAAAGAGCATGTTATCATCCTGTATTTTTCATAGTGCACCACAGATCTTAATAGTACATGTGCAGTGAAAGAACATTTTCAAGTGAACAAGAGCCTTTTGAGCACTTGTTGGATCATCTTTGGTGTGAAGAGAAATCCTGGCACCAGGGCCAGTATTTTCTGATGAGGAGGAGCCAGCATGGCTAAAAGTATCTGATTGGTTAAACACAGAAGCCACAGCAGCTACAACTTGCGTACTGTATTTGAGATGAGAGGCTGAGACATGTCAGGCCTTATTTGCTTATAGTTTCATGGTGCTTGCGTTCTGAAGCTGAAATAAGTAACCATCAAACACTCAGCAGAGGCTTGTGGTTAGCCGTCGTGGTCATTTTTTCAACCTCTGCAGGACTTTCATCATTCAATCTGCGCTGACATAGCAAACCTACACAGCAGTAAAACAAGAAACGACTGGATGGACTTGTGTAAATGTCATGGTCCTTGACATGCTGGTTAAAAATGATCCCATAATTACCAGAAGTAGTCATTCAGAATCAATCATCAAGATACACTACATGGACAAAAGTGTGCGGACACGTTGAATTCAGGTGTTTCTTTTCTAACAGGGGTCTGGGGTACAAAACAGGAATGACAAATGTCGTATAACCATTACATTAGTTAATTTTGTTTGAATTGTTATTGTTGTTTCCAAACTGCTTTAGAGATGCTTTGTACTTCATTTCTGCCATTAAACTTTAACCCATAAAAACCCAGTGCTGTTTTTGTGGCAGTTCCCAAATGACTTTTTCTCGATTTTTAACCTTTCTTAAGTAATAAATTCACCATTTACTCTAATATTGTACTCTGTATTTAGCATTTTTAAATGAAAATCAGGTATTTTCCTGTATTTAATTATTTAATTCACTTATTATGTAGAAGTTCATTAAACCTCAGATTAAGGTTGAGTGTTATTATATCCAAAATGGACAAAATTGAAGACAAAGATTGGGTTTTTTTCTGCACAAATATATTGTTAGCTGGACACAAAATGAGTGTCCTTAACTACTGTCATTGATCCAGCTCCATGGGTTTTACTGGTGAATCAATGTTGTAGAAGATGACGGTGTTTCCATGGTTACTACGGAGCCTCTGAACATCCAAATGGGTCATATCTGATGACCATGAAAAGAGGACAAACTGCATTTTGCACCAATTATTTATATGTATTCATAAGATTAGTGGATAAACAGGTATTAAATAGTTTAGATCAGTGAATGATTTTGGTTGCCAGTGGATGTTTGGGTCTTTATGGGTTAAGGAAATATGCATGTTTTTGTCTCAAATCATCATAAAGAAGACATCTTACAGCTGTAGACATGATGTGTCCCAGTATTTTTGTCCATATAGTTTATAAACATCAATATTTCCTTAAAGTTTAATTGGAGGTTTTTTGAAATGTTAAGAAAGTAGATGATTAGTTGTGGTAGAAAATTGTTATTTACAGTCAAAGCATGAAAAATATTTCAGATGTAGATGTAGGTAGAACATTTAAAATCATAATCATTGATTTAAAAAAAAAAAAAAAAATCAATGTAGAGGGAAGTAAAAATCATCTCTGAGGCATTTAGGAACCAAAGATAGCAATTTAAACCAAACTAACCAACGCAACGATATTTATCCCAATATAAAACTATATTATGACATGAGTCATTATTGTTTTGTATCCCAGACCCCTGTTAAAAAAGAAACACCTGAATTCAACGTGTCCAAATACTTTTGTCCACATACTTGTACCCGTGTCCATGTGAACTCTCCAAACACAGTGGTGGTCTGTGCGGATCAGCTCCTCGTCTACTGTGTGGTCATGGCCTGTATGCCGGTGTTGGTTCAGGATTTGCTTTGTTTTCGATTCTCATAGTCATTTTATCCATCCATTTTCCCCCCGGTGTGTGTCGGAGCAGAAGTGATGAGCAGTGTGTGCAGATTAACTGGACAAATAGGCTCAGGTGCAGAGCGATCAAGTGTCTGCAGGCTGAAGAGAGCTGCAGCAACAACAGCAGCCTGTCCAGGATAAAGGAGCATTGTGGTCCAGTGGAACAGGGAAATCTGCGCCTGTAAAGCCTCATGCCACTCAGCTCAACATTGCTGTCCTCTCATTTTATATTACAGATGGTCTTTGAAGTCCATCAACCTCTGACTTGTATCACAGATGGCTTCTACCGTCAACATTTTACCACATTCTTCAGTTTTATCATTGTAAATGCACGGTGCTGGGAACCTTTGACCCACATTTTTACTGTTTTTTTGAATCAGCTATGAATTAAACACATATTTCCCTGATACTAACTTCTTTTTTAATCAGAGCAACACAAGTGTAACTGTCACTGATTGAGCAGAATATGGAGGGATCAGACTCCAAGTAAATGTCCATTAAAACTTACTTTATCAAAAATTAAAAGCACTATTTTTATAGACTTGGTTCATACGTATACACACTGTTTACATAAATATACATACTGTTTTTATAGGCAATACATAATGTTAATACTGTTAATAGATATATAGTATATGCTGTTTCACAGATATATATATACTGTTATTTATGGGTAATACATACTGTTAATATTCATAGATATACATATTGTCACATACTGTTAATACTGTAATTTGCGTCTATTCATATTTTGTCCAGTTGTATTTTTTATTCTGCTAAGCTCTGTTCTTCTCTTATATCAGATCAATATCAAATAACCTCCAGGTTTTTATGCATGAAGTTTATTACTACCAGTGTTTTGGGTTTTTTTCTTATTTTCATTTACTTACATATATAGCACCACATCTGTCATTACATTAATAAGGTGAAAATGATCATGTTCAAGTTCCTAAAGATCTTTCTTTTTTCGAACTTTAAGCATTAACAAAGTATATCCTCTAAACTAGTAGCATCAGAAATTATATTTTGTGATTAATATTGATATTGTTCAATGTGGAAAAGGTATTGTAATTGTATGTTTTTACTAGGCCTATATTGTTCAGCTCTAAATGTATTTGTTACAGTTTGACGTTTTCTTTTCAGGTTAACGCTGCTGTTTGTTTTTTTAAAAAGTCTTTGCGCACTTTTTCTTAACCTTTTAACCTTCTACTGAAGTCTTTTAGTAACTACAGTTTGACATTTTATTTGTCCTGGTATCTTAATTTATTTAATATTTTATTACCCAGCCCCCCGAAGGGGAGGCAAGGGGTATTGTTTCTGGTTCGGTTTGTTTGTTTGTTTGTTTGTTAACACTTTAGCAGCAAAACTATTGGTTAAATTCATACCAAATTGGGTTTATAGATTGCCAGTGACCCAGAATAGATGTCATATATACATTTTGGGAAAGGAAGGTCAAAGTTCAAATGTTTTATGATTTTAAAAAATCTACCCATTTTCTTATAATGGGTCGGGGTTTGTTGTGCCTGGCACCAGTTGTTTTTATCTGAGTCCAGATCCGTAGTCCTCCATGGATATTTGCCCAAATGTATTTGTATTGTCCTCTGTGTCTGTGTTTTGTTTTGTTTTAATGTTCTATAATGCAGATGCCCTCTTGTGTTACTGCAAAACAAATGTACCTATAGGTACAAATAAAGTTACCTTGACCTAAGAGGAAGTTCTTTCACCATTTGTGAAAGTATTTCACTGTTTGCCAAAGCACACTAAAGTCTGGATGGCGCCAGACCTGAGGAACTAAATTTTCAAAGCATCTATTGCAAAAAAAGAAAGGTAGAGGGTGGTATGTTGTGCACATCCTTTAAGCTTCACTGTGCAGAGACTGATATGAGCCATTCCAATGTTTTATAGAGGAGTTAAGTCACATTCAATCCTCTGAATCAAAGTGTTGTAGTGTACGAACAGGTCTTCTCTTCTCAGGGCTGAGGGGAGGGTTAGGTTACAGACACACTGGGTCCTAATCCTTGATTTTCTTGGCAGCAGAGACACTGAGGCGATAACCACAGGGCAACTTCCTCACCCTGAATGTGATGGATGTTACACAACCGTCTGAATGAGCTACACTGGATACCTTCTTACCTCCCTTCTGACTCTATTTTTATTTTTCTTGTCTGTTCTCAGGATCGACTGGTTGAAAGAAGCTCAGCAGACACTACACACCAAGAGGCTGCAGACCAAAGACATGGCCTCACTCTTGTTGACAAACCTCACATCAGCCCTGAATCCAATCCAATCATCCAGAAGTTAGATGAAAACGTCCCACATGAAGCTGAAGACACAGCCTTATACAACATTGTTGACTTCACCTCTCATGATTCCCCGACACAGATACCTCAGGTGAAGTCCGACAACATGAGTGTACTATTGGATGAGAACATGGTGTCACTGGTGGCGTCAGAGGTTCACATGTTGACGGACAGCCATCACCAGCAGAAAACCTCAGTGTTGGTACCGGCAGATGGAACAGGGACCATCGTCTATGGGTTGGACCAGAAAGCCTACAGAGTCCACAAAGGCCCTCCTGGTCTGATGGGACTACAAGGGAAAAGAGTAAGCATCCTTTTTACATCCTATTTGATGTAATTTAGTCCTCCAAAGCCATTAAAGCAGGGTACTGGTTCAGCTCTGCCCGACTCGCCTTTTTACCCATCAGTACATTGTTGTACCAAGCAGCGTCTGCCATCGCTGTCAATGCATTTACTCTTCACCAAATGGTCCGATGTTCGATATTTAGGTTCATCTTGAGATAGGTTCTTAGGACATAGGAAGGTCATATCAGGGTTGGTGCATCAAAATTGGCCTTTGGCAATGGTGTCAATGTAATTACTCATCACCAAATTGTCTGATCCCCTTCATGTTTAATGTTTAGGTACATCTTGAGAAGCTTAGACAGGTTCTTTGAGCGTCGACATTGACCTTCATGTTCAAGGTCAAATCACGGTTGGTGCATCAAAATTAGCCTTTGGCAACAGCGTCAACGTAATTAGTCTCAACCAATTCCTCTGACCCTTTTCATGTTTGGTATTTTGGTGAAACTTGGGAAGCTCTTGAACGAGTTCTTTGGGCGTTGACCTTGACCTTCATTTTCAAGGTCAAATTGGGTTCAGTGTGTCAAATTTGGCTTTTGGCAATGGTGTCAGTGCGGTTACTCTTCACTAAATCCTCTGATCACCTTTATGTTTGGTATTTAGGTGCAACTTAGGAAGTTCTTGGATGACTTCTTTGGTTGTTGACTGTAACCTTTATGTTCAAGGTCAAATCGGGGATGATGCATCAAATTTGGCCTTTGGCAATGGCGTCAATTTAATTGCGCCTCACCAAATCGTCCGATCCCCTTCATGTTCAAAAATTTCACCTTGTGGGCACTTTTAGCAAAGTTCACTTTGGAAGGTTCGACTTGATTTTGTGCTTTTTTCATGTATTGAAAACTTGTTCTCGTTTTTATGTATGAAAGTTTTTGTCTGTAACTATTTAATGTACTACTGCCTGTCTTGGCCAGGACCTTCATGTTCAAGGTCAAATCGGAGATGATGCATTAAATTTGGCCTTTGGCAAGGGTGTCAACGTAATTACTGTTCACCAAATCATCTGATCCCATAAACATAAACTGCAATGGGTCAACAAAGTCTGATGTGGAAGTTGCTACCCATAAAAACCTCTCAGTTCACTTTGGGAAATCTTAAGAATAGATGTAGCTTTTGTCACTGGTACTAAAATATCAACAGTTGTATAAAACATTTCTATTTGTAATTTACCAAGTTTTTCCCAGCGGCTTATGTAAGTCCCTAAATTACACCTTTTTAATCAGAATATGTTTGGTTGTAGGTGGAATTTATGGTAATTCTGTTCAAACTGCGGTTGCATCGACCTACATGAAGTTGAGTCATACTGGTTTTTATTCAACTTGTAAAATTACAGGGTGGAGAGATCGCTTTCAAAACACATTGCATTAATGAGGTCCTGAAGCGACCACACTGACCTTTTTCTTCGGGATAAGAACAGAAGTCGATGCCAGGCAGTTGTTGCCAATAAAATGTAAGCATTTTGTAAAAATAGTTCAACTGTATTTTGTTCCTACAGGGATGTGCTGGGAAGCAAGGATATATGGGATTTAAAGGCGACAAGGTAAGGTTGACTTCTTTTGTCTGTGTTTGTTTTAAGTTTTAATCATATTATACTGCAATTATATTCACTTTGGAAAATTCTATGTGAACTCAGTAAACTTGGATCCAGCAGGACTTTTATTTGTCTTCAGTATCTTATTAGTCAGTGTGGTCATTGGTAATATGTGGTGATTACAGTATGTCTTAAGCAGCTTTTTTTCCTCAGTGCAAAGGAAAAGGTTTGTGTTAAGTCAACAATTAAAGTGTGTATTATTGATTTAAAGACAAATAAAGCTAAGAAACATCTCTGTATACTCGTGTTCTTATATCCTTCAAATTGAAGAGTCAGTACTTGGTCATACAACAGCCCCTTTTCCATCGTAAGAACACTTCCAGGAACTTTAGCAGAGATTTTGATTAACCTTGGTGCATTTCCACCAAAATTACCCGAGCAATACACCATACAGTGGTGCATTAAATGAGGCAAAGAAAACTTCCATATCTACTTTTCATTTTGTAATAATTTCCACAGATTCACCTATTCATTTGCTTTTGTAATAAATGTATTAAATGGTAAAGAGACTTAATGGATACTCTGTATAATCCCAACCCCTTAAAACAACCATGTAGAAGAAAAATCTACTGCAATAAGAATAAATGTCCACAGATTTGGAATAATAGCTCCAGATTTGCTTCACACAGGCCAATTATGAACACAAAAACTGATGTACACGTACTGTTCCAGCTGTGGAGCGTATATATCAATACCACCGTGTCCTGTATTGATGCTGTGTTTATTTGTTACTTGTTGTCAGGGATGCATCAGAACACATCAGCATTTACACTAAAAAACAGAAGATATCAATCGTGTCCCTGACTTTTGTGTTCACAGTGTGTCTTTGAACTTGTTTACACTTGGATTAACGCGGTCCACTTACAATCTGATAACACTGGATGCAGTTTAAAGTGTAAACAGGATCACAGATGTTATATGATCAACATAATTTTGGAACGTTATCTATCATAAATTCATTCTGTCTATCGTTTGTTCCTGTGAGTCGTTTGGTATGGACTTAGTGCACTAAAGTGGTTGCACATTTTTCTTTATATCTCGAGCTGTGAGTAACAAAATTAAAGCAACAGTAACAACACAAAAAAACTAAAAGGGCAAAATAGAAGCGGTTTAGTTTTCATTTAGTTCACAGGTCATATCTTTAAATATAGATCAGGGGCGTCAAACTCATTTTAGTTCAGGGGCCAAGTAGAGCCCAATGTGATCTGAAGTGGGCCAGACCAGCAAAATACTAGCATAATAACCTATAAATAATGTCAACTCCAAACTTTTCTCCATGTTTTTGAGTGGAAAAAAAGGTAAATTATATTATCAAAATGTTTACTTCTACGAAGTATCCTTTAAAAAATGTGAATAACATGAACAACCTTAAATTTCTTAAGAAAAATTAGTGTAATGTGAACAATATTCTGCCACAGTTTATCATTACACATGTGCATTACAACTTACAGATTGCAGTGGATCTGCAAAAACACAAAACATTTAGTAACAGACGTATTGTTTAAATTGCTTGTATTTCTCTTTAGACATTTCAAGTTGTTCATATTTGTTCAGATTATTCACATTTTTTGTGAAACGATAGTTTGTAAATGTAAAAATGTTCATGTCATTTTCCTTTTTTACACTAAAACAAAGAGAAACATATGGAGTTTTCATTATTTATGTGTTGTTATGATGATTGATTGATGATGAATCAGATTGTGATCGAATTGGTCTGTATGTGGCTCCTGAACTAAAATGATTTTGACATCCTTGATTGTTAATATCTTCAGTGTAAGTTTTGCATTTCACAAATTCATCCCATGGGCCAAATTGGACCCTTTATCTGGCCAGTTTTGGCCCACAGACCATAGCTTTGACTCCCCAAGTATAAATATTAAGGTGTTCTTCTGACCACATTCTGAGTCATTTCATACAGGCAGGTTTCACGTTTGTCTTCATTTTTCTGCATCTGTCCATTGAAAGTGAGTCACTGAATTTCTCTCTTATCTTCTCTTCTTAGGGTTCTCATGGAATCCCAGGTCTGGATGGGATAAGAGGAGATCCAGGGCCTCCAGGGCCTCCGGGTCTTCCCACTCTGTACCTGTGGAGGAACACTGAGGACGACTGGGCTTCTTTCGGTGTAAGTCTAACTGCACACAGACACTAGCATCCATCTGGAACTGCTTGGAACCTCACATACTGTTCTTTAAACCCCAGAGGATTTGGACCGTTGTGCAGAACCAGGACTCGGTCGATGCTCCTCACAGATCCCCTTAGTTATGTGTCCTTTTGAGGTTGTCTTCAACCAACGTCCTCAGTGTCCTCACCATACTTTGTCTATTCCTGACTGCTAATTTCACCCTGCCTTAATACCACACTATTCCCAGCCAGACTTCTATGATTGAAAACAGTTGTTTAGTTAATATAGGAATCTCTAAATCTGTGCAGCTCAGTGAACTCTCATAAATCAAGACGACGATGCCAATACCACAGTGGCAGGAGTCCGTGGAGAGGTCTCCCACTCACAACATCTAACATCTCCATGAAAACCTGTGTTTTCAATCAACTCATTTAATTTTAACGCTTATTTTACCAGGTAAGACATGCAGAACATTTTATTGTTTGTAATGACAGCCTGGTGAGTGGCTTAAAACACCTGTAGGCAAAGAAAAAGTAAAAAAAGACAAACACATTAACAGGAGCTGAATGGAATAGCAGCAAACCAAAGGCAGATTTAAGGGGCTTTTACTCTGAAGGACTGGGGAGAAAACACACTGTACTTCACAACAGAAAGGAGGGTGTTCTTAAAAAGTTTTATAAATGATCATAAACTAATAGATACTTTAATAGAGGAAGATTTTGAACTCATTCTGCGATGCTGATCGGGATCATGCAATACCTGCAGAATGTGTGTGTGAGTGGTTGGCTTATTTTTTACTGTTTTTATTCAGGTTTTTTATTTATTATTGATAGTTTTATGTTTTGTTTTGGTTTTTTTGGGTTTTTTTTTTAGATTTAATGCTACTTTTCTCTAGCATAGCATTATCAGTATTGTTATGCATGTACAGTGACAATAAAGATATTCATTTTCCACTACTTTTAAGGATTGTTACATTTAAAATATGTAACCGATGCAACGTAAATAGGACTTGTAGCTATCGTAGCTAATTTCTAGACAGTCTCCCTGATGTCATTCATTCATGCATTCATTCATTTTACCAAAGAATCTCAAAGTTGGTCCTGAGTTCCTGTGTGTTACTTTACATTAATCAAAAAATTTTCTTGAAAAATGACGAGACAAAAAGAAAGATTTTTTTCCTTGCGACTTCAGCTTTTCTCTAATAGAAAGTAAAACATTTTTCAGGTGAACACGTCACAAATTGTAACACAGATTTTATGCCTGATATGAACTAAAGCCGACTATAGACTGTGAGTTTTCAGCAAGTGTGTAAGTTTACCGGCAGCTACAATGGGCGACGTGAATCCAGTAAACTTGGATACAGTATGTGTGCGGATGTTCACATTGACTGAGTTTCAGAATAAGATACATTTACAAAAACAAAACATCATCAGCCTACGTTGTCTACCTGAACTGCTACAGTCTTAAACAATGATGCTAAGCTAATGATCCAACTGTTGAGATTAGTATTTTAGTTGTAGAAATGTCGGTGTAGCATCAATCAATGCATCATTTCATGCCAAGTTGTTGCTGATTTCAAAGTACACATACTGTAGATCATAGCGGCCTCACACTGTCAGATGGTTAAACTAAATTTCTGAGTATCCAGACTGTGTTTTGTGTGATGCAGAACCCATGATTTTTATCCATGACCAAAGATGTTGCTGGATTTTGTCATCTTTGGTTTGAGACGAGTCACACAGTTTATATTTGGCTTAAAACAGGCAAGATAAGATAAATAAATACATGTTAAAATCACAGAAATTAAACAAAACTGTACATATAAATCATGATGTTCATCTCTATGTAAGTAAAAATGCAACCAGACTCTATAGATATTTCCTAGATAATTGTTGCCACATGAACTCAATCAGCAAATCAGCAAATCCTATAAATGTTGAGCCAAATATTTAGAGATTGGACCGAAGTGAGTGTCATGTTTACTGTACTTGCCCTTCAGTTGATGTGAAAACATGAAATTGTCCCAAGCAGTCCGAGTCATTGAGTTCTTGTGTGAACACAGTGATGTTCAAATGCAGCGCTTGTGCACTGATTTACAGACGGTGACCACATGGGAAGAAGTGGACTTCTATTTCAGGCAGGGCTGAGTAATCCTGTCCCAGCGTGTTGACAGTGTGTTGAGATGGCCACAGGTCGGGCCTCCGAGCTCCCACAGACTGTAATGAGAGCTGATGTATCTGCCAAGAGCTGTAACTGGAGCCGGTCCAGACCTCATGCCTGGGTCGGACCCTGCGCTTTGGGCCCTGACCGGCTCTCCGAACAGGGTCGAGCTGGCTGTGAAAGGCCTCAGTGTTGCAGCTCCGTCTGAATACACTGAAGGCTCTGACTGCTCCGTCCGCCGAGACGGGGAGTCTTAAGGGAGGTCTAGACCTCGCTGCCAGTCTCAGCGTCACCTTACAGGGTTGGCCAGCCTCCACTTAGACCACTGCTGCAGCAACACAGCCAAGACAAATATTACCTGGAGTAGCAGAGCTGGGTGGTGTAATAAACCAGAAGGACTCCTGTGTGCTGCAGTTGACACTTCCCTGACTCTTGAGTGCATTGACAGGAAGCTTTGTGCCGTATCGCTTAACAGCTATTACAACGATATAAGATACGCAGCGAGGAGCTCTCAACACTTTGTTCAGATTCATGTGTTTTGGTTCCGACGTATTACGAGTGTGAGAGCTGGTTAACCTCCGAGTGCATTTGTACAGGAAGAACTGAATCGTTTTATTCAATTAAGTGCCTACGGAACGGAAATTAATCTCATTTCAAGTGGGCACAGTCGTGGTGTCCTGCTGGTCCGGAATAAATCATGGTGTCATTGGTCTCATTAACCCTCAAAGACCCAAACATCCTCCACTGACCAAAAGCATCTACTGATCTAAACTGTTTAATACCTGTTGATCCACTAATCCTATCAATACATGTAAATAATTGGTGTAAAATGCAGTTTGTCGTCTTTTCATGGTCATTAGATATGACCAATTTGGACGTTCAGAGGCTCCATAGTGAACGTGGAAACACTGTCATCTTCTGCAACAGTGACTGTTGACTGGAGGAACTTACCCAAAAGCAGCATCAGTAACATAATCTACATATCCAAGGCTGGGAAGTTAGTTTAATTACTATTGTGCCAATTATGCCTAATGTCACTATTATATTTTATATAACTGTAAATAATAGGGCTGTCAAAATTAATGAGTTAATGTGGATTAGTCCAACATCATGATTAATCTGATTAAAATTTTAACGTAATTAATCCATCTACAGTGCAGAATGACACTGAACGTCTCTGCCAACACATGTGGGTCAGTTTGTCCAAGTAGAGTTAGCGTTAACGCACATGAACAAATGGGCAGTTGATCAGGTAGTGACAGGCAGCAGAACCAACCCATAAAGATGGAAGATGATAAACAGTTCGTTGGCCCTCTGGATGGAAATATAAGACAAAAAAACCCAAGATGGAACAGTCAACCGACATAAAGTATTATACACACTCTGCAGGAAGGAGCTTTCTTCCCACCAAAGCACTGCCATCTTAAAATACCACTGACTCCTTGTGGAAATTTAAAGTATTTCTTACTATTGTGCTTTTACCATTGTGTTTTTGCTATTGTGTTTTTACTATTGTTGTTTTTAAGTTTGTGGATACTGCTGGAACCTGTAAATTTCCCTATGGGATGAATAAAGTATCTATCTATCTATCTATCTATCTATCTATCTATCTATCTATCTATCTATCTATCTATCTATCTATCTATCTATCTATCTATCTATCTATCTATCTATCTATCTATCTATCTATCTATCTATCTATCTATCTATCTATCTATCTATCTATCTATCTATCTATCTATCTATCTATCTATCTATCTATCTATCTATCTATCTATCTATCTATCTATCTATCTATCTATCTATCTATCTATCTATCTATCTATCTATCTATCTATCTATCTATCTATCTATCTATCTATCTATCTATCTATCTATCTATCTATCTATCTATCTATCTATCTATCTATCTATCTATCTATCTATCTATCTATCTATCTATCTATCTATCTATCTATCTATCTATCTATCTATCTATCTATCTATCTATCTATCTATCTATCTATCTATCTATCTATCTATCTATCTATCTATCTATCTATCTATCTATCTATCTATCTATCTATCTATCTATCTATCTATCTATCTATCTATCTATCTATCTATCTATCTATCTATCTATCTATCTATCTATCTATCTATCTATCTATCTATCTATCTATCTATCTATCTATCTATCTATCTATCTATCTATCTATCTATCTATCTATCTATCTATCTATCTATCTATCTATCTATCTATCTATCTATCTATCTATCTATCTATCTATCTATCTATCTATCTATCTATCTATCTATCTATCTATCTATCTATCTATCTATCTATCTATCTATCTATCTATCTATCTATCTATCTATCTATCTATCTATCTATCTATCTATCTATCTATCTATCTATCTATCTATCTATCTATCTATCTATCTATCTATCTATCTATCTATCTATCTATCTATCTATCTATCTATCTATCTATCTATCTATCTATCTATCTATCTATCTATCTATCTATCTATCTATCTATCTATCTATCTATCTATCTATCTATCTATCTATCTATCTATCTATCTATCTATCTATCTATCTATCTATCTATCTATCTATCTATCTATCTATCTATCTATCTATCTATCTATCTATCTATCTATCTATCTATCTATCTATCTATCTATCTATCTATCTATCTATCTATCTATCTATCTATCTATCTATCTATCTATCTATCTATCTATCTATCTATCTATCTATCTATCTATCTATCTATCTATCTATCTATCTATCTATCTATCTATCTATCTATCTATCTATCTATCTATCTATCTATCTATCTATCTATCTATCTATCTATCTATCTATCTATCTATCTATCTATCTATCTATCTATCTATCTATCTATCTATCTATCTATCTATCTATCTATCTATCTATCTATCTATCTATCTATCTATCTATCTATCTATCTATCTATCTATCTATCTATCTATCTATCTATCTATCTATCTATCTATCTATCTATCTATCTATCTATCTATCTATCTATCTATCTATCTATCTATCTATCTATCTATCTATCTATCTATCTATCTATCTATCTATCTATCTATCTATCTATCTATCTATCTATCTATCTATCTATCTATCTATCTATCTATCTATCTATCTATCTATCTATCTATCTATCTATCTATCTATCTATCTATCTATCTATCTATCTATCTATCTATCTATCTATCTATCTATCTATCTATCTATCTATCTATCTATCTATCTATCTATCTATCTATCTATCTATCTATCTATCTATCTATCTATCTATCTATCTGTTAACGCAAAGCATACGTTAGTCGGGGATTCTGCTAGCACTTTGGCAAACACGTTGCCCAGCTTGTGACAAACATGTTAAGTGCATATTTATTCCCTTCTTTCTTGAGTCTGTTTGGTCATGCAAAATGAAACGTGATTAATATAGATTAAAAATGAATTATATTTAATCATGATTAATTTAAATTAATCTACAGCTACCCTGTGATTAATCTGATTAAAAATTTCAATCCTTTGACAGCACTAGTAAATAAATGTAGGTAGTAGGAGTTAAAAAACTCTCTTAACTACTTGCTTGTCTAAATGTAAAGTTCTTCAGCTGCTTTTTCAGAGTCTAGAACTGAACTGAATTCTAAAATTATTGGTAAACAATGAACATATGATGAGACTTGAGTAGTATATGCTCTTCTATATACATTAAAAATGCTCTCCCAGTGTTCTGTTAAGAAACATAAAACGCCAATAACAATAATCTAATTTTCGAACAGATTAAAGTATGAATTTATCTCCAGTGACACTGATTATTCTCGCCAGCAACCGATTCTGAATGTGATTTAGACCTAATGACAGATTTGTACAAACTCTGTTCAGTTCAGCCCAACACCATTGCTCGTCTTTTAAGGTCTGTGGGAACATCATTTATTTCCCAACAAGAAAATGACCCAAACGCACATTCTTGCCCCTTAAGGTCTGTTTGACCAAGATTAACAGTGACGGGCCTGGACTTCAGAATTACCCAAACCCAGCTGAGATGGTTTGGAATGAGCTGGACCGCAGAGCGAGGGAACAAAGCCAACAAGTGCTCGGCATATGTGGGAACTCCTTCAAGGCTGGTCTAGAACTATTCCAGGTGATGAAGCAGGTTGAGAGGAGGCCAAGACTGTTATCAACACAAAAGGAGGCTACTGTGAAGGAAACATCCATCTAACCGGCAATGTTTTACTCTGTACAAAAAGTTAGTAAAGAGTAAAAAACTGTGAATACGCATCAAATATCCAGCTCAGTGTTACTTTATTTCTTAGAATTTGCCTGGAACGATGGCAAAGTCTACAAGAGCTGTATCATTAAATTATTTCTTATTAAATGACAAGTGCGGGACCAGTAGTAGGTGGTCTTCAGATCAAGGAATTAAGTCCTAAACAAGTGGTGCCAGACACAACAAACTCCACCCCTCGCACGTATTGTAGTTTATTTTGGCATCAATCCAGCTGATGTCATCATGTCTATGCATGTGCTGATGTCAGTATATCAATAGCCTCTATATATGTGCCAAATTTGAAGTAAATATCATCCATTATAAGTAAATGGGACAAAAAAAAAAAAGATTTAAAAAATTCATAAAAACTTTGAACTTTGACCTACTTTTCCCAAAATGTAACCACATCTATTCTGCATCACTGGTAATCTATAAACCTAATTTGGTATGAATTGAACCAATAATTTTGCTGCTACAGACATGTGAAATTTCACCCATTATAAGTAAATCGGATTTTTTTTGTTTGTTTGTTTAATTCATAAAAAATTTGAACTTTGACCTACTTTTCCCAAAATGTAGCAACATCTATTCTGGGTCACTGGCCATCTATAAACCCAATTTGGTGTGCATTCACCCAATAGTTTTGCTGCTAGAGTGTTAACAAACAAACAAACAAACCAAACCAAAAGTAATACCCCTTGGTTCCCCTTCAGGGGGGGCGGGGTAATAAATCCCTAAACTGTTATATTTGTCTCAGAGTCCAAGCTCAAGAATGTATTTATCGTCTGTTATGACAAGGGAAGTGTAATAACAGGCTGGTCAGGAAGCTTCTTGTTTAGCACTGATTAATGTCATATTCCCCAACTACATATTTTTCTGCTGGACAAGCATTTACTTGTGTGACCCAGATCCCCTTGACTAAGAAGTTCACAACTGACAACATACAACTGCAGAAACAGTAATGTGAATTTGCAGCAGATGTCGCTTTTGTTCAATAAAAGCTTTGAATATAGCCACACCAGCTCGTTCAATAAACAGTAATGCATACAACAGACCTTAAATAGACCTTTAGGTTGTTCCCAAAGGTCAGTTTGACTCATTTTCATTAATTTTTCATCAGAACTCATGTCTTCTAGATTAGAGATGAAATGTTTTCAAGAACAAAAACCCGACTTTGAAACAACGCTAAGGAAAACCACATAATTTCAATAACACGGCAATATTTTTGCACACTTAAGGTATTTATGTATATTTCCTTTAATTGTCATACTGATAATATATGATCTAGTACATTGCTATTCTGTGTTTTAGTGTTTTAATATGTCTGTGAATATATATATTTAGAGGTTTTTATTTATTTATTTATTTAGGTTGATAATATCTTTCCTGCTACTTTTTTTATACCTGAATGTAGCTGTAACTGTAACTGTAAAACACTGATGATTCAGATAAATGATGACCTGGACAAATGCGAATTTATGCGACACCTTTTTTTTCATTCATTCATTGTATTTTTGCTGCCTCCATAGGGGAGGGTGAGGTGAGGGATATTGAGATTGTCACAGTCTATCACTGTAACTTTACCACAAATGGTCAAGATTACACGGTGAACCAAGCGTTCTGTTGAAGAAGTTGACAGGATTCAGTGTTGTGAAACTCACACACATTCATTTTAACAGGTTAACTAGTAATCAGTAACTTAGCCCATTACAAAAGTCATCTGTCACTGCTTTGACTGAGACTTATAGTAGCAGCACATGTTTAAACAGACCTTCTCTTTAAAAATATGTTTTGCATTTCACATTCTTCTCTGTATCCTCTATATGTTTTACTGCCAGAGTTGCACACTTTTGGCCTTTTTCTCACCAGATGTAGTCGCCTGGAAGTGTTTCTAGTTTACAGGTGTTCCTCGTCAAAAGTTATTTAATGGAATTCCTTGAATTTTGTGTGTGTTTTGCGTTTGTGTCGGAGGATTTTATTAAGTTGGTATACGACAAATCAGAGATGGACCATTTTACATAGATAGTAGATGGAAATGGACAGTTTTCAGCATGATCAAGTGATAGCCGACATCAGACCCTTTACATGTCTGTGAGTATCTCCTCAGCAACAACACCAAAACACCAGCAGCTACTGAAAAACTCCTCATGACATATGGTTGAAACAGTGGATGACTGACGATCTGCTCTGTTTAATGTTAAAACAAAGATTTTTTTCAGAGAAAAAAACCAACAGCTTTTAAATAAAATGAGTATAAATTTGTGATAAACTCTCAGCTCTTTATCAATAGTTGTTATTGTTATATCTATGTAAAAAAAATCTTCTAAACCTGTTACAAAAATTGGACTTTTATGACTTTTATCACTTAATTCATGTATTATCTTTGTTCTTGACTCTGTCACATGTTTGATTTAATGTGGTTTTTGTCTTCCAGAGATCAGCCTTCTATCAGATGCTCAGAGCTGGATGGCCGGTGAGTAATTCAACCTCTACTTTAGATCTGAATTAATCCATCAGAGGGAGTCACTGACTTAATTCATTATTGTTTTAAATGTTAAGGTAAAGCCTGGCCCACCTGGACCAATCGGTGAAATGGGGAAACCAGGACCTCCGGTGAGTTTCACATCTATGAACATGTCACTATTTCATTTTGTTTTCATGAACCCTTTTTGCTTGTCTTTGGCTTTTTCTCTAGCTTTCATAATGTGTCTATTTTTAGTGTCTTATTAAAACCCCTTTGTTATTTTAAGGGTATTCCAGGAGACCCAGGGAGCAGAGGGCTTCCAGGACACAGAGGAGATGTGGTGAGTACATTACCTTAACCAGGGGTGTCAAACTCAATTTAGTTCAGGGGCCACATTTAGCCCAATGATGTCAAATGGGCCGGACCAGTAAAATGATAACATAATAACCTATAAATAATGACAACGCCAAACTTTTTTCTGTGTTTTGGAATGAAAAAACTAAAATTACATTAAAATTATTTACGTCTGGGTTTTTCTATGAAACTGGTCCCTAAAAACAGGACATGGGGCTAAAGATTCAAACCAGATGTAGACTAATGTTTTGAAGCAAGTTTGGAAGCAGTTTGGATCTATTTTCAAATAAATATTTACTGAGATAAAAGAGAAACTATTTTTCAGATAAAACACATTTTTGTATTTTGTATTTTGTTTCTATTATTTTTATACAAGATTCCACATGTAACATGGTCAAAAGGACACAAAAATTATGTGCTACTATTTTTTCAAATATCTCTTTATTCTGTCACAGGTACATTTTGGGAATTGAACCCGTTATGCAAGACAGAGTGTTTCACAAAAACATGACCACTGTTGAAAAATCACTCCTGATTTATGTGTTTAAATGGGCAGGTTCCACATGTAACACTATTACACACAAAACCTGGAATGACACTGCCAATTCATGAAAAACCTGCATGTCTGGATTATGAAAACCACTAGGGTTGACAAATTTAACACAGTATCTTTATTTATAGTGGTATATAAGACCATTTCAAGCCATGTTTTCCAGATCAAATGAAGTGACACCTAGGTAGCTTTTCCTGTCCCAATTTTGGTCCTATTTTCTGCCCCCAATATTACCTTTTCTTATTGGGTCTAAAAAAGCTGGTAAAGTGCCAAATACCAAAATAAACCCAGTTTCATAGAAGCACCCAACTACAAATTGCCCTTTTAAAAAATGTGAATAGCATGAACAAACTGAAATTTGTTAACATAAATAAGTGCAATTTTAACAATATTTGCCTCAGCTTATCATTTACTCGTGTACATCTTACAGATCACAGAGGCACAAAACATTTATCAACAAGCATAATATTATTAAAATTACACTTTTTTTGGAAGAAATTTAAGGTTTTTCAGGTTATTCATATTTTTTGCAAAGGGACATTAAAATGTAAACATTTTCATGTAGTTCAACTTTTTTTTTTTTTTTTACAACAAATGAAAGACAAAAATTTGAAGTTTTCATTATTTATAGATTATTAAGTTACTGACCCACTTAAGATCATATTGGTCTGAATGTGGCTCCTGAACTAAAATGATTTTTACACCATTGACTGTTCATATCTTCAGTTAAATTTTTGAATTTCACAAGCTTTGGCCCACAGGCTGTATGTTGAACACCCCTGAGCTAAACAAACCTTATTGCTCCTGCTTCATTCTACATAGAGACCTAACATTAATACTCATGTGTGTTAGGGTTACCCTGGGCCGAAGGGGGCCCCCGGTCAGGCAGGGAGGTGGGGTCGAAACGGGAGTCCAGGACTGGCAGGAAGTCGGGGGCCACCGGGACCACCTGGACTCAAGGTGAGACATAACCACATGTAGGGAAGATGGTACTGTTTCATTATTATTATGAACATCCCTCAGGAAATATTTTGATGGTTTATAACATGGAACTGTTTAGAGATATCAATATACTTACTACTGAGCACTGACAGAAAGTCATATATGGATGCTGATTTGCATTCATGACCTTTGACCTTGACTGACCTTGAAGGGTCAAACTCAAGGTCATCATTGTCTAGATTTCAATAGTCTTCTTCTCTGAAACTACTGGTCGGATTCGTTTCAAATTTTATATGTAGCTTCCTTGGGACAATTTCTTCAAAGTTCATCACAGTTTTGTGAAGTTCTGATTTTTGAATTTGTGACAAACTTTGGAAATATTAAAAATTTGCCTCATCTACTTACAATGGTCCATATTTTGAGGGCTTATAACATAGAAATGGTTACAGATATCACTATAGTTTATACTGGTCACTGATAGGAAGTCATATATGGACTTTGATTGAATTAGTTGAGTTCTCCTCCAGTGAAAGTACCACCCATTTCTATTGGGAGATTGATCTCCTGCATCAAAACCACAGAACCTGACAACCTCACAAATGCAACTGGGGATTGGTTCTTGATATAACACGCTATTGATGAAGTGTCCCGAAATTTCCATCCTTCCCATGTCTGAGATACAGCTCCCATCCCCTTCTCAACATCAAGGCAAACCTCATGTGCATACCATCTATCGGCACAGTGGACAGTTTAACATCATGTCCCATGTTTCATGATTCTGGTGAGATACGGGGACATTGGTCATATTTTTACTAATTAATGTCATGTGCCCCAGTGTGAACATGACAAACCAACCAATCACTGTAAAACCCATCTGTGTTGTGTATCTGTGTATTGTGGTTTTATCAATGACAGCTATATCTTTAAAACTGTGAATTTATGGATAATGTCTGTCTGTAAAACCTCAACTAATGACAAGGGTTGCAAAGCAGAAATAGCTAGAAAGCTCTTTTAGAAGTATGTTAACTGTATTGTCCATTTTGAAATGAATTTATTCATATTTTGAAGTGAATTCTGTCTTTTCGTCCCATCAGGGTCCGAGAGGTTTTAAAGGCGACTCAGCTCCTGTGGGGGAGAAAGGGGACGAGGTGAGAGATGCTAATATAAGGTCAATGTAATTAGATTAAATTATGGTAAAATAAGGTTACAGTGTCAAATATTAGAAAGCTCCTGCATGGACTTAAAATGTACTCAGTCATTAACAGCCCCAGTTTGAAGTAACAATAAAAATATCAGACTATGTGTTATAATTAAACCACCATGGAACAAGACAAGGCAACAAACAGACAAACAATGACATCCAGAAGTGAGAGAGAAGTGACATGCCATTATCAATATTTTTGTTATACTAAAATAAAAACAGCTCAGTGACAGTGACATGTTAGTGTCGTATGAGGGAGCTGTCCATTCAGCACCACAACATCTGAACTACATGAAGAAGAGCAGCAAAACAACAGACAGACACAAGTATTTCTAATTTTTCTAATAAATTAATCACAGTTTTCTTATCTTACTGGTGCACTGACTTGGCCTTTCATTTATTTTTTTTATGAACATATTCACATATTAATTCGTTTTTCACTTTTCTCTCAGATGTGATTGCATGGCCTAAATAACTCTTGACAATCTCCCTGTGAATCCTGGAGCATCACTATCACCACTGACCACACAACAGTAACACTATGTACACATGTACCAGGCACCGTTACTACTCAAGTAATACATGTATGCATATATTTGAACTAGTTGAACTGTATCAGATCCATTTCATTCCTTTACTTTCTTTACTTTCTTGGTAAATTCCACTGGCATGTTCAGTTCAATAACCTCTCAGCTGGCATGTCTGTTTTTGCACATGAAATTTGACACCATGGTAACGTCACCCTATTGCTTGTCTGTTGCTAGGCAACCCACTTCAACGATGATTCTATGATTCTGGGCATATCGACTTGATTGTGAAGCTGTTGTATTCCAAAATTACTAATATCTCCCAAAATTTTGGTCCTATCAACTTGCCGTTTTCAATAGTCTCTTCCTTGACCAAGAATTGTAATAGTAATAGTAATGATAAGTATGACAAACTGCAGCAGTCAGCTCTTTACCAATTTTGTGTGATGCCCAAGACACACACACAGAGTCCACTTCCCTTCTATAATATAGATAATATGTTTTTAATGATGAGTTGCATCTTAAACTCTATATTGCCATTTGATCACCGTAGACCCAGTCGCCAACATAGACATACTATACATTGTTAGACAGCTGAGATTCTCCACAATTGAGTAGCTGAGTTTATTTTACACCATTCCTGGTAACCAAAGTATAATTATTGAAAGAATCACCTGGATAGGGATCGAAGCTAATGGGACTTCCTTCCTCTTTGGTGTCATGAGGTCACATGACCGGTCCATTCCATCATTAATTATTACATTACAAAAACAATGCATTTTATTCAACATTTATTCAGATACAAATACACTATTTCTTATAGACTTTCATAGATATACATACTGTTAATATTGTAAATGTTGTGTCTCTTCATATTTTATGTATATTTTTATTGTATTCTGCTTCAGTTCTATTCTTATTTTACTTTTGTTAAATTTTATATTCTATTCTACTTTTCAGTTTTTTTTGTAACTGTGTATTTGCTCTATTCTTATTTTATGGCGTATTGCATTTTTTTTTTCATATTGTTTGCACTGACTGGAGTGGTACTGCTAATGTAATTGGACACACAATGAAAATATTGGCTCTTCTATTCTATTCTATTCTATTCTATTCTATTCTATTCTATTCTATTCTATTCTAACCACTGAACATGTAGCTGATTGATATACATTCGTATCTCTTACACATTTGATAAATATTCCATTACAGGAGTAGATCTAGTCTCTGTGCAGGACATTGAGGCGTGTTTATATCTTTGATGTTCGTACACAGCAATGCTTTAATTATTACCATCAGTGTAACATTCATATGACAATGTTTACAGTGTAATATCCACAATATACGAGTGCATGTTACAGCTGAACCTGATGGGAATATCAGTTATGCAGAGACTGGGTAATAAATATTTTAGATGAAGAGAAACCATCCATTCAAAGGCTGTAAAGACATTTCTCTTTGAACCAAAAATATTAGACTAGACAGAAACATTGAGCGGTGTCCAACGATTGCAGCGTTCATCTTCTGGGATAATGTGTTTCATCTGTTACAGTAAATATATTTCTTATTTATTTTTATTAAGAGCTTCAATCTGGACTTCATTCAGACTAACATTGCCATCTCTGGACACACCCTTATCATAGCTGTTGTTACTTGTACATCACTGACTGAGGTTCGTGTCGACGTCAGCATCAGCAGCTCCTCTTTAGTTCATTGTCTTCACTGAGGACATTAGCTGCTCTGTGTCTTCCTCAATGGAGTTCTACTGAAGACCACACATCAGCCATGCGGTCAGAGCACTGAGTCTGTAGCCAATATTTGCATGAAGGCGCCTTATTCTCCACCGCCGCTGCATAGCCAACACCGGGCAGCTCTGGGTATGACTGGAATGACTGCGAAGGCGGATGTTGCTCTTAAAGTAATGAGTTTTGTTGTTCCTGTGCCCTGAACTGCAGGGTTTCACTGGTGAGCCTGGGCCCAGTGGAGACAGAGGGAGAGCTGGGGAAAAGGTCAGTATAAAAAAAAAATTGGAATAATGTGAGCCTCCTGCTACACCGGTGAGTTCCCTTATGTGTAAGAAACTCAAGTAGAGCTTTAACTGTATTGCTCTCTAGTGGCAACAAACAGTAATCACATCCAAATTTCATTCAAAGCAACAGACGCCATCAGTGCCTGTATATATATGTAGCAGAGAGTATATTTTATATATATATATATATATATATATATATACATATATATATGTATGTATGTATGTATGTATGTATTTCTACAGCTATATATATGTGTGTGTGTGTGTGTTTAGAGCTTTATATGTATGTATACACATTTTTTTTGTAGTATTGATAACACTGGGTTACAAAAAAATGTTTTTTGCAAGTTGTCTAGGTTTTTTCAACTGAATTAGGACCATTTTGCACCGCTAAATCCAAAAATGACATCTGTTTTTCTCAATCAGGTCAGTTTTTTTTTTTTTGCTAATTTGATTTTGAAAAATTTGATCTTCTCACAAAATATAAGAATTAATACCAAAATAAGATTGGTAAGCACACTTTATGAAACTTGTGACTTGATTCCTGTTAGGTACAATGGTGTATTCACCGCAGATGTAGCAGAATACGTCAGGCTTATTTTTGCAAGATCTTCTAGTCGAAGCCATTTCATTCATCTGTAATATTAAAAAACCCCATTAATCATAAATTGGGAAAAGTAAAATCTTCAGAACTCGTTTATTGCAAGAAATGTGAATGAGTTTTGTATCATATGATGTGAAAATGCCCATAAATGTAAGCAAAAATGTTAAAAAGCCAATATGTTGCATAGTTCAGAAAGTTGACCTGATTGAGCAAAATTAATGTGATTTTTGGACTCAGCACACCAAAATTATCCTAAATCAGCTCAAAAAACTTAAACAATAAATTTGTTGTTGACCAGTGTAATTTATTTCCTGCTACTTTTTATTATACTTGCACAGTGCTACTGTAACACACAACAGTTTCCCCTGGGATTAATAAAGTATTCTGATTCCGAATCATTAACCCATAAAGACCCAAACATCCACTGGTGACCAAAAGCATCTACTGATCTAAAATGTTTAATACCTGTTGATCCATACATGTAAATAATTGGTGTAAAATACAGTTTTTCATCTTTTCATGGTCATCAGATATGACCCATTTGGACGTTCAGAGGCTCTGTAGTGAACGTGGAAGCACTGTCATCTTTTACAACATTGATACCCCAGTAAAACCCGTGGAGTAGGATCAATGACAGTGGATGGACACACTTGTTTTATGTTCAGTTACTGATAGATTTTGCTGAAAGAGTCACTTTTTCTTCAGTTTTCTCTGTTTTTGATATAACCCTCAACTTTAAGCTGAACTTTAATAAACATCTACATGATTATTAAATCAAATATAGGAAAATATCTGATTTTCGCTGAAAAAATGCCAAACAAAGAAGATAATTTTATTCCATGTTTAGCATTTCATGGTGATAAATTGCTTAAGAAATGCTAAACATGGAGAAAAATCCATTTGGGAACTACCACAAAAGTAGCACTGGGTCCTTATGGGTTAATATCCTCCTGAGACTTGATGCACTTTTTTTGCTCTGTAGGGACAAAAGTGCATGCTCGCATCAAAGGACATCCCACAAAAAAATTTTTTAAAATGTATCTGAAAAAATTGTTGCATTATGTTGTTTCCAATCAAGACAATTAATTAATGTAAAAAGCCTAAATATTATTAAACTTTTGTAGGTCTCAGAAGGATATCTAATACCCAACATGCAATAATCTTAACCAACTTAGATGCAGGCAAAGGATTTAACAGGTTGAATTAAACCAAATTAAATTAATTGCATGTTGTTTTGTGGTTTTTTCAGGGAGCTAAAGGGGAACCAGGAGAAAGTGGACCTGTCGGCCTTCCTGTATGTGAGACACATAGTGTTTATTTTATTTTACCTGTTACTCAGATATCACAGTCAGGTTCATTACTTTTCTAATATACGCTCAGCATACACTGTTCTCCAAATATCAGATGCCCGTCACATTAAAAACAGACACAGATATTAAAAATACAAAACACATTTTAAAGAACACAGACAAATAAAAAGAAGAGGAGATTGAGCTACTGAATTAAAGCTGCAGAAGCTGAAATCATGGGGAAAGATGGTGTGAAAATACAAAGTAAAATCACTTTTCTGACAAAGTTTTTCGTTATTTAAACAACAGGTACAGATGGGTTAATTGTCCTGTTGGTGCCTTCAGTGTCAGTTCAATGCTAGTAAGGTGCTATGTGCTAATGCTAATTACTCATGCTAATGCTAACGTTAATGCTGGGTACTGTGTACGTACTAAATGGATAAAACACAGAGACTGGATTTCCATACATAGATAATAAAATGATAATAAACCTTTACGTTAACCTAAGTGTTTCCACATTGGAGTATAATCAGTCATCTGTAATTAATTCAATTCAGTTCAATTCAGTTTTATTGATATAGCGCCAATCATAATACATGCATTTCTTAAGGCACTAATGAAAATATCGTCTCGATTTACCAATTTAACCAATTGGGAAAATATTATATAGAATATATGAGAAAACCTCAAATTAAATCTGCAGATTTTTTTATAAATCACACTGAGAAAGTGAGGATCTGTGTTTATGTTGAACATGGATATAAATGATCTTAATTTGATATAAAAGCTGATTCTATTGTCGTCGACAGGGTCTTTTAGGTGTAAAAGGTGTTCAGGGACTTCCTGGTCCAGCAGGTCCACAGGTAAGACCTCTGTTGGACTGTCCTGGTCTGGTTGTGTGTATTTTTAATCTCCTGTTCAACCTCATCTCTGCTTTTTGTCTTAAATTAGGGGGAGTCTGGACCAGATGGGGTGAAGGGTCCGACAGGACCAGTGGTGAGATGTTAATACTGTCTGTGAAGGTTCCAAGGTCTGAAAGTTGACCAAACATGCCTTGAAATTTGGCTTCATCAAACCTGCAGATACCCTAATTGTGTATTTAACATATTTTTGTGTATTTTAGTACATTTTAGTGTCTTTTAATTTATTTTTTGTGTATTTTAGTGTGTTGCTTATGTATGCTAGTATTTTTTTCCTGCATTTTAGTGTATTGTAGTTCAGTTTTTGAGGGTTGTAGTTTGTTTTTAAGTGTATTTATGTGTGTTTTAGTGTATTTTAGCATAGTTTCAATATATGGGCATTTATTTATTTATTGTTTTCTATGAGGTCTGTTGGATGGTTTTATGTGAATGGAAGGTCTGAAATTTGACCAAACATGCCCTGAAAAATGTCTTAAAAAGTCATAAATTGGGCTCCCTCAAACCTGCAGGTACCACGATTGTGTGTTTAACATATTATTGTGTATTTTAGTGCATTTTAGTATATTTTAATGAGTTTTTGGTGTATTTTAGTGTGTAACTTATGCATGTGAGTATATTTTTCCAGCATTTTAGTGTATTTTAGCATATTTTTCTGTGTATTTTAGTGCATTTTTAGTGTGTTTTAGTGTATTTTTATTTGTATTTTAGTGTATTTTACCATAGTATTTGTATATTGTAGTGCATTTTTTATGAGGCCTGTTGGACTGTTATTTATGTGAATAGAAGGTGTGAAATTATACCAAAGATGCCTTGAAAAATGTGTTAAAAGTCAAAAAATTTGGATTCCTCAAACCTGCAGATACCCTGATTGTATGTTTAACATATTTTTTTGTGTATTTTAGTGTATTTTAATGTATTTTTGTGTATTTCACTGCATTGCTTATGTATTTTAGTATATTTTCCTATATTTTCCTGTAGTTTAGCATATTTAGTTTATTACAGTATAGTTTGTGTGAATTTTAGAATATTTTTGGTACATTTTAGTGCACTTTTTGTGTGCTTTATTGTGTTTTTAGTGTATTTTTATGTGTGTTTTAGTGTATTTTAACATAGTTACTGTATATGTTTTTGCATTTTTTTGTTGGTTTTTTTTTTTTGTTTTCTCTGAGGCCTTTTGGACTGTTTTTTATGTGAATGGAAGGTCTGAAATTTGGCCAATAACACCATGAAAAATGTCTTAAAAAGTCAGAAATTTGGCTTTGTCAAATCTGCAGATACCCTGTTGTTTATGAGTGATTTGTTTTGGTATTTTAAGATGCTGATGGGTGCTATGTCGATATTTCTTAGGGTGCTCCTGGAGCCACGGGTGGGATCGGACCATGTGGATTTAATGGGTCTGAGGTGAGTTCACATGGAGACGTTTGGTCTGATATTACTTTAAATCATTTTCTTTCATTATTTACGTGGTGTTTACATGTTCTCTATGTTCTGTACAGGGGGATCCGGGTCCATCTGGTCCACGAGGTCGTAAAGGCCCCACCGTATGTCCCACAGTCATCTTTATAATGCACTTTTCATTCTTTTTTTGCAGTTCCGTACTCTTTTAATGTCTTCATTTCTAACAGGGACCCTTAGGATTAACAGGAGAGATGGGTTCACCTGGACCTCGTGGGCCTCAGGTAAACTTCATCTGTCAGAGGCTGTGATTACATGAACACCAGCAGAAATAGGACTGATATGTGACATGTAAACACAGTAAGATCTAGTGTATTATACTATACACCCTCCCATCACTACAGACTATAGGATCAGGACTGTCTTCTATATTTCTGGTCTTTGTTCCTTTTTTTCCTCTATTCATCAGCATCTGTTTTTATTTTTTACAACTTTTTTGCCTATTGGCTGTTATCTGAATAACTTATTTTTTGAGGACTTGAACCTGCACTATATTTGATCATACTAGAAACACATTCAGATTCTTGAGACTTTTAATCAAAACACACTTTTTGCCAGTTACTTACTATTATTTAATGTTTCTTGTCACATGCATCCTGACAAGCAACAAAGGAGACTGCAAATATAAGCCTAAATGATGGAAAAATATGAATTTAATAAAAGATTTGTCATATTTCCCACAGGACATTTCATCTGGCTGATATAAACCCTGGATAGAACATGTTTTAATTTACTAACAGGTTTTCTTAATTTCTTTAGAATCATTACCCACCCCCCAAAGGGGAGGCAAGGAGTATTATATTTGGTTTTGTTTGTTTGTTAACACTCTTGCAGCAAAACTATTGATTGAATTCATACCAAATTGGGTTTATAGATTGTGAGTGACCCAGAATAGATCTGATTGCATTTTGGGGAACAGTAGGTCAAAGTTCAAATTTTTTATGAATTTTTCAAATCTTTTCTTTTCCCCATATACTTATAATGGGGTTGAAATGTCAAGTGTCTGTAGCAGCAAAACTGTTGGTTGAATTCATACCAAATTGGGTTTATAGATTGTGAGTGACCCAGAATAGATGCGATTACATTTTGGGAAAAGTAGGTCAAAGTTAAAATATTTTATTTTTTAAAATCTTTTTTTTTTCTTCCCTTCTACTTATAGTGGCCAAAATTTCATGTCTGTAGCAGCAAAACTATTGGCTGAATTTATACCAAATTGGGTTTATAGATTGCCAGTGACCCAGAATAGACATCATTACATTTTTGGAAAAGTTGATCAAAGTTAACATTTTTTATGAATTTTAATTTTTTTTTTCCCTCTATTTTCTTATAATGGATGAAATTTCAAATGTCTGTAGCAGCAAAACTATTGGTTGAATTCATATCAAATTGGGTTTATATATTGCCAGTGACCCAGAGTAGACATCATTACATTTTGGGAAAAGTAGGTCAAAGTTCAAATTTTTTATGAATTTTTTAAATCTTTTTTTTTTCTTCCCATTTACTTATAATGGGTGAAATTTGTCAATGCTCTCAAGTATGTCTATGCTGACATCACCACACGCATAGACATGAAAACATCAGCTGGATCAATGCCAAAATAAACTACTGTATGTGCAAGGGGTGGGGTTTTGTTTTACTTGCCACCATTTGTTTATGTCTTATTTTTGGTTTGTTATTGACAGGGACAACTAGGCGATGACGGCCCTCCTGGTCCAAAAGGGGAAGTGGTAAGGTTCAGGACAATAATGGACAATAATTGTATTAACTCTGTGACCTAATTTTATTAAGATTGTAGTAAAATACATATTCTCTGTGACAGGGTCAAGTAGGGCCAATGGGAGCCAAAGGATTACCAGGCATCGAAGGGCCCATGGTAAATAACATCAGTTATTCTTATTTATTAATTACACTAAATTATTCATACTCTGCCCACGTTATGTTGAAGATACATATTTAGAAAAGCATTTTAGTTTAGAAATCATCCTCACATTGTACCAGAGTAAACCAACTGTAGTGTACTATTATAACAATATTTAAAAAATAAATTTTATACTTAAATTTTTATACTTTAAGAACATTTATTTCCTACCTGCCTTTCTTTCGCACTGGTGTGTTGCATATTACTGCTGTATACTGTTGAATTTCGCCATGGTGGGATCAGTAAAGTCTTATCTTATCTTATCTTATCTTATCTTATTTCATCTTATCTTACAATCGTCTGTGCTGAGTTTTTGTGGCTCAGGCTTGTGTTTAACAGATGTCAGACCTGAAATGGAGATGATGATGATGATCAAATACAGTGTGAAGACATTTTCAGATTAAATCAGGATTGGTATTTACCTGTTATAACTAATAGGACACTACTTCCTAAGCTGTATTGACTTGTATTGATGTACAACCTCTTAAGTAATATAAACACATAAACGCTGTCTCTATGTGTCTCATTTACTCCGTCAGAGTGCTTGCACAGGTGTTGAAAGTCTAAAAAAGTCTGGAATTTTGACACACGGTTTTCCAGACCTTGAAAAGTCTCGAATTTTGTGTGAAAGTCTTAATAAAGTATTGAAAAAAGTTTCTTTCATAGTCAAATTTTAGAATATGCTCAAAGGCACATAGTCATGTAAGATAAGAAATACATGTGGAAAGCATATTAGTTAGTTAGTTACTTTCTGTTTATTTTGAATATGCAACAAAACAAAGTAATCCTTCTTTAGTCCTTAGAAATGAAACAGATAGCGAGAAAACATGAAAACTTGTTGACAACACGAAAACAAAATATGACTTCATTCACATATTCGAAAAAGAGTGGGAGGTGGGAAGATCAATCAAATTTTATTTATATAGTGCCAAATCATAACAAAAGTTACCTCATGACATTTTACATATAGAACTGTGTACTTACAGAATTTCTTATAACACTTAAGAGAAACTTAATGTACAAATTTATCTGTCAATTGAATGATTCTCAGAATTCCATCATTAGGCTTTTGACAAATCCCAGTCATAGTTCGGTGTGATAGCAGTCATCCTTGTGGCGACACTGATACAGTTGTCTTCTATAACATTGATGATGTTTTGTCTGTATTTTTTAACCTGTGTTTTTAAATGTATTCTATTTGTTGCTTGCTTGTTTGTTTGTTTTTAAATGGACTCCCAAGCCTGCTAATAAAGATGATGATGATGATGATGATGACGACTTATAAAACTCATAAAAAACTTGATATGATTTCACTAACTGGTCTGTACTGGAACGATTCTAGTGAAACTTGTTTGTGTGATACTCATGCACTTTTGTGATTTTCATATGTTTTAAAAATGTTTCTGTCAGTAAAACATAATTTACTGCAAATTATGCATTCGTTCATTCATACTTTTATGAAAATGAACCTCTCTACTACACACAACAGCTACAATCTCAACCAAAAAAGTAGGAACACAAGTATAAAAGTAGATAAGGTCAAGGTCTGGGGAAAAAATAGCAGTTTTGAAAAAGTCTGGAATTTTAATTTGGATAAAGAGCAAACACCCTGTCAATTAGAAGGAATAGTTTAGTGTGAAGAGGCTAGTGTTGTTTGATGAATTAATATTTTCTGTCTATATGTTCTTTTAGGGAATGTCTGGAAGTTCTGGTCCAAAGGGGTTTCCAGGTGGCCCAGTAAGTATCACTCCTCTACGTACTATAACAAAAATATTATAAATAAAACCCAAATCAATGTCAGAGTCTGATCTTTTATAATATTTTTGTAACAGCTTAAATTAAATATTTCAAAAACTGTCAGGCCGATGTGAAGACTGACCAATAGAATCGTTTTATGACAACAACAAAAAAGACCAAAAATGGGCTTATGAGGTTTCTGCTCGACAGCGATAATTTGCAGTATTTACAATGAAATATATTTTAAAAAGAGTATTTATTAGCAGTAAGAATATAAAAACAGATAATACAGTACAATACAATAGCTTTTTTTGTCATTGTGTGTACAAAGTGTCTAATGAAATCAGGACATGAGCTCATTTCCGATAATAACCAGGAGAAAGAGGCTCTAATGTGAAAATGTGTTTAACTGTTTAGGGTTTTCGAGGACTGGACGGTGATAAAGGAGAGACTGGACCCAAAGGAGACAGAGTAAGAACGACATGAAATGAATGAACTCCATGTGTTTGACCCCTGACCTAATGAGACCCAGATGAAGCATGAATCAACTCCAGAGCTCCACCACTAACATGAACACATTCAAATGCGATTCAGAATCATGTTTATTTCCATGTAAGTAAACGGGGTTCACAATATTAGGAATTAGCTTCAGTGGTTCGGTGCATACGTAGAACATGGAGTAGGTAAGAAACATCCAGTAGTTTGCAGATCTGGAGGGAGTTCTCCTGGAAAAATCTGGTGTGTTTCTTTATTTCACCAAAGAAGAAAAGTAAGCAGTTAAACAGACAGCAGAAATGTTGGAGGGAATGTGGAGAATTTGATGTAGACCACACATATGTCTTTTGGAAATGTGATGATATAACTGTTTTGGGAGATGGTGTGTGGAGTGTTACAACAAATAATAGCGTATACGATTCCAATGTGCTGTGATGGACTGTGTTTGTGTTACTTGTCCGATGGAAATGTAGTGAGAAACGACATATATTTGGTTAAGGTACTTTTAGTGGCTTGTAAAAAAGCTATTACAAGGAACTGGGGAAAGACAAAACCACCAACAAAGGACCAATGAATCACAATTATTGAAGGAATATATACAATGGAAAAAATAACTCAAAAAACTTCTAAAAAATTAGCTAGTCTGCTAAATGTGGTGCATGCATCTTGTTCTTTGTAACCAATGCCAATACACATTGTCCTGTAACTAAATAAATAAATACAAATACAAATACAAACTGCAACTACAAGAAGCACAAATGGATAAGAATGGAATAAATGGACTGATTACAGAACCCGGAATGGTGGAAGGACTGAATAATGTGATTGAAGTGTCGTGTAGTGTAGTATACCCAAGCAAGGTTTGTGTGTTCATTTTTTGTTGTTTTTGCTGATTTTGTGTTCTAAAATTTCAATAAAAACTTAAGTGGAAAAAAGAAAAGAAGCATGTAGTAAAAAATAAAATAAATAAACAATAAGTAGACATAAATAAAAGAAACATATAACTTACAACTTATACACTTGGAACACACAAATAAATAAATAAATAAACAATAAATATACAAAATACAATATACTCCCTCAGTGGAGCCCATTGTGGTTTCCAGTGACTCTGTGTGTGTTTGTTTTTCTGCTGGTTTTACTACACTTCCAACACCTCCATGCCTCATTTTGATGAACTGAACCTTGTGAATTATCATCCCCTCAGGGGCCCTCAGGTGCTGCAGGGATCCAGGGTCATCAAGGAGAGAGGGGGGAGCGTGGCACGCCAGGTCTCCCTGGGGTCAGAGGTCGCCCTGGGCCTCAAGGAAAAGAGGTACCGATGTTTGTATCCTCTGAAATCTCTACAGTTCTGAAGTAAAAGGACTTCAAAACTCTACATGTTGTTTTTGTCTCATCGGTTGATTGGCCATGAGCTGATGTGAAGGTGCTGTGTCCGTCATCATCGTCGTCTTCATCGCCATCTTAATTGCCATCTTCGTTAGTAATTTCCTCAAACATCTTTTCCAACGAAACTACTGGTTGGATTTTTTTTTTTTTTTTTATTTCTAATGTAATTTCTTCTGGACAATGTCTACAAAGTTTCTTCACAGTCTGGAGAAATTTAGATTTTTTTTAAATTTTTGACCAATTTTTTTGAAACATTAGAAATTGCCTTTATTTATAATGGTCCATATTTTGATGGTTTATAACATGGTAATGGTTAGAGATATTAATATAGTCACTATTGAGCACTAACAGGAAGTCATATATGGACTTTCATTTTTGTTCATGACCTTTGACCTTAAGTGACCTTGAAGGGTCAAACTCAAGGTCACCAACGTCTACATTTCGACAATCTTCTTCTCTGAAACTACTGATCAGATTTTTTTCATATTTGTTATGTTGTTTCCTCGGGACAGTGTCTACAGATATCAATATAGTCACGACTGAACACTGATAGGAAGTCCTATATGGACTTTCATTTGTGTCCATGACCTTTGACCTTGAGTGACAAACATTCATTCATTCATTCATGGAAAAAGAATTACAAACAACTCTAAACAAAAGGTCAAAGGTTAAACTGAAGCTCAAAGGAAAAAGAATGAGCTCTCATACGATTTCAACACCGATATAATTTACGAGCTAAACATTTATAGTCTGTGTTTTACACGTATGTTTGTGTTGTAACTCACTTGTTTTTCACCATCGTGTCTCCTCAGGGTGAAGAGGGGGAGTCCGGCCTGCAGGGACAGGTCGGGAAACAGGGGTCAAAGGTCAGAGGCTGTTATTGGTCAAAGTCAGCAGCACTCTCACATATTTTTACTGGGACATTTGTTACGGTGCATTATTACTCAGCTGTGATATAAATGTTTATGATAAGAACATTTACATAAACATTTTAACCATTAACTACTTTAATAATGCTGATACAAAATTATTTATTAATATTTTAGACTTTCTCCCTTCATTTACTTGATTTTTTGCTGCTTTATGTTGAATTTTTTTAATTATGCATTCATTCATTCATACTTTTATTAAAATGAACTTTTCTACTACACACAACAGGTGCAATCTCAACCAAAAAAGTAGGCACACAAGTATAAAACTACATAAAGTCAAGGTCTGGGGGGAAAAAATAGCAGTTTGGAAAAAGTCTGTAATTTTTATTTGGATAAAGAGCAAACAACCTGAAGTAATAAGAAACATTTTTATATGTGATTTTATAGCATAAAAGGAGTTATTTGTGTGTATTTTTTATTTATTTATTTATTTTATTAGTAATACAGTTAACGAGACATAGTGGAAAGAAAAAACAACAACAACTAAACAAGACAAATCGAGCAAGTAAACAAACAAAAAAAACAATGACAAACAACAATGACAACATCATCTTACAATGAAAAAGATGATAAACGTAAAGAGCAACTAAACAATATGGACTGATTAGGGGCAATAGGTTAAAGGGAAAGGGGGAGAGTGAATAAAAGTGAGGAAGGGAGAGGGGGGGTGAGAGTGCAAATAATTAATAATGATATGATAATAACGACAACACAACAATATATAGTAACAATACTAATAGTTGTATTTATTATTACTGTGGTGGCAGCAGCAGTGGAGGCAGCCACAATAACAGTAAAAATGGGTTAAATAGTTCAATATTTATAATAATTTATATCAATTCATATCAATCAGAGTTTATATTAGTTAATTTTAATGTGTTTATTTTTGTATTAAAGGGTAACAGGGGTATCCAGGGACAAAGTGGGAGGATTGGACCCAAAGGATCACGGGTAAATATCAGCAGAATTTTAAAAATGGCTCCAGAGAGTTGTTCTATGTATAGTTTTATGTATTTTAGTTTATAATGTTTGTGTTTTTCATGCACTGACAGGGTCGTACTGGACTCACTGGTCTGTTTGGTCTCCATGGCACACCGGTAAGAACAGGACATGAACAGAAAAGCCTTGAAGCATCAGCGATCAGAGCTGGTATTGGTACTGGAGCTGAAATGTGTGTGTGTTTGTGTGTGTGTTTGTGTGTATTGTTGCAGGGCTTTAGAGGCCGAGTTGGGATTGAGGGACCAGAAGGAAAGCCTGGTACACAGGTTCCCATTTTATAACTTTTCATTCCTATTGTTTTGTTTTGTTTTGTTTTGTTTTTTGCACAATCACAGTAAAAAGGAAATGTCTTTTGTTTCTAGTCAGTGTTTCATGTTGACAGGATTTCAGCCACAAACTGGATTAAATCTTGGGTTGTTAGGTTGAGCTCGTGGCTACAAGAGATACACAGGTATAGAGTTGCAATAAAATAAAATAAAAAAAAACCGTCTAAAAGCATTTTACAGAGTTGAAATGAGTCGGTTGAATCGACTTTACATTTTGTGTTTCCCTCATATGATGTCAGTGTTTCATGAAATATCAGATAATAAACATATCACAAAAAGGCACAACATTAAGACATATGAGCCAGTCGGTGTAAAATTTGTTCATGGAATTCTATATTTGCAATTCACACATAATTTTACCCTAGATGCAGGTGATCAGACCTGTTTTCAGCTCCTGGTTTTGTTAACAAAAGCTGCAGAGTTCATCTGTGACCAGCAGATGGCAGCAAACCCACACACAACAAAGACAAGCTACAGTAAAAACCAGGGTGTCTGCAGATCCTTAATGTGATTGTCCTTAAAATTTATAATTAATCCTTAAATCTGACA
This sequence comes from Sphaeramia orbicularis, assembly GCF_902148855.1. Taxonomy (NCBI): domain Eukaryota; kingdom Metazoa; phylum Chordata; class Actinopteri; order Kurtiformes; family Apogonidae; genus Sphaeramia; species Sphaeramia orbicularis. The sequence continues at coordinate 7,649,940 of NC_043965.1, read as the reverse complement.
CTTAAAGGTCTTTAAAAAACCACAGATACAATAAATTATATTACTTTTTTTTTTTGTGAATCTCTGCACAGAATTAATCCAATTTATTATTAGTGTCATTCATGGTGGAGGGGTTCAGGTTATCAGTTATCAGCTTTAATTAAAAAAAATTAAATAAAAATCATTCACTGTTTTTTTAGGCTGTTGCGGTTTTGTCATCATAATATAGAGGTGTCAAACTCATTTTAGTTCAGGGGCTACATTCAGTCCAATATGATCTCAAGTGGGTCAGACCAGTAAAATAATAACAGTGAAAAAAGCAAAACTGCATCATGAAAATGTTTACATCTCCAAGTATCCTTTAAAAAAATGCAAATAACATGAAAAACCACGAACAACCTGAGATTTATTAAGAAAAATAAGTGCAATTTTAACAATATTATGCCTCAGTTTATCATTTATACATGTACATTGCAACTTACAGACCACAGTGGATCTACAAATACATGAAACATGTAATAACGGATAATATTGTTAAAATTCTACTTAATTTCCTTAAGATATTTTTTTTCAGGTTATTCACATAATGTAAAGATTTTCATGGAATTTTCCTTTTTTTTTTTTTTTTTTACAGTAAAACGAAGAGAAACTTTTGGAGCTGTTATTATTTATAGGTTTTATGATAGTATTTTACAGGTCCGACCCACTTCAGATCGAATTGGTCTGTATGTGGAACCCGAATTAAAATGAATTCATCTTCCTTTATTTCAGCGTCATTTTTTTCATTTCACAAATTCATGCTGCGGGCCAATTTGGACCCTTAGCCGGTCCAGTTTTGGCCCGCAGACCACATCTTCAACACCCCTGTCATAATGCATTAAAGATGTTTATGTTTACCTCACAGGGCGGTCCTGGTCCTACTGGACTTCTTGGCCCCAAAGGAGACAGAGTGAGTTTCATCACATGTTTTTGTCCATTAACAGGAAAGGAAACAAATCCAAATACAATGAAACATCAATCACAGCTGCAACAATCCCCCCCTAACATTAACAAATACTGTGTTGAGCAAAGTCATTGTTAAGAGTTAAAACTCACACACAAACATAAGCAGATCTGTGTCTGCGTAATCGCTAAAACAGATCTCACAGTTGATTCATATATGTGTAAGTGTGCTTTTGAAAGCAAATATGACAACATCTATGTAAAGTACTAATATTTGTCTGGTTATAACTCACAGATCATGTATTTTACTCAATAAAACATGTTCATGGCCTTCACTATATGGACAAAAGTATGTGGACACGTTGAATTCAGGTGTTTCTTTTCTAACAGAGGTCTGGGATGCAAAACAATAATGATAAATGTCATAATATAGTTTTATATTGGGATAAATATCATTGTATTGCATTGCATCAGTTAGGTGGGTTTAAATTATTATCTTTGCTTCCAAAATGCCTCAGAGATGGTTTTGACTTAATTTCTCTCAACATTGACTAATTTTAAATGTTCTACCTCTAAATATCTAAAATATTTTTCATGCTCTGACTGCAAATAATAATTTTCCACCACAGCTAACCATCTACCCATTAAGGTTTAAGAAAATATTGAGGTTTTTCTCACAGCTGTAGACATGATGTGCCCCAGTATTTTTGTCCATATAGTTTATAGTTTAAACATCAACATTTTCTTTAAGTTAATGGGAGATTTTTCTTCCTAATTGAGACACGAAGAAAGTAAATGGTTAGTTTTGTTAGAAAATTATTATTTACAGTCAGAACACAGAACATTTAAAGTCACTGTCATGGATAAAAAAAAATAATGTTGAGAGAAATTAAGTGAAAACCATTTCAATATAAACTAAACTAACCACTGCAATGATATTTATCCCAATATAAATCTATATTATGGCGTTTGTCATTATTGTTTTGTATCCTAGAGCCCTGTTAATAAAGAAACACCTGAATTCAACGTGTCCACATACTTTTGTCCATATAGAGCCTTTTCAGTGCCCCTTAGTTTTACAGAACATCTTTTAATCATCTTCATAAACCTGCTCTGTGTTATTTTTAATCATCTGAGGGTTAGATCCATCCTGTTTTCTGACTGAATAAAGGTTAAATCTGTCTTTTTTCTTTGCCACATGTAGGGGTTTCCTGGTTCTGCCGGTGATCCAGGGAAGGCAGGTCCTCCAGGGGCTCCGGTAGGTCATCAGCTCCTGGAAAACACTTCACCCAACACCACTGAACTTATTTAATGTTTATGACGAACTGAAAGGAGACATTTGACCTCAACAGGGTCCATCAGGAAGTCCAGGTCAGGACGGGATCCCTGGACCAGCAGGAGCGAGGGTGAGAAGACCTAATACCAATAACAATATTGAATCGAATCGAATAAATATAGAATAATATAATACAATATATTATAGTATAATATAATATAGTATAATATAACATAGGATGATACAATATAATGTAATATAATATATAGCACCGGTGTCAAACTCATTTTCTTCCGGGGGCCACATTCAACCGAATTTAATCTGAAGTGGGCCGGACCAGTAAAATACTAGCATGATAGCCAATAAATAATGACAACTCCAAATTGTTTTAGTGTAAAAAATAACATTCAGTTATGCCAATATTTACATTTACAAATTATCCAAACAAAATAGGATGTGAATAACCTGAAAAAAATGGAATTGTTAAGAAATATACGTACAATTTTATCAACATTATGCCTCAGCTTATCATTTATACATACGCATTACAGATCAGATCTACAAAGGCACAAAACATTTAGTCACAGGCAGAATATTGTTAAAATTGCACTTAATTTTCTTTAGACATTTCAGGTTGTTCATAATTGTCCAGGTTATTCACATTTTATTGTTAAAGGATAGTTTGTTCATGTAAACATTTTCATAATTTAATGTTTTTGCACTAAATCAGAGAGAAAAATTGGTGTTGTCATTATTTCTAGGTTATTATGATATTATTTTTGAGTTCGATGCCCAAACTTGCATTTTGCAAATTCATCCCGCAGGCTGGATTAGAACCTTTGGCGGGCCGGTTTTGGCCCCCGGGCCACATGTTTGACACTTGTGATTTATAGTATAATATAATATAATATAATATGATATAATATAATATAATATAGTATAATAGAATAGAATTTTATATAGTACACTGTAATATATTATACTATAATATAATATAGAATGCGGTCTTTTGTATTGCTGTTGTATCAAGCAGATTTTACAATTATATATTAAAGAATAAAGTAACCTTAAAGTTACAGAATGTGGGTATTTATGACCTCAGACATGTAATTCCATGTGCCAATGTTACATTTTTTATCATAAAAAATATTCCCTGCCATGGATTAGTCCATTAAAGACCAATTAAATGTTACATTTTAGGCATTTAGACACATTAGAGTTGTTAGTTGTGGGGCCACATTCAGCCTAATGAGATCTCAGATGGGCCAAACCAGGTAAAATAATAACATAATAACCTATAAATAATGACAACTCCAAATGTTTCTCTTTGTTTTAGGGTGAAAAAAAATAAAACTACAGTATGAAAATGTTTACATCTACAAACTAGCCTTTAAATATGTGAATAACATGAACTTTCTGAAATTTCTTAAGTAAAATAAGTGCAATTTTAACAATATTCTGCCTCAATTTATCATGTACACATATCATTTGCCTCATAGCTTAATTGCCTAAATCATATTTTTGGCCAATTTGGGATATCTACATAAAATGAAGCAGCATTGTTAGGAGAGTAAAATTATATAAATATCACAATTTGGCCAAAATGATCATGAATTATAGCTAAAAACCTTTGAGAATATCTTTATTAAATACAGGTACAGAAATCACAAAAACAGTCCTGTATTCCTTTCTTGGGGCATCTGTCTATTAAAATACTGTAGCTTGATCAGTTAAGGGTTAAAGATTAGAATTTAAAGAATAGAATTTATTGGTATTTTTTTTATTTTCATGCTGAAACATACAAAAAAGTCATTAAATGTGGCTCTTATTGTGTTTTTTAGGGCTTCACAGGGAAACCAGGGCTGACGGGTCCCCAGGGGCCAGTGGGCATGTATGTAAGTGACATTTATCAAATGGTGCTGTAATTTAAAGACAATTCAGTCAATTTTACTCAAATTAAATGCATTTTTCAGAGCCACTTTGGTTTTATATAAGAAATAGAAAGAGTTATTTTATGTTTCCTTCACATGATCTCAGTGTTTTATGAAAAATTAGACATTAAACATATACAAAAAAAGGCACAACATTAAAATATGTGAGCCACTCAGTATCAAATTTGTTCATATAGGTCTGTATTTGCAATTCACACATAATTTTACTCTAAATCCGGGTGATCAGACCTGTTTTCAGCTCCTGGTTTTGTTCATAGAAGCTGCAGAGTTCCTCTGTGACCAGCAGATGGCAGCAAACCCACACTCACAACAAAGACATGACAGTAAAAACCAGGGTGTCTGAAAATCCTTAAAAAGTCTTACTGTATTTGTCCTAAATTGTCCTTAAAATTATTTTTAACATATTCAGTTTATTTTAGCTCACTTTGTTTGTATTTTAGGATTTTAGTTTGTATATTTTAATGTTTTTTAGCATATTATTTTGTATATTTTAGTGTATTTTAGCCTATTTGTATATTTTTGTGCATTTTTGTGAGTTTTAGTGTATTGTTATATGTTTTAGTGTATTTTAACATATTTTAGCATACTTTACATGTACATTAACAAATTTTTGTGTGTTTTAGCATATTTTATATTTATTTCAGCATATTCTTTGTGTATTTTAGTGCATTTTTTGGGGGGGGGGTGGTTGTGTGTATTTTAGTGTATTTTTGTGCATCATTTTTTCTTATTTTTAAAGTTTGAAAAGTGGAAAAACTGAATAATTTTTTTTAATGGGTTGGGGTTAGAATTCTCCTGTTTAAAACAAATGAATTATAATTCCTCTTGGTTTTGCGGAAAAAAAAAAAATCATCAAAAACCTTTTTTTTTCTGTAGGAAATATGTCTTTCTGAGACAGCAGATTATACCAGTTCTTTACATGTATTGATAGGATTAGTGAACCAACAGGTATTAAATATTTTAGATCAATAGATGGTTTTGGGGGGTTAACAGAATAAATACAGGGTTCTGGATGTTATGAAATGATGAATTCTCCACATTTTCAACTCACATCAGAAGTATTTATTCACTTTTATGCCGTATTTCAAGTTTTTTTGGTTCACTTTTCCCTTATTTTCCAAGTGTTTTGCTCATGTTATTGTCATTTAAAAGGTTTTTATATGTTTTATAGATGAATAATTGAGGTAAAACTGTATTTTACACTGATTCTTTACATGTAGTGATAGGATTAGTGGATCAATAGGCATTAAACATTTTAGATCAGTAGATGATTTTGGTTTTTGAGGGTTAACAGAATAAGTTCAGGCTTCTGGATGTTATGAAATGATGAATTCTCCACATTTTCAAGTATTTTTCTCATTTTCTCCTCATATTAGAAGTATTAGTTCACTTTTATGCCATATTTCAAGTTTTTTTGGGTCACTTTTCCCTTATTTTTTAAGTATTTTGTGCATTTTATTGTCATTTTACAGGTTTTATTATACATTTTATTCATGAATAATTGAGGTAAAACTGTATGTTACACCAATTATTTACATGTATCGATAGGATTGGTGGATCAACAGGTATTAAACAGTTTGTAGACGGTTTTGGTGGATGTTTGGGTCTGTATGGGTTAATACTGTGTTTTCTGAGGTTAGATCTGGTTTTATCTGCAGGGTTACTCGGGTGCGGTGGGTCTGATTGGGAGACCAGGTCACATGGGACAAAGAGTAAGAAACTATTCCTAATGAAATGTTATTGATCGTTTCAGTGGAACTATCAGCCCGTCAGCATTTAATCACATATATTATATTATTATCAGGTTTTATTTGGTTTTAATGAAGTTGAAATATGAGTGTGTTTTTTTCTGTTGATCAGGGAGATGCCGGTGTCAGAGGTTCACCAGGAATCCAGGGAAAAACCGGACCTCGTGTATGTGTTAATATGTTAATATGTTGATGCACAGTGTTTGACTTTAATTGTACTTTAATATTGGTTGAATTATTGTGTTTTCAGGGTTTGCAGGGACCTGTAGGTGAGAGAGGACCCCCGGGACCACAGGTAGACACATAATACTGAGAATAAGAATAATGAATAATCTGAATATTAAAGAATAATGTGATTTTTTGTCTTATTTTCAGGGCCGTCAAGGAGAGTTGGGGCCCAAAGGTGTTCGGGGTCCTTCAGTAAGTCCTTCAGTTTTAACGGAAAATATGACTGTTTTTGATCACTTTAATAATTCTTGTGCCAGAAAGTAAAATCAACATCTTTTTGGATATTGTTTATTTATGATCTACATCAGCTTTTCCACACATTTGTACATAGTGTTAGGGTTAATTAAAATTCAAAATTCTGTTAAGATATTTATTTGGGGCAATATCCTCTTGAGACCAAGCAATGCATTTTTGTCCTCTGTAGAATAGAATAGAATAGAATAGCCTTTATTGTCATTGTGTATACAATGAAATTAATAGTGCTACTCTAGTTAGTGCAACAATATTAATTAAAAAAAAAAAAAAAAAACTTCAGAAAATAAGAAATGAGCTAAAATAAAAGCTAGGAAAAAAAATAGATATAAAATATGAACAGACACAATATTAAGAGTATGTACAGGGTGGGGAAGCAAAATTTACAATATTTTGAGGCAGGGATTGAAAGACAGTGTATGACCAATTAGTTTATTGAAAGTCATGAGAATTTATTTGCCACAAAAAAATGTACATAATAGAAAATGTTTTTATTCTATGTGTCCTCCTTCTTTCTCAATAACTGCCTTCACACGCTTCCTGAAACTTGCGCAAGTGTTCCTCAAATATTCAGGTGACAACTTCTCCCATTCTTCTTTAATAGTATCTTCCAGACTTTCTGGTAATAGTTTTGCTCATAGTCATTCTCTTCTTTCCATCATAAACAGTCTTTATGGACACTCCAACTATTTTTGAAATCTCCTTTGGTGTGACGAGTGCATTCAGCAAATCATACACTCTTTGACGTTTGCTTTCCTGATTACTCATATGGGCAAAAGTTTCTGAAAAGGTATGGATAATAGTGTTAGGTATGATTATGACATCAATATATGTTTGGTTTCAAAACAATTAACGTAGTGCCTGCTGAGAAAAAACAACTAAATGTTCATTGTAAATTTTGCTTCCCCACCCTGTATATCTATGAACTCAAGTCTATATAAAAATACAGCATTTATGTTTGTATAAATATTGAATAAATATTGCGTTATTGCAAGAACAGAATAGTATTGCACATCTTGTTGCACATAATTCACAAATGTGTCTGAAAAAACTGTTGCATTATGCTTTTTCTAATCAAGGCAATTATTTCATGTAAAAAAAAAAAAAATGGCCAAAACTGTTATTTTCCTGGGTCTCAGGAGAATATTGATCTGATATAGATTTTCTAAACCAGTCCAGTTGAACCGAGAAGAGCAATGACCTGGACAAATGAGAACCTACACAGATATCTTATATTGATATTGATATTGTCTCTCATGTTTAATTGACCTTTAATCCTAAAACACTGTTTATTTGTGTCTTTGAAGGGCCCCCGGGGTAAGCCAGGGCCTCAGGGTGGTGTAGGTAGATCTGGTCCTCCTGGGAGCCCGGGGCCTCCTGGACCACAGGGATCAGCCGGACCCAGAGGGTTTCCAGTGAGTGGGTACTTTCCACCTTCCTCTCCATTCTATGTTGTTGTGAACTGCGCCGCTGCCTTCATTAAGGCCGTGTACAGTTTACTTATACTGTCACACACTGGTAACGTGGTAAGAAAATCCTGTTTGTTCTAATCAGGGAACACCAGGGACCAGTGGACTGACGGGACAGACTGGAGACAAAGGACAGAGGGTAACTGGTGTCTCTATGAGGCGTTTCAGGAACTGGTTTAATTTAACCCTCAAAGACCCAAAAGCATCTACTGATCTAAAATTATTAATAACTTTTGAGCCGTTAATCATATCAATACAGTGAAATAATTCAGGTAAAATGCAGTTTGTCGTCTTTTCAGCAGCATTAGATTAGATTTTACTGATCCCACAATGGACAAATTCAATGGTCAAGGCAGCAACAGAATAGTGAAACAAAGAAACTACAGATACATTAATGTAGTGCAAAACAAATAAACAATACAAAAGAAAAGAAAATAATAATAGTAATAAAAACTATACAGACTATTTATGTATTTACAACATAGAGGAATTGCAAGAATGTCAAAGATGTCTTTTTGGATGCATCCAGTCTCTGTAGTGAACATGGAAACACCATTATTTTTGGCAGTGTTGAAAAACCCATGTGTTTTACTAATGAAAGTGGTTGTAGACGCTTGTTTTACATAGAAATAATGATATATTTTGCTGAAAATGTCCCGTTTTCTTCCAATTGGTCTATTTTGATATAAAATCTTTTTAATTTACCAAGTTTTTATGAACACCTACGTCAGGGGTGTCAAACTCATTTTAACTTAGCCTAATATGATCTCCAGTGGGTCAGACCAGTAAAATAATAATACATTAACCTATAAATAATGACAGCTCCAAGCTATTACAAGGAACTGGGGAAAGACAGAACCACCAACAAAGGACCAGTGGATCACAATTACTGAAGGAATATATGTAATGGAAAAAATAACTCACAAACTGCGACTACGAGAAGCACAAATGGACAAAAAATGGAATAAATGGACAGAACCCGGAATGATGGAAGGACTGAATAATGTGAATGTAGCGTCATGTAGTGTTCCCAAGTAAGGTTTGTGTGTTCGTTTTTTGTTGTTTTCGGTGACTATGTGTATATAAAATTTCAATAAAAATGTAAGTGAAAAAAAAAAAAAAAAATAATAATAATAATAATGACAACTTCAAACTGTTCTCTATGTTTTAGAGTGAAAAAAAATTATATTATGTACATGTTTACATCTGCAAACTATCCTTTAAAAAATGCTGAAAACATGAACAAACTGAAATTTAATCAGAAAAATAAGTGTTCTTTACACGTTCTTTACATTCTACAGTTCACAGTGGATCTATAAATGCAAAAAACATTTAGTAACAGACAGATTCTTGTTTAAATTGTCCTCACTTCTGTTTAGACATTTCAAGTTGGTCATATTTGTTCAGGTTATTCACATTTATTGTGAAAAATATAAGTCCTTAGAAATAAAACGGTAGCAAGAAGTCAAGGGAAAAAAACCTTATACATATGCATGACTTCATTTGCACATTCGAAAGGAGTGGGAGGAAGTATAACTTAAAGAAGTGAATTAGTTCAATAAGTTATACTTCCTCCCACTCCTGTTTGAATGTGCAGATGAAGTCATGTATATGTATATGTATGAAGGATAGTTTGGAAATGTAAACATTGTTCTGTGATTTTACTTTTTTAAAGTTGTCAGGGTTTATAGATTATTATAATAGTATTTTACTGGTCTAACCCACTTGAGATCGAACTAAAGTGATTGTTAATATTTTAAGTGTAATTTTTTCCACTTCACAAATTCATCCCATGGGTTGAATTGGACCAGTTTTGGCCCACAGGCCATATGTTTGACACCTATGATCTACATGGTCAGTAAAATAAATATAGGAAAATACCTGATTTTTACTGCAAAAATGTAAAGGATAATATTATATTATATTATGTGGCAATAACTCTCTTGGTAACAAGGAAATGTGGACAAAAATTCAGTTGGAAGTCACTGCAAATAATAGTTCTGGGTCTTCGAGGGTTAAAAACACTGAATATTTCATTTATGTATTATATAATGAGTAATTATTCCAGTAGAATAAAGTGTTGTGTTTGGTTTTAGGGACCTGTGGGTCCTGCTGGTGATTTTGGTTCTCCAGGACTGCACGGAGAGCAGGTCAGTTTATTAATCAACATTTAATGATAACTAATAATAATATGGACTGTTATTAAATGTAATCAGTGCTGATGAGCAGTAAAAGATATACCATTACATATGTGGAATACAAAATATGACTCACTGTATATAGGTAAATTCACATACAGTGGTAGAAAAAGGTTTTCAGACACCCCGTGCAAAGTATGATTTTATGTTCGCATAAAAATAACTAGAACTACATAGTCACAGGTTGTAAAGAGCTAGAATTTTAACCTTTCAGTGGCTAAAAGCTTTAAATGTCAAAACTAAAGCTTTTATGTCTTCTTTGAGGGATTTCACTGAGACCCATAAACCAGCAAACAGAGTTTTTTACCCCATGTATTTCTGATGTATTACATTAAGAATCACTGTTAAGTCATTGAACCCTACTTAGTATTCCGTACTCCAAACCCACATGCTCCCTTCTGCACATGCTCAGTTCCATTGTGGTCAAAAATGGATCTTTCAGCAGATAATGAAACCCATCCAGGACATGACAGGATTTTAGTTTGGGTGTTTTTTTCTTGTTAACATTAAACTAAAAAAAGCATTTGTTTCTGTCTGATGCAGTAACACTTTTTTAAACACAAAGATGATTTTTCCTTAAATATTTCACAATAATATTTGAGATTGTGTAAAATTAAAGGGTGTCTGAAAACTTTCTTCCACTACTGTACATTTACATCAGTTTTTTTAAAATATATTTTCTCTAACTTAATACCTTCTACAGTAAAAATTGGGCTCCTTGCAGTTTTATTTATGTGTTTCCATATACTCTATTTATGTTCAGTTAAAGTAGCTTTTAAAGAATATAATACTCAAAACTATTGTTATAAAAAGTCATCATGTAATTGATGAGTATGATTGTGTGTTGTCAGGGTTCTCCGGGTCCATCTGGTGAAGACGGGGTTCCTGGATCCAAAGGAGACCAGGTCTGTGACATTAATGACATTTACATAAACATAAAAATCTACTTGATATCTGTTTTCTATGAGATTAACGATAAGCACATGATGAACTGAACCAACCCCAGATCATAACACTGACCCCACAGTGCACTTGTTCAAGCCAAAAACAGACTGGATTATTCTTGGTAAAAAAGTTTAAATGAACTGAAAATCAAAAGCACTTACTGCTTTTTGGATAAAGTTGTTTAATTGCTTATTATCTTTAATGTTTTGTTAAACAACTTTTCACTATTGGTTTGTGAAATTAAAAGGCAAGGTTTAAAATGTAATGAAATACTGAAATTATTGTTTCTACTGTTCATTTCTTCTATTTGAACTACTCCACTTTTTCATATCTGTATTGTTATGGAATTTTCTTATTATTTTGATAATCAGTTGCAGTGCAAAACCATATACAGTTGCGGAAAAAATTATTAGACCACCCTTGTTTTCTTCAATTTCTTGTTCATTTTAATGCCTGGTACAATTAAAGGTACATTTGTTTGGACAAATATAATGATAATAAAAATAGCTCATAGTAGTTTAATTTCAGAGCTGATATCCATCCATTTTTTTTTCCAGTTTTCTTGATAATAACTAAAATCCCTTCAGTTCTTACATCAGTATCTATGGCATTGTACTGACAAAAACAGTGCTTTTAGTCATTCCATGTTTTCTTTTCTGTCTGTTTAGTCACATGGTACACTCAGGAGTTAGGATTTGATTGAATAACCATTGTTTTTGATGGCATTTGATGGTCTAATAATTTTTTCCGCGACTGTAAAATGTAGTACTTCTTACAATGGGAGAAAATTAATATTGAGTGGAATTATATTTGACTTTTTGTTGGTTTGACCCACCGACACAACTCGACTTTCTCATGTGGCCCCTTGGAAAAATTAATTGCCCACCACTGAGTTAAAGCGGAAACGTCAATCATTTCTGATCGACAGTTATGGTGAAACACTTCTGAATCTATAACTGAAACAAGTGCAGACTGCGTAAACCTGACATTACACCATAATTACTCAGGGAGCTCCAGGCCTCAGGGGACAACAAGGGCCCAAAGGAGCCAAAGGAGAACCAGGACCTCAGGGCTCCCAGGGGCTGCAGGGTGAGCCTGGGCAGAGGGGCAAAGAGGTCAGATGTACCGACGTTTTATGAAACCGTTTTACCAGCAGCTGCTTGTTCCGGATGAAAGTGTCCTGCTGCTTCTTTGCTTCACTCTGTTGTTATTTTCCTTCCTGCAGGGAGACATGGGTCCACCCGGTGGTTCTGGAGATTCAGGAGCTAAAGGAGCAAAGGTCAGTGTTTGTGCACATAAACACATCAAGGCTCATGGTGGTTTTCTGTCCATTCATCCACACGTTTGTATAAGGGCACTTCTATCAAACTGAGTTCATTTTGGTACCTGGCACTTTTCCAGCTTTTTAGACTGAATAATAAAAGAGAAATTTAGACATATTTCCCCCCAAATGTACCTCATCATGACCTCAGATAAATGCAAAAAAACCCAAAAAACTCTTGCTCTAAGCCATCCCTAAATAAATGAATTTTTAATCAAATATTGGGGCCAAAAATAGGACCAAAATTGGGACATGACAAGCTACTTAGGTGTCAGTGCATTTGATCTGGAAAACGCGGCTTAAAATGGTCTTATATACCCCTATAAATAAAGACATTGTGTTAAATTTGCCAATCCTAGTGGTTTTTCTAATCCAGACATGCAGGTTTTTCATGAATCTCAGTCGCATTCTAGGTTGTGTGTGTAACCCATCGTGTCCACTCGCATTACATGCAGAACCTGCCCATTTAAACACATACATATAAATCACAAGTGATTTTGCAACAGCAGTCATTTTTGTGAAACACTCTGCCTTGCATAATTAGTTCGATTCCCAAAATGTACCTGTGAGAGAACAAAAGATATTCAAAAAAATAGTAGCGCGTAATTTTAGTGTCCTTTTTACCGTGTTACATACGGATTCTTGTATAAAAATAATATAAAATGTGTTTTATCTGATGAATAGTTCCTCTTTTATCTCAGTAAATATTTATTTTTAAAATAGACCCAAAGCACTTCCAAACTTGATTTATAACATTAGTCTACATCTGGTTTGAATTTTTAGCCCCCATGTCCTGTTTTTAGGACCAGTTTCATAGAAGCACCCATAAGTTAGAAACAGAGTTTGAAATGTAAGAAGTGCATTTTTTTTCTCAGGGGAATGTGGGAAATCGTGGCTCACGGGGATCAGAGGGTCCGACAGGGGCACCAGGAAAACAGGGGTCAAGAGGGTCTAAAGGAGAGAAGGGTGACGCAGGTGCAATGGTAAATAACATTTAGTACATTTTCTATTCTGTATCATCATATGTGTATCTACTCAGTCTTTGTACACTCATCCATGTTTTGTTTTGTTTTTTCTCAGGGTCAACGAGGTCTGCTGGGGAAGGTCGGACCATTTGGATTATTAGGACTACAGGTAACAAACAGCTCCTAATATTAAAATGTTACATTTGATATGTGGAAATATGTCTCAGTTGCAGAATGTTGTTCAGATGCTAGTTATGTATGGTTTTTCAGGGTTTTTCTGGACTTTCTGGAACCCAAGGGCCTGATGGGCCACCAGGACAGAAGGTAGGACTCCTCTGTGACGGAATCTGAGAAAAAAATTAAACAGAAATTAGAAATCAGAATACTTTATTAATCCCAGTTGTCACAGTTGCTCCGTACAAGTGTAATAATAAGTAGCAGGACAGAAATGATCAATAATGCAAAATATATAGCTGCAAATATATACATATGTACACCAAATATACTTATTAAAACACTGTATTAAACACAATTTGTACAGTGTTTTGTACAATATATAATAGACAAATGTCATCAATATGATAAGGAAAAGAAATATACATTCTAAGTGTGTAAATATTGTTGTGTGTAATTATAATTACGCGGTTATGAGGTGGAATTAAACAGTCCGATGGCCAGGCAGGAATGTTTTCTGTTGTTCAGTGGTGCATTTGGGTTCTTTATCCATGTAGGGAAATTCAGTGTCTGCATTTTACCCTTCCTAATATACCTACACAGTACTTAGCATTAACGCTAGTATTAGCATTAGCACGTAGCACCATAGCTAGCTAGCTAGCTAGCTAGCTAGATAGATAGATAGATAGATAGTTACAACAGCAATTTGTACAATATCTACCAGATCAATATGATAAGTAAAATAAATATACATAAATAAGTGCAAAAATATTGTTGTATAATTATTATAATTATGTGTTTATAAGGTGGATTTAAACAATCTGATGACCACAATATGTACATGCATAAGGTCATGTAAAAAAAACAACATGCCAACAGTCAAGCAACACAAAAAATAATAGTAGCAATAAGTTATAAAACTCTAAAGATTATATATATTTTTGGATCTTTATGTAGTTTGATTAATGGAGTATTAATAGTATATGTCTGCTTTCTTTTTTCTCATCATAGGTAAGTTAAAATATTGTCACTACATCATGCTAATCTGAGGCTAGCTGTCTAAAACATGCTCCTCTGCTGTTCCTGTCCCCAGCAGTTGTCAGTTTACTTAATGATGATGTGGACTTGTTGTCTGTGCAGGGAGACAAAGGACCAGCTGGTTCAGCCGGTGACCCAGGAGCTCCAGGTCCTCAGGTACAGACTCCTGCTGCTCATTAGTCACTGTGACTGTAACATGGAGCTGAAACACAGTAGCATCAGCCTGTTTGTGTTCTGTCCGGTGCAGGGGGTGGCAGGACGCCGAGGGGTGAAAGGAGACAGGGGGAAACCTGGATCAAGGGTAAGAAGATAAAGATAAACCTCTTAAAAATTTTTGTCTTTCAGAAAGCATATGGACTGTCCTATCTTACGTTTTTTGCTTTCAGTTGTGTTTTTATTGTTTTAATTGGGTCAGATGGTTTTTATTGGTTTGATTTTTGGATCCTGTCTTGTAGCAAATGCATAAAAAAGGAATTCTTCTTCTTCTTCTTCTTTTTTCTGTTATTATTATTGTTTCGGTTTTATTGAAGAAAACTTACATATATTTGATATTTCACCCTGTAATGCGAAACATATCATATTTGATGCATGAGTTTTGAACTCCTCTACATGATCAGTGTGATATTTTTTCTTGAAAAACCTGATGTATACAATTAGATACATGCAATACACAGATAATCCACCAGGGGGGAGGAATTCGTTCACCAGAGGCCTTTCCAGTGACGCTACAAGATTGTCATTAATGAGGAAGGAGGCAGAACTTTGCCAGTTTTGAAAAGGAATTACCAATTTGTTAGACTTGTTTATGTTTTATTATGTTTTTGTTTGTTCAAAAATAATACTATTTGAGCACTGAGACCCGATGTATCAAGTATGATACAAAATTGAAATTCATGCATGGAAATTGATATTTGGAAAAAAAACAGTTTTGTTTGTTCAGAAGGACCAATAAAGGCTCCAATTTCAAAGAACTGGAATTTTTTGTCAATGATTTAATGGTTCAGGCTTTACAGGGTTAAAGGTGGTTTTGCTGCTGTCCTGTACCTGATAACTCTCCTAACTGACATGAGTTACACTTATCTGAAATATCACACTGGGTTTCAATAGATAAATGAAGAATCTTATGAGTAAACGTTTCAGATTTCCATATTTTAATTATTTTTCTGTCAGTTGTTGAGGTTGTGAGGCGGCAGTTTGCTCTAATCAGCTCAAAGGTTAACATGACTTTACAAAAAGGAAAAAGGACTTTTCCCAGTTCAGTTATCGATGTGTTTGTGCTTCAGGGCTCAGCAGGGATCACTGGAAGACCAGGTAATCCAGGTCCAAAGGGGTTTTCAGGATCCCAGGGCCTGAGAGGAGACACTGGAAAGAAAGGGGAGGAAGGAGAGGCGGTGAGAAGCCAATATTCACACTTAACATATTCTAATTTTTGTGAGTGAGTGGATGATGGTGATGGTCTTGTTTGTGTTTGTAGGGATCTGATGCATTTCCAGCAGATCAAGGACCTAAAGGAGAACCAGGACCAGAGGTGAGACTCAAAGCAGAGGGTGGTTCCTAACAGGTCAGGAGCTTCTACAGGAACAAAATTAGATCAGTAAAATCACAAAAATCGACATGTGCAGTTTCTTAGAGGATGTTGATGTGACCTCCAGCCTCTGACACAAGAATGTTGTCGTTCAGTTGACTGAAAACATAACAGAAAATGTATTTATTAAGAAGTCCATAATTGTCATCTTTTTTAACACTTTGAAATATCAGATTTTAATATTAACCATAAACAGACACCATTACTTAATATGTCAGCATAATTAAGACACCATATCTTAATTATTAGTGTTGTTAATACTTTGTCTATTCATATTTGGTTTCTATTTTTATTATATTCTACTTTTAGTTCTATACTTATTTTACTTCTTGTAAAATTTTATTTTCTATTAATTTACTTTTTTTTGTAATTTTTTATTCTTATTTTCTTACATATTGTTTTTTTATTCATATTGTTTGCACTGTCTGAAGTAGCACTCCTAATTTCATAGGACACACAATGATAATAAAGACCATTCTGATTCTGATTACCCATAAAGTTGTAACTTTTTTTTTTACCTCGTTTCATGAAATTATTGTGACAGTGTGGTTTATTCTTGGTAGATAAAGTGTAACTGGGACTCAGTATATAATGATTGAACCTGGTCAACGGTGATACTGATGTTTATAAATGGGAATAAAAAGAGGAATGTGTCTGAAAACAATATTATTATTCCAACATATAGGCAACAATGTATTTTAATGTGACTTCTTTGCCAGGCAGGCAAATAGGAGAAGAAAGATGCTTTTATGGGAAATGTCATCACTTATGAACATGACTGAAGATTATCTATATTAATAATATTATACAGCTTTATTGTATATTAACAATCTGTTCCTTTGTCCAGGGTATAAGCGGTGAACCAGGACTTCCAGGTCCTGAAGGTCCACGGGGTCCAGTGGTCAGTGTTGCCTCTTAAAACCAACAAACACACACATACACTTCACACACATGCAGTTCTTGTTTGATACATATTGTGTACTTATATATTCTCAGTTCTGACTTCATGTTACTTTCCTGCTCATAGGGCCCTAAAGGAAGACCTGGACCAGAGGGAAGGACGGGACAAAAGGGTCAAAAGGTCAGCTGAAACCTTCAGTTCATTCCGTATGCAGTTGTGGAAAAAATTATTAAACTACTCCTTGTTTTTTTCAATTTCTTGGTCATTTTAATGACTGGTGCAACTAAAGGTACATCTGTGTGGACAAATATAATGATAACAACAAAAATAGCTTATAGTAATTTAATTTCAGAGCTGATATCTATCCATTTTCCATGGTTTTCCTGATAACCAAAATCACTTAAGTTCTTGCTATGGCATTGTAGGGTTGTTGAATTGAATGACTGTCAGACACATGTAATTTTGTCACACTGTAGCCTAATGTTAGTGTGTATTTTTAATCACTACCATCAGATCAAGTGGAAAAGGAGCCTTTACAAGAGTACCGTAAAGTGTGTGTGTGGGGGGGGGGGGCATACATCTCAATTATTTTTTCTTCCATCATTCTAAAAATGTTCACACGAGGGTGAAAAATGTGTTTTCTGCGTCTTGTTTCATAGTTCTGATGTCTCCTTGCAACAATAACCACTTCCATGTGTGCGCAATTATGCATACAACCGTTTAAAACTTCCTTTTGAGACATGTTAAATATAGAATATATAGATAATTAGATAAGCACTCGGAGAGCGCAGACCTCCGCCAAGGCAGATCAGCCCCCCCACACCAAAATTTAATCATTTGTTCCTTGTGTCAGTATCAACATTTCCTGAAAATTTCATCCAAATCCATCCCTAACTTTTGAGTTATCTTGTTAACAGAGATGAACAAACAAAAAATTTGCCCCCCCCCCCCCCCCCCCCCGTCCTGTCCCGTCCCGTCCTGCCCCCTCATCACCACCAAAATTTAATCATTTGTTCCTTGTGCCAGTATCAACATTTCTGGAAAATTTCATGAAAATTCATCCATAACTTTTTGAGTTATCTTGCTAACAGACAAACAGACAAACCCCAGTGAAAACATAACCTCCACTGTTTCACTTGGCGGAGGTAAATATAGACACAGTTTCTATCAGCAAAATTGCTGTTGGGTTTGATAAATCGCTTTGCATTTGCTAAATTAATATATTTACATTTTCTCCTCCCAGCACACGCACAATTGCATATTCATTGTGCCAAACGTACTAATTGGATGCAGACGCACTATTTTGCACCTTTGAAAGATGCAACCCTTACAGTAGTGCACACTGTTAGTAAATCAGTTTGTACATTTTTTTGCGTGCGCAATGAGTTTGCACACGTTTTAACACATGCAAACCTTAAGCAGCACCAGCCCAGAATCCCTTTAAACATCATTTATCATAAGTTAACAAGACATTACCTTGCCTTGTATATGGACCATCCAATCAGAATACAGTGTTAATCAAAGAAAATAATAAAATGCATATGTTCTGCTGTAGGTTTTCATGTCATAACTCATACTGCAGTGTCATCTGCGAACCAAAATGTGTCTTCTGAGTTCTAAATGTGACTGGGTTGAATTTCAGGGCGATGACGGAAAGCGTGGACGACCAGGGAAGGACGGTCACGTAGGGAGGAGGGTAGGAGGACACACCCGACATCAGAATCTAAACGTACCTTCAGATCATACTGTTAAATGTCATCTGGTTTCAATTCAAAGGGGAAACGAGGAAAATCTGGCAGTAGAGGTATAAGAGGAAAGCGAGGTGAAAAGGTCAGTTGTTGCCATTGATCATTTTCTGCCCGAAGATGAAGATTAGAAGGTTAGGAGGTTGACATTTATTTAAGCCTTGGTTTTTCTGCGTTTACAGGGGAAGGTTGGAGATGTGGGTCCGTTCGGTCCACTGGGGAGGCATGGAATATATGTAGGTTCTTTAAGGATCAGTCAGTGACATTTTCTGAATACTGACTTAATCTTAATTTCTTCTCAACATTCTCCTTCTTCTCATGATCGTTCTGTAAAAGGGAGAAACCGGCAAACATGGACAAAAAGGGGAAAAGGGTCGAACAGGTGTTAAGGTAAAGGGTCCAGTTCTGCTCCTTCACTTCTTATGCAGATTATGTTGTACATACACTATATGGACAAAAGTATGTGGACATGTTAAAATCAGGTGTTTCTTTTCTAACAGGGGTCTGGGATACAAAACAATAATGACTAATGACATAATACAGTTTTATATTGGGATAAATATCATTACATTGGTTGGTTTGGTATAAATTGTTATCTTTGCTTCCAAAATGCCTCAGAGATGGGTTTTTACTTAATTTCTCTCAAAATTGATTGATTTGAAATGTTCTACCTGTTATTTTTTGTGCTCTGACTGTAAAATAATTATTTTCTACCACAACTAACCACCTACTTTCTTCACATCTCCCATTAAACTTGAAGGAAATTTTGATGTTTATAAACTATATGGACAAAAATATTAGGACACATCATGTCTACAGCTGTAAGATGTCCTGTTCATGATGGTTTGAGATAAAAACATCAATATTTCCTTTCATTTCCTTTTTTATGGCATGGACTGAGATGCGGTGAGGAGGTGAATGGAAGGGAAACATGGAGGAACTTAGGGGAATATGGATGCAGCCTTAGAACTGCTCTCCATGGTGCTTATATTCATTCTAGAAACATGCACTATATGGACAAAAGTATTGGGACACATTGAATTCAGGTGGTTCTTTTCTAAATAGAACAGGAAATATTGATGTTTTTATTGTAAACCATCGGGAACAGGACATCTTACAGCTGTAGAGATGATGTGTCCCAATTTTTTTGTCCATATAGTTTATAAACATCAATATTTCCTTAAAGTTTAATGTTAGATTTTTCTTCCTCCATGAGATGTGAAGAAAGTAGATGGTTAGTTGTGGTAGAAAATTATTATTTATAGTCAAAGCATGAAAAATATTTTAGAAATTTAGAGGTAGAACATTTAAAATCATAGCCATGGATAAAATAAATAAATGAAAAACATTTATGAGTTATTTTGGAAGATAAAAATTTAAACCAGACTGTTCAACGGAATGATAATTATCCCAATTTAAGACTATATTATAACATGAGTCATTCTTCTTTCATATTCCAGACCCCTGTTAGAAAAGAAACACCTGAATTCAACATGTCCACATATTTTTGTCCATATAGTGTATTGTTATTTCTCTTCATCCAGGGGGAGCCAGGAGCAATAGGACCACCAGGGCCTTTTGGTGGCAATGGGCCAAAGGTGTGTTTTTGTTTTTTGTTATACTTAATCTATTAAAACTTCACAAGTGCCCCGAGTTAAATGTATGTGTTCTGTTGTTTCAGGGAATCCGGGGACCTGTTGGAAAATCAGGGCGAGCTGGTCAGAAAGGAGAACAGGTGAATGTCATATACATCACATGCTTATCACTGAAATATTCTTCACAGCTGCATTCTTATTAGAATCCATACTCTAAGTCCTACAAAGAGAGAGAATGATTTATTATATGAAAATGTAACATCTTTCATGTTCTTCACTCTGATCTTAATGTCATCTCAGCTCCAACGCAGTGTTTTAGGCATTTACTAAGCAGTAAGAGTCAATTAGAACATTTATTTGGAACCATAGCAGGTTTTAGACTGTTGAATTTGGGTCACTAAAGGGTTTGTCTCCGTTCTGTACCTACCTGTCCCACTTTCATAGACTTACCCAGAAATAGCTGAATTTTAGATTCCTAGAAGTATCCATCTTATGATCCCATATATTGATCTTCTCCATCTATTTAAACCTCCAGATGCTGCAGCAGCTGAACTCACCCCCATTTACCATCACCTTGCACCAGCAATATTTCCAAAAAATCAAATCAAAGCTCTTATGCAATTTGATCCACTTCTATATCACTCATGCATGTAATACTGAAATAGTGCCTTTAATACGTATCCAGCTCCAAAGAATGACCAAACATGACCTTTGACCTGAACTCATTTGAATATCATGTTGGAAAATACAGCAAAATCATTAGGTATATATTATATATTATTAATTATCTTTATGTACATGTTGCTAGCTTATTTATTAACTATTATTTGTGCATGCTTTATCTCTCTCACTGAATCCAAACTAATTCCAAACACACACTAGTTCATTAAAATGGAGCCTTATGCTGTTATAGAATTGCACATTACATTCACCAAATATGCATTCACATCAAGGTTATCGTTAACGAAAACTAACGAAATGACGAAAACTAGAATTGAAAATACATTTTCATTAACTGAAATGAATAAAAACTATAATTAAAAGAAAAAAATTATAACTAGCTGAAACTGACTAAACTAACTACTGACAAAACTAACTGAAACGTATAAAAATTATGGATAAAATTTCCTTCGTTTTTGTTAATGTCAGATCGATATGAAATCGATTTATTTCACTTGAGCAGTTTTAGCTGTTGGCACCATACGACACTTCATGCTCCGTCACTTGTCGTCACTTGTAGTTTAGAGTCGTCTTCTCGTCCCCACTCTACCTGGAAACATGGAGACTAAAGTTGGGAGAAAGCAGCAGAGTCCTGTCTGGGATTTATTTGAATACGACGACAAAGAAGAGAAAAGATATGACAAAACTAAAACTAAACTAAAAGTAAGCATTTAGAAAAAAATAAAAACTAATAAAAACTAGCAAACCTGCTGTAAAAACTAATTAAAACTAACTGAATTAGAGGAAAGAAAAGGTCAAAACTAAATAAAAGTAAACTATAATGAAAAGTCCAAAACTACTATAACCTTGATTCACATGCATGTGTTTTTCCTCCTGATACGTTTCTGTAAATAGGTTTTCATGCTGCACTGAAATGATGAGAATGAGGTTAAGTTTCTATTCGTCTCTGCATCTGCTTTAAATGAACCGTCAGAGTTCTCCATAAAACATCCAGTGTTAGGGCTACTCCTTCTGTTCCTTTAATGCTTTAATAACGCTGACGTATTTACTGTTTGCAGGGAGATATCGGCCCTCCGGGTAAACGGGGTTCTCCAGGTCTGCCGGGGTTACCTGTAAGTCATTTTCGTTTAATCACATCCTGTTTCCAATATTGAATCTGTGCTGCTTTTTGGTGTAATTGATGTGTTCGCATCTGTTCATTCATGTTTGTGTGTTTTTTTTTTCAGGGTTTGTTTGGACAGAAGGTTTGTAGATCAGCCTGTTTCAAGTCCAGGTTCTTTCCCTGAAATATGTTTCATTTCTAATTTGATGCTGTTTGTTTCAACAGGGTCTTAAAGGATTTTCTGGAGCTGCAGGTCCACGTGGACAGAAAGGCTTACGTGTGAGTTCACCTTCTGTGGCTGAAAGCAATTTAAAACTAGAAAAGGAATGAAATATCTAATTTATGTTGTTTTTATTTATTAGTTTGTTTGACAGACTCATTGCTCATGAAGTGACAGAAAGAAGTGACTCATTAAAAATGCAAAATAAATCTTAGTTTTCACAAAACAGTTCGACAGAGACAGACGTAATGGGTTGGAATATGCATTCACTGGTTACATTGTGTTTGTCAGGGTCCACCTGGACCACCTGGACCTCCAGGAACCCACCTGAAGCTCACACTGACTCAGATGAAGGTGGGTCCACCATCAGTACATTGTTTTATATTAGTTTGGAGGAAAGGAAAGGAAAGGAAAGGAAAAAGATGAAAGAAAGAAAGAAAGAGAGAAGGAAAAGGAAATAAGGGAAAGAAAGAAAGAGGAAGGAGAAGCAAAAGGAAAGGAAGGAAAAAAGATAAAAGGAAACAAAGAAAGAGAAAGAAAGAAAGAAAGAAAGAAAGAAAGAAAGAAAGAAAGAAAGAAAGAAAGAAAGAAAGAAAGAAAGAAAGAAAGAAAGCGGGACCTGCACATCCAGGTCTGAGCAAATTTTGGGATTATTCAGATGAATTTTCATTTGTCAATATCAAGTTTATTTCTATAGCACATTTAAAATGCCCCAAACTGCCTGAAGTACTGTACAAAGATGGTATGATATGGTAAAATAGTAACAATTACAATACAAATATACTGAAACTGATAAAGACAGATACAAAATAACAGGATAAATAGGATAAAAACATGTAAAACATAACCAGTAGATGAAATAGGTAAAACTCACACCCTTGTATTAAAGGAGCAGAATGATGTTTAAGCCCCTTCTCTTTCCCAGGAGGCTGTGTACATGTCAGACAAGCCCAACTATGTCCTGGTCCAGACTCTGCTGGACTCCCTTCAGAGGGACCTCCACTGGTTCATCAACCCCCCAGACGGCAGTAAAGCCCACCCGGCCACCACCTGCCTGGAGCTGTGGTTGGCCCAGCCCAACTCCACCAACGGTGAGACTGAGCTGAACTGAACGATTTTCAGAAATATAAACGAGAACACTAACCTGTAGTTTCATGAATGATGCATGATTAATGACTGTTGTAAAATCAGAACAGTATTAGAACACTCATCTTTTTTACATGGGCGAGGGTCTATAGATATACCAGGAGTTCTGTCCGTCCAAGATTTTTGCCCAACCAATTTCTCAGATGCTATTTGCCTATTCTTTTCAAACTTCACACACATGTCCTTTATTACTGGGACAGGTTTACTGCATAATGTGATGGCTGAAACTTAATTTTTGGATTTTTTTTTACCGTTTTGTGAACATTTTAAGTTAGAAAACATTTCCATTTTCTTTAAATGTGACTTTCTCTCAGTTTTTGCATTTTTTTTACAGATTTGTGAAAAGTTTTTGAAAAGATTGAAAGTTAAGACTCAATGATTGGGATAATGTATATTCAACCATAGTTAAGATGTCGGGTTATGCAATCCCTAAAACATGTTTGGTCATGTATTTCAGATGTATTATTGGTAATAATGTAAGAAAAAATGACAGATATTTGTTTAAAATTCTATTAGCAGCCTGTAAAAAGGCTATTACCAAAAAATGGTGCAGATTTTTATTTATTTTTTTTTTTTATTTAACCTTTATTTACCCAGGCAAGCAACTAAGAACAGATTCTTATTTACAAATGCAGCCTGATCAAAGAGCAATGGCTCCTTTAGGGGAAGGGGGTGAAGGGGCTAAAAGTAAAAACAAATTAGATTAGAACCACCTACAACTAACGACTGGATACAAATTGTAAATGGAATATCTGAGTTGGAGATTCTGACTCATAGATTGAGGACTCAAGAAGAGCGATGTCATGATAAATGGAAGAAATGGACAATTTTCATTTCAACGTCACGTAACTAAAACCAATTGTTAGTCACAAAGGTTTATTATGGTCAGTGTATCCCAAATGTCCCTTATGTTTGTTTGGTATTGTTCTCAAATCAAACAATAAAAATAAAGTTTAAAAAAAAAAAAAAAAAAGATTCAAAATGAGTCTGTGGGTTGGTAGGGCATCAGTGAGCAGGAGGGGCAGAGTGTTGTACGACTGGGTGGGGGTATTACTAAAGTCCAGTTATTTCTTGTTTCAGGGCTGTATTACATTGATCCAAACCAAGGCAGCCCGGCTGATGCTTTTCAGGTTTACTGTGACTTCACAGCAGAACCCAAGACGTGTCTGCATCCACTCCAAACTCAGGTAATCACAGGACCCTCCATTATCACTGTAACAATAGCCCATTTATTTACCTGGGTAAAATCATTCCTGGTAATCTCTGTAGTTCTATTATAATAGTAGTATTATTAGTATTATTTATTACAACCTTTATTTAACCCGGAAAAAAGCTCACTGAGATTAAACATTTCTTTTTCAAGAGTGTTGTGGCCAAGACAGCAGCAGCTGCAGAAGTTACACAAACTAGAAATCACAGCCATACACCCACACAAAAAATATACATAAAACACAATAAAAGTCAATTCTAATGCTGGAGGGGTTGTGGGGACACAGAGGCAAACCACACCCACATTTTTGGTCCTGTATGAAAATTAGAACTTTTTGGAAGCATGTTGGAATAAAAATAGAACAGATTTAGGATTTTAAATTACAGCAACCCACTTTGTCACTATTGGTAGGAGATCTTCTTGATGATTTGACAGTAAGTGATAAATACCTTCTAAAAATCTTCGGTGCTGCAGCAAAAAAACACAATCACTCGAAAATGGCTTCAGCCTGATCCACCAGTGCTGCAGGAGTGGTTGAAAATTGTTGATGAAATTCACAAAATAGAGAGATTAACATTTATGCTGAGGCTGCAAGCTGAACTTTGCATAATAAGATGTGGCAAATGGATTAGTTTCTTTAAATACAGTTAATGTGTGGTTTGTCTCATAGTCCTATGAAATGCTGTATAAACTGCTGCTCTAAAAATGTTATTAATTAGGTAGCTTGACTGCTATTTCATAACTGTAACCTAAATTATTACTATTAGATTGTGACTATTATATGTTGCCGATGGTTGTTGGTTATGTTCTGTATGACAAAATGATAAATAACTAATAAAAACTGTCAAAAAAAAAAGAAAGTCAGTTTTAAAACCATACATAAAATAAGAACATACATATAATACACCACCATTATTTTAAAGGGTACTAAAAGTATAACAACAATGTTCCTTAAAAGCATCTCAAAGCAGAACCTGGTTCAATCAATTAAAAAAACATCTACATCCAGTTTTATCCTTTTCCCATTGATTTAAAATGACTTTGAATGTATTTAAACAGACCAGTTCCTTCAGTTCTTCCATAGGTTTTTCCAGGCAGTGGGAGCAGAACATTTAAAGGCTTTCTTTATCAGTTCTGTTCTGACTTTTGGAATTCATACCAATAACATTTACACTGCACCTCAAAGTTCCATGTATTTAACACCCACGCTCTACAGATTTAATCTGGTGTAAACATTAACTTGATGACATTTTATTAAATGACCACAGGTTCCAGTTAAAGCCTGGCTGAAGGATTCTGGCTCCAGTTTGTCCTTTCACTGGTTGAGCTCAGGTGAAGGTGGTTTCCAGGTGAGTATCCGACTGAGATGTCACCTCCTGTCCTCATGTATCTGTTAAATCCCTTTAAATCAGGGCTGTCAAAGATACTATTTGTAGATCCACTGTGATCTGCAAGTTTTAATGCACATGTGTGAATGATAAACTGAGACATAATATTGTTAAAATTGCACTTATTTTTCTCAGAACATTTAAGGTTGTTCATGGCTTTTTGTGTTATGCACGTTTTTTGTTTAGGATTAGTTGGTAAATGTGAACATTGTCATTAACATTAATATAATTTACCTTTTTTCACTCTAAAACATAGACAAAAGTTTGGAGTTGACATTATATATATAGCCCCTGAACTAAAAGGAGTTTGATACCCTTTTTAAAACTGTATGAATGCAATTCAAGACCTATATTGATGCTCATAAAAAAAGAACTTTTTTACACTAAAACCAGAAGAAAAACTTGGAGTTGACACTATTTATAGGTTGTTACTCGTACTCTGAGAAACCTCTGCATAATAATTCCTATGTACCTGAACGTGTACAAATGGCTTGTCTTATCTTACCTTACCTTATGGTGTTTTATCTTATCCTGTTGCATCTTATCTTACCGTACCTTATCTTATTGTGTTCAATCTTATCTTATCTTGTCTTATCTTATCACGTCTTATCTTGTCCTGTCGTATCTTATCTTATCGTGTCTTATCTTATCTTGTCTTGTCATATCTTATCTTATCTTGTTGTGTCCAATCTTATCTTATCTTATCTTATCTCATCTTATCTTATTTTATCTTATCTTGTTGTATCTTATCTTACCTTATCTTATCTGATCTTACCTTATCTTACCTTACCTTATTTTATTGTGTTCAATCTTATCTTATCTTATCTTATCTTATCTTATCTTATCTTATCTTATCTTATCTTGTCGTATCTTATCTTATCTTACCTTATCTTATCTTATCATGTCTTGTCTTGTCGAATCTTATCTTGTCTTGTTGTATCTTATCTTATCTTACCTCATCTTATTGTGTCCAGTCTTATGTTATCTTATGTTATCTTATGTTATCTTATCTTATCTTGTTGTATCTTATCTTACCTTATCTTATCTTATCTTATCTGATCTTACCTTATCTTATCTTATCTTATCTTATCTTATCTTACCTTACTGCTCCGGCCCTTACTGAATGTGGCCCCTGAACTAAAATGACTTTCTACACCCCTGCTCTAAATCATGTTCTTATGTTACCGTCTGCCTTCAGTTCCAGTATCCAGGATCAGATGTGGTGCAGATGAGGTTCCTCAGACTGAACAGCAGATTATCCACCCAGACCGTCCACTACTCCTGTCGATCAGGAAGCAGACAGGCCGGAAAACAGAGGGAAGTCAAGTTCTTGGCCGACACTCGGAAGGAGAGTTACCTGGCGGCGCTGCAGGACTGTGTGGTGAGTGTTTTAAGACCGGCACAGGTGACGTTCCCATCTAATTTAATCTAATTTAATCTAATGCATTCTGATCTAATCGAATCTGATCTAATCCAATTGAATCTGATCCAGTCTAATTTAATCTAATGCATTCTGATCTAATCGAATCTGATCTAATCCAACTAAATTTGATCTAATCTAATTTAATATAATGCATTCTGATCTAATCTAATGTGATCTAATATAATGTGATCTAACCTAATCTGATCAAATCCAATTTAATCTAATCTATTCTGATTTAATGTAATCTGTTCTGATCTAATCTAATCTAATGTATTCTGATCTAGTCTAACCTATTCTGAGCTAATCTAACCTAATCTAATATGATCTAATCTAATTTTATCTAATCTAATGTATTCTGATCTAATCTAAACTATTCTGATCTCATGTAATCTGTTCTAATCTATTCTAATATAATCCATTCTATTCTCATCTCATCTCATCTAATCTAATCTAATCTAATCTAATTGAATCTAATGCATTCTGATCTAATCTAATATGATCTAATCTAATGTGTTTTTACCTAATCTGATCTAATCCAATTTAATCTAATCTAATCTATTCTGATTTAATGTAATCTGTTCTGATCTAATTTAACCTATTCTGAGCTAATCTAACCTAATCTAATATGATCTAATCCAATTTAAACTAATTTAATCTAATCTCATGTATTCTAATCTAATCTAAACTATTCTGATCTAATGTAATCTGTTCTAATCTAATCTAATCTAATCTAATCTAATGTATTCTAATATAATCTATTCTAATCTAATCCAGTCTATTCTATTCTATTCTATTCTATTCTATTCTAATCCAGTCTAATCTGAAAATAAACAGAATATATTATCTGGTGCAGCCCTCAGGACAGCTGGACTCCGCCCCCCAGGAGTCGGTTTTCCAGTTCGAGAGCGAAGACCTTGAACTGCTGCCTCTCAGGGACGTCGCAGTGTTTGGCAACAAGGAAGAACAAACCCAGGACTTTGGCTTCACGATAGGACCGGCGTGTTTCAGCTAACCCCCGTCCGCTTGTATCTGTGTGGGCGTCTGCAGCGACACACCCACCACAGCGTTTTAGGCACTTTGGTACTGTCCTCAAAGCATCGTCAGTTCTCAGTTCACGTCCCTTTTCGAGCTCAGCGGTGTGTTTTTGCGTCTCCTTGACCAATAAAATCCACCCAAAGTTTGGGCCAAAGACTGAACGTGGGCAGAGGATCCTCCAGGACTGAGGCGTTCCTCTGTGAAACCCACCAGGGATGTTTTAGACCGGATCTTGACTTTGTACATTTCATGTGTTTTTATTTGTGTTTTTGAACTCTGCTTATTTATGTAACTGCTGGACCTTCATTTACTCCTTATGGTTTTAATTCAGGTACATTTTTTGACTTGATTATTGTATTTAAGTGGCAGCAAATAACCCCTAACCCCCTACCCTCAAAGTTCAGCCATGTGCAGTTGGTCAATGTGTCGAAGTCTCCTGAAGATTGTTTTAATTCACAAAAAATAGGAAAAATGTCCGTGTATCTCACCGACATGTTCTATAACACCCAGATGAATATGTGAGGTTGTCAGGGTCTGTTCCTGTGGTCTGGATGCAGGAGATCAACCTTCCAGTAGAAGTGGGTGGTACTTTCACTGGAGGAGAACTCAACTAGTTTAGTCAAAGTCCATATATGACTTCTATCAGTGATCAATAGGAACTATATTGATATTTCTAACCATTTCCATGTTATAAACCATCAAAATATAGACCATTTTCTGGGTTAAACAACCAAATGTTCAGATATTACAGACTGGTATAACATGAGGAAAGAGATGATCCCTGTTGTCAGTGAGCATCAGTATGACTCCGACTGGAAAGAAGAATCAAGCAAAAAGTTTATCACCTTAAATGTCTGAGACATTTGTTCAAACCACAGTAATGACATTAACAAACAAGTGGTTCCAGGCACAGCAAACCCCGCCCCTCACACATATTGTAGCTTATTTTAGCATTGATCCGTCTGATGTCATCATGTCTATGCGTGTGCTCATGTCAGCAGATCAGTTGCCTCTATATATGTGCTAAGTTTGAAGTAAATTGAAAGAAAATTTATGTTTTTATAAACATGTGAAATTTGCCCCTTTGTAAATTAATGGGAAAAGAAAAAAGATTTTAAAAATTCATAAAAAATTTGAATTTTGGCCTACTTTTCCCAAAATGTAACCAAATCTGTTCTGGGTCACTGGCAATATATAAACCCAGCTAGGTATGAATTCAACCAATAGTTTTGCTGCTACAGACATTTGAAATTTCACCCATTATAAGTAAATGGGGAAAAAAAAAATTTTTTAAATTCATACAAAATTTAAACTTTCAACTACTGTTTCCAAAATGTAATCAGATCTATTCTGCGTCACAGGCAATCTATAATCCCAATTTGGTATGAATTCAACCAATAGTGTTGCTGCTAAAGTGTTAACAAGCAAACAAAGAAACAAACTAGAAAAGCACACACAGAGCACAGACCCCCCCCCCCCCATCACCACCAAAATTTAATCATTTGTTCATTGTGCCAGTATCAACATTTCCTGAAAATTTCATCAAAATCCTTCCACAACTTTTTTGACTTATCTTGCTAACAGACAAACAGACAAACAGGCAAACAAAATGAAAAAATAACCAAAACCAAAAACAATACCCCTTGTCTCCCCTTCGGGGGGTGGAGTAATAAATCAAAAATATACTGATATAACTTCAGCTTCAACTGCTCTTCTAACAAAATCCTGAGACCTCTTTATCTGAGATGGAGACACATCTAGAGTACTACAACACTATTATATAATGTGTTTGACAAATTGTAACTTGTTGACAGAAACTAGTGGTAAAATGGATGTTTCTTTTTGTCAGTAAGTCCAAATCTTTCCATTCTGCCTCCTGGACCTGGTGTCAGGTTCAAACTCATCGGTTCTTTCTCTAAATCTTCAAAATCATCCCACAAATGTATACTTTTATTTATTAAAAAAATGCCTAATATTTCTGTCGATCATAGCTTGACCATTACACCAACAGGAGGAAAGGGTGCATTCGTTGGGATCATTGTAAGCGACGAACTGTTCCAAAATTGTACGAATTCTCTAAACTGTAACACACTCCCACTGTAGCCCAAATGTAAATACTGTATATCATGTGGCTGTTGTAAATATATTTCCTTTTTCATTTGTCATTTCCTGTAGTTTACATCAGTCCTGAAGTTCTCTCCATGAATGTCTAACTATTGTTTTTGTCAAAAAATATCCTCAGTTTCATTTTGCGTTAAATTTGTTGGTTTATGTTTGTATTTTCATGTTGATTTCAGGTTCCTTTTGATGAGCGTTCCAATGCTTCGGTACTTACTACTTACTTAAAGCTGCACGAATTGATTTGTTTTTGCCACTAGAGGGCATCAGAACAAGACAAAAACTGCCTCAACTCATTTAATTTCGATAAAGCAGCCCAGTGGTCTTTGGCCCAGTCCTAGTTCACCCCTTGGCCCCTCCCCCTTGGCCCTTGTACTCAGGGGTTGAAACATTCACCTATGAAATGAGACAACCCTTCAAGACCTGTTACGTCATCAGCAGTCATCGATGTCATTATAAACAGATGCAACAACTTTGTTTCCGAAATAATTCCCCATGCCGTCAGCAGCTGTAACCGTTTCCGTTCCATAGGATTTGGGCATTTTTTTGCAGCTATCAACTGCAAACCGCAGAAATGCGATCTATAACATATTGAAACAGCATTTAACAAACAATCAAATGACTAAGTTGTTTACGAAAAAAATATTTACCAAGGTTATTATCATGAATGAAAACTAACGAAATGACGAAAACCAGAATTGTAAAAACATTTTCGTTAACTGAATTAAATTAAAACTATAATTAAAAGAAAAAAACAATACTAACTGAAACTGTATTGTGTGCTTACAAAACTAACTAAAATGTATAAAAATTATGGATAAAATTCCTTTCATTTTCATCTTTGTCAACGTCAGATTGATACGAAATTGATTTATTTTCCTGAAGCAATTTTAGATGCTGGCACCATATGATACTTAACGGTCCGTCACTTCTCGTCACTTGTTGTTTAGAGTCAGCTTTTCATCCCAACTCTACCTGGAAACACGGAGACTAAAGTTGGGATTTATGTGAATTTGATGGCGACGAAGATAAAAGATACTAAAACTAAACTAAAAGTAAGCATTTAGAAAACTAGAAGCACTCGGAGAGCGCAGACCTCCGCCAAGGCTGATCAGTGGCCCCCCCTGTGGGCCCCCCCCCACGCCAAGGAGGTTATGTTTTTGCCAGGGTTTGTTTGTTTGTCTGTCTGTGTGTTTGTCTGTTCGTTAGTGTGCAACATAACTCAAAAAGTTATGTACAGATTTTGATGAAATTTCAGGGTTTGTTGGAAATGGGCCCCCCCACCCCCGATCACCACCAAAATTTAATCATTTCTTCCTTATCCCATTTCCAACAAACCCTGAAAATTTCATCAAAATCTGTCCATAACTTTTTGAGTTATGTTGCACACTAACAGACAGACAAACAGACAGACAAACAAACAAACAAACAAACCCTGGCAAAAACGTAACCTCCTTGGCAGAGGTAATAACAAAAACTAATAAAAAGTAGCAAACCTGCTCTAAAAACTCATTAAAACTAACTGAATTAGAGGAAAAAAAGTCAAAACTAAATAAAACTAAACTATAATGAAAAATCCCAAACTATTATAACCTTGATACATACATTTGTGTGTTTCTTTCATCACACTGCTGCACTTTTTTGCTGCGTTTACTTCCATCTTACCAATGATTTGAACAGAATTATGGGAGATTTCTCAGACTCCGTTTGCAGTGTGGTCCTGAAAAATCTCCGTTTTGAGGGCCAAACAGCCCTTCCCCTCCGACTCATTGAGAATTGGGACACCCCTACCCCTTCACGTGAATTTGCAAAAATAAGGTGAATTGGGATTGGGTCTTTGTCTCCTTTTACCTCGGTTTTGGTCTCCACCAGTGCGTAAGGAAGATACCTGCCTGTTTAGCTGCTGGATGTTAACTGTGTCTGTCTCTATAATAAGACCTTTTTAACCCATAAAGACCCAGTGCTATTTTTATGGCCGCTCCAAAATATTTTTTTTCTCTATATTTAACTTTTCTCAAGTGATTTATCACCATTTATTATGACATTATCTTCTTTATTTTGTGTTTTTTTCAGTGAACATCATGGTTTTTCCTATATTTAATTTGCTGATCATGTGGACGTTCATAAAAGCTCAGATTAAAGTTGACGGTTATTATATCAAAAACAGACAAGACTGAAGAAAAAATCACTTTTTCTGTCAAATCTATCATTAACTGAACATAAAACAAGTGTGTCCATCCACTGTCATTGATCCAACTCCATAGGTTTTACTGGTGAATCAATGTTGTAGAAGATGACGGTGTTTCCACGTTCACTACTGAGCCTCTGATTTGTCCAAATGGGTCATATCTGATGACCATGAAAAGATGACAAAACGCATTTTACACCAATTATTCACATGTATTGATAGGATTAACGGATCAACAGGTATGAACCCTTTCATGCACGAATTATGAGAACCTTCATCAAAAATTTTTCCTGAGTGTTTTTATTCCTCTGTAGGCATGAAAAAAAACAATGCGATTGAAAAATTTCTTCTGAAAAATAAATTTAAAAAATAAATGAAATAAAAAATATTTTAAAAATTTTAAAAATACATTAAAAAAAAAACAATAATGAAAAAAAAAAAAATTCTCATGAACCTATTTTTCATGAAGTTGCAAAAATGACCACTCAGCTGGACACCACACGTTTAATTTTGGACGCACAGAAACATGTATTTACTGATAAATTGTGTGAAAACTATTGGGAAGGTTTGTAAATCTGGGGGTTTATGCTCAGGAGAGATCTACATAATGTTACCAATTCATGTCAGAAAAGATATGTAGTGTCTTAAAACTTTAATAAAGATATGTGTTAAAAAAAAAAAAAAAAAAAAACGGAAAGAACCACAAAATCCATGAATATATGAGAGAACAGCTGTTGAATAGCTGTCCACTGTAGCGACCAGTATGCATGAAAGGGTTAAATATTTTACATTAGCAGATGGTTTTGGTCGTCACTGGCTGTTTGGGTCTTTATGGGTTAATTTGCTAAAAAAAAATAAAAGATATGTTAAAGTTTTCATGTGTTTAATCATGTGACAAATCATTTTCTAAAAATATCAATCAGTGCAGTTTTAAGTGTTAAATGAAAATATGAACGTGGCTCAGGAGGTTTTCCGCAGGGTTCGAGGTTCTAGTCCCGCCTGTGACTAAACATTCTGTGTTATTCCTAATATTTGATGGTGCTTCATCATAAATTTCTTTCATTTCATTGGTTGTTGTACGTTGTTTTAGTCATGACCTCTGCTATGATCAAACCTTCATCTTTAGAGTTTCCATCAAAGTTCTCCAAAGATGAAGGATTCTCATGGAACTTAAAAGGTGCAGGTTCACTCTTATAGCGCTCATTGAATAATAATCATAATTAGTCCGAAATCTAAGAATAACTCATAAACATAACAGATTATATGATACTAGACATCATGATACCTCCAAAAAGCAAAACTTCTGCATTTATTCACTGCATTGAGGTGTTAATTTTACAGAATTGAACAACTGAGATGAAGCAGTGTGCAACAAAGTACATAGAGTCTAGTGTTTTCATGGGTTTTAATAAAAAATGTCCAGAATTGGTGTTGAAATATCATCACATGAGGAAGTAATACTGTTTTTTACTGCTGAATTTTCCCGTGTAGGTATTTTGTAACGTTTCTGCAATAATCATTAACAGTTAATACTTGATGAATTAATCTTTTACAGAGGTGTGGTTCAGTTTCACCTAACTATACTATGAAAATAGTGGCCGCATGGAAGATCATTCATTCTATTTACAGGAAGAGGAAGAAGAATTACTTCAAAAAGGGAAAAATAACAGGTCCCATGTACCATTATGTTGATTACACTGGTTATTGTTTAAGTTTTTGGAGCTGATTTAGGATCATTTTGGTGTGCTGAATCCAAAAATCACATTAATTTTGCTCAATCAGGTCAACTTTCTGAACTATGCTACATATTGGCTTTTTAACATTTTTGCTTACATTTATGGGCATTTTCACATCATATGATACAAAATTCTTTCATATTTCTTGCAATAAACGAGTTCTGAAGATTTGACTTTTGCCAATTTATGATTAATGTTTTTTTTAATATTACAGGTGAATGAAATGGCTTCGACTAGAAGATCTTGCAAAAATAAGCCTGACATATTCTGCTACAGTTTGTAACACTTAATAAATGCATCCTGTTAGAAAATGATTTTTTTTCTCTTAAAACCTATTTTGGGTGAGAACTATATAAAAAAATCAACTGATAAAGTCACAAAAATGTGATCAATTTTGTGAGAAGATCAAATTTTTTCAAAATAAATTAGCAAAAAAACCTGACCTGATTGAGAAAAGTACGTCATTTTTGGATTTAGCGGTGCAAAATGGTCCTAATTCAGTTGAAAAAACCTAGACAACTTGCATAAAACACTTTTTTGTAACCCAATGTTATCTCATTACAATGGGGTCTGTCAATGGGTGGATATATTAGGCAGCAAGTGAACATGAGAAATATTAAACTAGAATGAAAGAAATGAAACTTTACAATGATAAAGTTATTGTAATTCAGTCAAAAGTGTTTCTTCAGTGTAATTTTTAAGATACAAAAAGGGGTCAAAATGTGAAATTCGAGAAAGTAATGAGAGAATGGGTTTTACTCGAAAGGAATGTTTGTCTCAGAGCTATTAGTTCTACTTCTAAACATCGTCTGCTCATAATGCATTCACTTTGCGCATTCACTCTAGTGTATGTTTATTGTTTATATCACAGGTGTCAAACATGCGGCCCGGGGGCCAAAACTGGCCCCCGAAAGGGTCCAATCTGGCCCCTAGGATGAATTTGTGAAATACAAAAATTACGCTGAAGATATTAATAATCAAGGATGTTGAAATCATTTTAGGTCAGTTCAATCAAAAGTGGATCAGACAAGTAAAATATTACCATAATAACCTATAAATATTGACTTTTTTCTCAGAATTCTGACTTTTTTTCTCAGAATAATAATAAAAAATATATATATTGGACCTTTTTTCTTTTTTTTTTTTTTTTTCCAGTGGACCTAATCCTCTTCCGTAGGGTTTGACACCCCTGTATGGAAGTAAATCTGTGTCATTAGAGTTTGAATTATAAAAGCCACTGAATTTATAGCGCTGATTTTTTTTTGCACTGAAATTAAGTATCTGAATTTTTTTTTTTTTTTTTGCACTAAATTTAAGTATCTGATTTTTTTTTTTTTTTGCACTGAAATTAAGTATCTGGATTTTTTTTTGCACTAAATTCAAGTATCTGAATTTTTTTTTGCACTGAATCTAAGGATCTGAATTTTTTTTGGACTGAAATTAAGTATCTGAATTTTTTTTGCACTGAAATTAGGTATCTGAATTTTTTTGGACTGAAATTAAGTATCTGAATTTTTTTTTGCATTAAATTTAAGTATCTGAATATTTTTGCACTTAAATTAAATATCTGATTTTTTTTTTTTCACTGAAATTAAGTATCTGAATTTTTTTGCACTGAAATTAAGTATCTGCATTTTTTTTGCACTGAAATTAAGTATCTGAATTATTTCTTGCACTGAAATTATGTGATTTTTTTTTTTTTTTTTTTGAGCAGAAATTAAGTATCTGACTTTTTTTTGCACTGAAATTAAGTATCTGAATATTTTTGCACTGAAATTAAATATCAGATTTTTTTTTTTTGCACTGAAATTAAATATCTGATTTTTTTTTTTTTTGCACTGAAAGTAAGTACCTGAATTGTTTGTCTCTGAATTCAACTTTGTTCATAAATTTAGAATTTAAAAAAAATCAGATGCAAAAATTCAGGTGCAAAAAATTCAGATAGTTAATTTCAGTGCAAAAAAAAAATTCAGTGCTAGAAATTCAATGGCTTTTATAATTCAAAATCTACTGACACAGACTTACTTCCATACCCCTGGTTTACATCTTTATTGCTGGTGAAGGTTACTCAGTGATGTGGAGCTGGTTTTTCCGGACCAGATAACAGGTCCCTGAAGGCGTCCTGACTTCAGTCCCACATCTGTTGGAGCATCATCATCACATCCAGCTACAAGTGGACCGCCTTCCACACCTGCATTCGCACACTTAATTCACAACATTAATGAAATACATGAGGACGACAGGCGACGTGGCTCTCGCTTCCCCGGCAGGTGAAGTGTTTACGGGATGAAGGCGCTCCTGAGGCGGTTCCACTGAGCTGCCCACCGGTGACAGACTGATTGTTTCCGTGGATTAGTCTGGTCACACGTCTACCCACAACGCGGCTGTTTGGAAGGTAATGTCACTGATTTTTACTGTTTCTTTTCCATACCTTCCTCTATCCTCGACAAAACACGTGTTTTCCAGTCGACGAGAGCGTATTCCGTTGTATAAAAGTCTTCTGACTATTTAAACAGCCGTCAGTGGATTAGGCCTTAAACCATGCCTCGGCCCACAGTTGCGTCTGAATCCGCCAAAACATCACCCGACGCGGTCACGTTCTGGCGGAGCAGCCGCTTCACTTTTGCGGGGCTGCGGTAGAGTTTACCCGTTGTATGAAAGATAAAACTAGCGCTGATATTTACCGATGGGAAACTATTTTAAATATTTCGGTAAGAAGTTCTAGTTAGTCTAGAAGCTCTGTATTTTAGCTTTTAGTGGAGGTTAATGTTGGTGATTAGCCTGTTGATTTAACTGACGTGTGTGGCGGATGATGTGGTGACAGGTTTAGCTAGTTGTGCTAACGAGTAGGTTCAGATTAACAGTGTTGCTTTAGTTACTTCCTCTGAAATGAAATGAAGCATAAATGTACTGAAGTAGCTGCATTCATAGTCTGCTGTCAAGTTGTTTTAAAAAAAAAAAAAAAAAAAAAAAAAAACTTTTATGTCGTTGACTCAAACTTTAAACGATTTGGAGCCAAAATAGGAAAATGATGGTTTGTGAGTTTCCCATTGTTTCATTATCAACAATATTTGACTCATATTTACATCTATCAACTAAGTCTGAGTTGGTTTATTGCTTTTAAAGTCACCTGCTCTGTTGTTTGTTTAGATCAGGGGTGTCAAACTCATTTTAGTTCAGGAGCCACATTCACCCCAATATGATCTCAAATGGGCCGGACCAGTAAAATAAAAACAATGAAAGAAAGTACAATTACATTATGATAATGTTTACAACTTACAATGTTTTCTTAAAAATCTGAATAACATGAACAACTTTAAATGTCTTCAGAAAAATAAGTGCAATTTTAACAATATTCTGCCTCAGTTTATCATTTACACATGTGCATTACAACTTACATTAAATACACAAAACATTCAGCAACAAATTGCATTTACTTCTCTTAAGACATTTCAGTTTGTTCATATTTTTTCAGGTTATTCCTATTTTTTGTAAAAGCATAGTGTGTTAATATAGACATTTTCATGTAATTTTATTACCTCTGCCAAGTGTAACGGCGGAGGTTATGTTTTCGTCGGGGTTTGTCTGTCTCTCTGTCTGTTTGTTTGTTTGTCTGTTAGCAAGATAACTCAAAAAGTTATGGACAGATTTTCATGAAAATTTCATGAAATGTTGATACTGGCACAAGGAAGAAATGATTAAGTTTTGGTGGTGTTGGGGGAGGGGGGGTGTTCTGTTCTGCCTTGGTGGAGGTCTGTGCTCTCTGAGTGCTTGTCTAGTTTATTTATTTTTTACACTAAAACAAAGATAAAATCTGCAGTTGTCATCATTTGTAGGTTATTATGATAACATTTTACTGGTCTGACCCAATTGACATCTAATTGGTCTGTATATGGAACCTGAATTAAAATGAATTTTACACCATTGATTGATAATGTCTTAAGTGTAATTTTTGCATTTCACAAATTCATCTTACGGGCCAGATTGGACCCTTTGGCGGGCCAGATTTGGCCCCCAGGCCACATGTTTGACACCTGTGGTTTAGATGTTTAATTGATAGACATACTAGATGATTCCTTGCAGTTTCTTGATAACACTGGGGTATTTGCTTGTTTTTTTTGTTATTGTGTGATCTAACCCTAATCCTATGAACAATTGTGCAGCTTTTGACTTGCATATTACTTGTGCTATCTGAATTTGGGATTTTTTTTGTCCCTAAAATATCACTATTTATAATTACTTGCATGAAACCCAACTCGATTTCTCCCTCTGAAGTGCAACATACTCCATAATGAAGTAGCACTTACATTAGTAAGTCACTTACCACAAGGTGCACTGTTAATTTGCATCCAAATTAAAAAATCATACATCACACAGTAGGTGAATGCTCTTCAGATCCACATGTAAGTAAAGGAGTTTTTGATATTTAAAACACTCCACTTTGTATCTGAAATGATGCTGACAGAGTATAGGTAGATTAAAGTTGTATAAGAGGATAAGCTCAAGTTTATGATGTGGTTTATAGATTTTTAGTCCAAACAGTTCCTCTAGCAGTGCCTTAATGCGTGAATGCCTTTGAATTAGAATGTTTTAAATGGTTTATCAAACTTTTCAGTAGCAGAAAAGAGATTTTAATCATTTGATTTCCAGCAAAATGTATGGGTATGATGGTTAAGAGATGAATTTTATCTGTTAGGTGTCAGTGGGTAGAATTAAAGTCATGGTTTGTTCAGTTTTTTATAGCCAATCTCTGACTTCCAGCCCACACTCTTCTGTAGTTCTCTGCCAGTCTGACATGTTAACTACATCCTGTCTCTAAAAATGCCTGAGAGCTGGTTTTCAGCTTGTCATGTCAATCAGCTTTCCTTTCGTTCACACTGCTGTTGTTTCTTGTGCGTCCTCCTCCAGGGCTGGGTTGCAGACATGCACCCACCATCTCGACAGGATTATGTATCTATAACGCTTGCTGGACAAGGAAGTGGCATTTACAACAACAGTAAGCAGTGGAGGAGGCAGTCCTGCTGGAGGGTAAGTGGGTCACATCCATGATCTGCTCACAGACGCATTTCTTTCTCATCTCTGCTCATTACACCACTCTGGTTTCAACACTAAGACCTGAGAACACTGTTATTGTGTTGGCTGTAATACTTGATATTTGCCTACCAATCTGTGCATAAATATATTGGAAATTCAAGCTGTGCAGTCTTCCTCTGTGGGTTGTTTTATTAAAATTAATGCTAAGCTGGGTGTAACTTTAGTTTAATGAGTTTCCATCGCAGGTCAAAGTGTGTCACAGGTCTGTCCAGACCCTCTCATCATGCTGGTGTTTATTCACAACAACCTGCTTTGCATCTTGTATACTTACAGTATCTAAAGCAGGCTTTTCCAGGGCTTGTTGAGGCGTTAGGTGCTGTAAAAGCTGAGTTGTTATTTGAATAAAACACTGCTTTTTTGCATAGTTTTGGACCA
Source organism: Sphaeramia orbicularis (assembly GCF_902148855.1). Classification (NCBI taxonomy): domain Eukaryota; kingdom Metazoa; phylum Chordata; class Actinopteri; order Kurtiformes; family Apogonidae; genus Sphaeramia; species Sphaeramia orbicularis. Next base: position 7,609,911 of record NC_043965.1, on the reverse strand, counting down.
ATATTATGTAGTTCAAAGAAATGCAAAACAAATCTGCTCATTGAGAGGCAGCTCCTGTTGTGTTATTAGATTACCAAGAAAGAGAGTGAGTCTATATTCAGCCTCGTGGCATCAGGAGTGACAGAAAAATCTCTTCAAGTGCTGAAGAAACAGACTTTATACGTTTTATAACATTAGGAAATAATATTTCCGCTCTGTTAGTAAAAGCAGCTCACCTCCTAAGATGTTTTTGAGATGTTCTGTGTTGGCTATGGAGACTTAAAACTGCAGATTGATTTTTGTACTGTGCTACACTGGACACAATAAGATAATATTACAATTCAGATGAATAAAGAAGCAGTTTCCACTATAGGTCATTAATTTGATCTAAAAATAGTAAGTAATGCCAGAGTTTATCAGATAATTATAGTAAGGAGTAAATAGTTTCAGCAATAACTTAACAATGAATTTTGGTAGCTCTTCAGTTCAACTGGACTGGTTTAGCTCTTTTGAAAACATTTCTTCTCTCATCCAAGAGACTTCTTCAGTTCTGGAAATGTTTTCAAAAGAGGGAAACCAGTCCGGTTGAACCGAGAACTAGCAAGAAGAATGATAACCTGGGCAAATGAGAACCCTACACAGACACTTAACAATGAAATAACAATTAATATTAAAGTATTCTTCAAGGGGGATTAACAAATTCTTACACTTAATCAGACAAACATTTGTCTTTGATCTTATTTCAACACTCGACCTAAAGGAAGGAAATGACATAGACATTTCATGCTTCAGACTCTCCTGCCATATGCTGCCTTTTTCAGACTGTTATAATAGTTGTACTGTTAACGTGTATGTTGCATTTAGGAAGGAGACAATTGTTTCGATCATGTGTTAAGATGGTTTTCCTGATTGAATCCACATTGATTAATAGACAGTTTAATCCAGTTGGCTTTTATCCAATCATAGATTTAAGACGTTGACACCATTTCTTCTTTTTTCACTATTGTTTGTGCAGAAATGGAAGCAGCTGTCGAGGCTGCAGCGCAGCCTCATCCTCTTCATGCTCGTCCTCCTGCTTATTTGTGGAATTGCCTCATATCCTACTATCACTGAACACCTCCGAGGTGAGGCTCTGAGTGCATTTACCATCTCCTGTAACGTAACTGGGACACAGTATACAGTTCATGGGTGTGACACAATGAGTACAGGGGCTGTGCAGTCGGAGCAGCAGTAGTCGTCTGTCAGTGTTGACACAGGATGCATTCAGGGACAGGGCTGTATGTAGGTCTGATGAACAGGGTTTCTGCTGGTCCATAAGAAGCTGCAAAGTCTAAAAACTCTTAAATCTATCAAATTGACTTTTAGACATGAAATAAGACTTGATAGATCTTAAAAATTTCATGTGGTGCTTAATAGACATTTATTCATCATTGGCCTGAAAATGCTCAAATTAAAAATCATGTGTATAACTTTGAGTTAATGTCAGAAAACAACAGAATAGCTCTAAAAAGCCACCAACCAATGCCTCATGTTATAATTGTCTTACATGGGAACATTACTAAGGTCACACTTTGATTTTTCTTTATATCATTAATACTGTTTTTGTAGGAGTATGGCTGTGTCATATGTCTATGACTACATCATAATGGTCTTAAAAATAGTTTATTGGAACCTGCAGAAACACTTTGCTGTTCTGGGTCACTCTTCAGTCATTAAGTTGTATTCTTTAAGTGTTATTGTCCTATTTCTGTCACGGCAGGAAGGCACCAATGACACAAAAAAATCCTGTTAAACAATGGAGGGTTTCTGTCCAGTGAAACAATGGAGGGCTTTTATTTTGAAAGCGTAAACGATGTGTTGCATTTTGGATTTTATTTGGCAGTATGGATGTGCAGTGAGTCTAAAACTGCCTCAGAATGGTCTTAAAAAGTCTTAAATTTAGTTTAATGGAACCTGCAGAAACCCTGACTGTGTTAAAGCACTACGTAAACTGTAACATTTATACATTAAAATATGTTATAATAAACACCTGGGGGTCAGACATAATTGGAATTTTGTTTAATTTTGCTGTCTTTTCATTTGGTTTCCTCCTTTATTGTTGACATTAAATATTACTTGCAGTTGTTTAATTAGATCCAGGTGACATGAACACATCACCTCGGCCATAGAGACATATTTTAATAAAACTGTTTTTTTTTTTTTTCTTTTTGATACTCACATTTTTATTGAGGTTTTTCACATTTTAACAAAGAGGTGCATATTCAAATTACATATTCAATTGCAGAGTTAGAGAAATAAAACAGATGTGTTAAGTAAAGAAACAAAAACAGAAGAAATAAGTCATGGTTACCGATTTCTATCATCCAAAATAGGGTACATACATTCGAGTCTGTCAGTCCTTAAGCATCGTTCACTGTGTCGTACTGTGTTCATTTCTCCCATTTAGTCATAAAGACACCATAAAACTGTCGTTTATTGTTGGTTTCATTGGGACCTGCTGTGCATTTAACCACATATTAAACTGTGTTTCTCTTTGTCAGGCCTTCCAGACGGCGATCAGGAGCCAGACGATGCGCTGAGGCAGGTCCTCCCTCACGCGCTGCCTGCACCGGTCAAACCAGGCCAACTCCCACTGCCTGAACAAACCTCCAAGGTTAGTCTTCAACCACTGCATCCCATAATATGACTGACAGTCCCCTTTGGCTCCTCTTCCTGCTAAAAATGTCTTGAATAATAGCTGCTCAAACAGTCTCTGAGGTAAACACTGCTTTTCCCTGAGCTGTTCCACAATAAGAGCCTCCCATAGGGTCAGTGTGCAGCAGCACAACTCGTTCATTTAGTATTTACACTCCCAAACACAGCAAACGCAGATCTGATCCGGCTGTCGGAGATGATCAGCAAACAAAGACGCTGGTGTTTGTGCGGAGCTGAAGCTGAAGTCAGATGTTGCAGACATACAAACCCCTGCAGCATCAGACATGTTTGATGTGTTTCAGATTTTTTTGGAGACTGTAGGTGTTTTTCTCTGATTTCATCCACCTGAAACACACACACAAACCAACACACACACAGTTTCTCCTGGAGATTGTGAGTTATTTCAAGCTGAATCAACATTACGAACAGCTGCTCAAAATGGGAAGATGCAGTGCACTCATGAAGAAGCACAGTGCGTGTTGAGGAAGGCTGATTTTACCGCGGAAGCAACACATCCACAATGAGCTAATAATAACTGATGTACACTTCCAGCTGAGGGGGCACCGCTCTGTCAGAGTTTCATTCAGTAGAAGGCAGACAGTTCTATTCCCAAGTCTATTATCCTGCTCATCAAGTTAAGTCGGAGTTCTTATTTGGAGGAATAGTTCTGGGAAATTATTTTTACCGCTGTGTTTCATGTCTATAAGATGAGTTGACACTTCATACTGTTACGTAATTAGCTGTGAGTCACCTCAAATCAGACGTTCTACTTAAAAGTAATAAAACAGAAACATAATTTTATACATTTTTCTCATTGGTCTTGGGTCCAGAAAGACTTTAATTCCATCGTGATATCTTAATCAAATACAATGCACTGAGGGTTAGGGTTAGGGTTATGTGAACCAGAGATCTTGGCGTTAATTGACACACAATCAAATGGCGTTTAGTAACAAGTGAAGGGATGAAAATGCGTACGTATAGCATGCCAGTGCCATAAGAACTGGTGTCGCATACAACGCAATTTCATGAGATCAGTGTCTTTATACAAACTCTTTACACTGGAACATGTATAAATGGACATAAACCAATATATGTGTAATAACACTTTATCATATACATTAAAAACATCAGCTAAACAGCACTTTGGTCATTTGTTTTCTGATTCATCTTATTAAATTATGTAAAAGTTTTGCATATTTAATCTCTTAGGCAGATCATTTCTAATAAAACAAGTGATGCCAGGCACAGCAAACCCCGCCCCTCGCACATATTTTGCCCATTATAAGTAATTGGGAAGGTTTTTCATAAATTCATACATTTTTCATAAATTCATTAAAAAAAAATTTAACTTTAACATACTGTTCCCAAAATGTAATGAGATCTATTCTGGGTCACTAGCAATCTATAAAGTCAATTTGGTATGAATTCAACCAATAGTTTTTGCTGCTACAGACATGTGAAATTTCACCCGTTATAAGTAAATTGGTGGGGGGGGTTGTTTAAAAAAATCATAAAATATTGAAACTTTGACCTGCTTGTGCCAAAATGTAATGATGTCTATACTGGGTCCCTTGCAATCTATAAACCCAATTCGGTATGAATTCAACCAATAGTTTTGCTGCTAAAGTGTTAAACAAACAAACAAGCTGAACCAAAAACAATACCCCTTGCCTCCCTTTTGGGGGGAGGGTTAAAAATGTTGACCAGTGTATTTAGAACTTGCTGCGATGTAACTTTATTCATTTCGTTTGTCTCCATTTGTCACAGAGGAAGTTGTCCAATAAGAGAGGACCACCCATTATTCTGAATCATCTGCAGAAGAATGGAAACGCCTCCAATGCAGTGGCTCAGGACAAGGCAGCCGATGGCAAGAAGGAAGGGGAGGATCAGGGAGTCATCAGGTCAGACCTGGACAGCGAATCAGCATAAGGTCAGTCAGAATTAAGACAAAGAACTGAGATCACTGTGTTTCTTTCTGGATTTCCTGATGTTCAGTTGGCGTGGAGCTGTGATTGACACTGAACAAGGAACGGAAGGAACCAAGGATGGAGAAAACAAAGAGGAATCCCCTGGAAACCAAGAAGAAAAAAGCACTAAAGAGTCAGGTATGACAGGGATTCAAACTGAAACTAAAGAATAGAATAGAATAGAATAAGTCTTTATTGTCACTTACAAGAACAGTGAACATCAGTTTAGCAGCAAACACTTAAAGTGCAAAAGGACTGTATACAAATATCACAAAATTATAATGAAAAATATTGACAGAATAGAAAAATTACAAAGTAATACTAAAATATCCTAAAAGCTAACTATACTACATATAAAAGAAATATACTATAAATATAAAATCCAGTAACATGAATTCTGTAATATATTTAATGTTAATCAATTAATTCATCTTTTGTTTTTTTGTTTTTGTCTTTATATTTTAACTTGTTCTATTTATTTAATTTTATTGTTTCTTAATGCTTTTAATAATTTTTTATTGTGCTTTTAGTCTTCTGTACAGCACTTTGGTCCACTGTGGTTGTTTCAAAGTAGTTTATAAATAAAGTTGAATTGGATTGGATCTTAAAAGGTCTTGAAATTGACTGGATAATGAAGTTAACATGAATTTTCTAAAGTCTGATTAACTTTATAAAAATGAATAATAATGAAAATCTTCACATCTACAAACTATTTTTTAAAAGGATGTGAATAACATGAACCTGAAATTTCTTAAGAGAGCTAAGTGCAGTTTTAACAATATTCTGCCTCACTTAATGATTTACATTGCATTAAAATTTACACATGGTGGATCTACAGATACACAAAACAGGCAGAATATTGTTAAAATTACACATTTGTTCAGGTTATTCACGTTTAGTGTAAAAGGATAATTTGTAAAAGTAAACATTTTCACGTAATTTATCTTCTGTACACTAAAACAAAGAGGAAAAAATTGGAGTTGTTCCACTTGAGATTAGGTTGGTCTGTATGTGGGCCCCTGAACTAAAATGATTTTACACTCTTGATTGTTAATGTTAGTGTGTATTTTTTGCATTTCACAAACTCATCCGACAGGCCAGACTGGTCTTAAATTCAGTGTGATCATTGCAGCCTGTGAAACATGTTCTTTACCTGGTTCCTGGTTGATCAGTTACTGTGTGGACTTGGACACTTAAAGGGGTCATATTTTGCTAAACCCACTTGTATTAGTATTTGGTTCATTTATTTGTGTATTTGGACCCTAATAGTTTCAAAAGTTTGATTTTGTACCCTCCAGGTGCTGCAAAATTATCTTTATATTCATTCTGGCAAAAATCGAGTGGATATCTACAACGTGTTTCAGTTCCTGCTTAATTTGTTACATCTATAACTAGTTGCGTCACGACATTTGCACATATAAGGTCAAGACTTCCGACGAGCATTTCTCCGAGTACGACATAATTGTTTGTCAGTAACAGCGGTTGTAGTCCATACTGAAAATATGTCCAGACTTCGAGCTGATTACCCAAAATGTTCAGTTGTTGGTTGAACAGGACAGAGCAGCACAGCCAACAACCTGGAGGGGGCGGGGCCTGAAGTGGCTCAGTTGTATTTAAAGGGTCAGCGCTCCAAACCACCTGTCTCCTGTCATTACTCAGAAATATTGTATGAGATGGACCTGTGGAGTTGAATTAATGAAGAATTCAGACCAAAGCAGAGCATTTACAGCAGGGGTGTCAAACATGTGGCCCAGGGGCCAAAACCGGCCCGCCAAAGGTTCCAGTCCGGCCCGCGGGATGAATTTGTGAAAATTACACTTCAGATATTAACAATCAAGGATGTCGAACTCGTTTTAGTTCAGGTTCCACATACATGACAAGGTGATCTCAACTAAAATAATAGCATAATAACCTTGAAATAATGACTCCAATTTTTCTTAGTTTATTGCGAAAAACATAATATTACATTACACCTATAAATAATGATAACTCCATATTTTTCTCTGTTTTAGTGTAAAAACTTACATTAAATTATGAAAATATTACCATTTACAAACTATCCTTTAACAATAAAATATGAAAAACCTGAAATTTTGTAAGTAAAATTTTAATATTATACTTCCTGTTATCAAATATTTTGTGCCGTTGTAGATCCAATCCATAATATGCATGTAGAAATGGTAAGGTGAGGTGTAATATTGTTAAAACTGCACTTATTTTCTCAAGAAATCTAAGTTTTTTTCAGGTTATTCACATCATTTTTGTTTGGATAGTTTGTAAATTTACATATTTTCATAATTTAATTTTGATTGCACTTAAACAAAGAGAAAAATTTGGAGTCGTCATTATTTACAAGTTATTATTATGCTATTGTTTTACTGGTCCGGCCCACTTGAGATCAATTTGGCCTTAATGTGGCCCCTGAACTAAAATGAGTTTGACACACCTGATTTACAGTTTACGTAGACCACAGGGAACTGTTTGAAAATGCGTAATTCCATTTAAAAAAGCAAAATATCACTCCTTTAATGTGAAAAACACTCGTCTTGTTTCGTGTTCCAGAATCCAAATGGCTGGAGGCGGTTCAGGATGCATTCAGACATGCATGGAAGGGCTATAAAGACTTTGCTTGGGGCCACGATGAGCTCAGGCCCATCTCCAAGTCCTACAGCGAGTGGTTCGGCCTGGGCCTGACGCTCATCGATGCCCTGGATACCATGTGGATCCTCGGCCTCAAAGAAGGTACGGGTCATCGTATCCCCAAAATCAGCCCCTGGTACGTCTCCAGCTAAATGTGTTTTTTTTATCGTCTTTGTCAGAGTTTGAAGAAGCGAAGGCGTGGGTGGCCACAGAGCTGTCATTTAACAAGAATGTGGACGTCAACTTGTTTGAAAGCACCATCCGGATCCTGGGCGGCCTGCTGAGCACTTACCACCTGACCGGAGACACTCTGTTCCTGGACAAAGCTGTAAGTGAACACACTAAAACATGTCCATTATATGGACAAAAGTATTAGGACACATCATGTCTACAGCTGTAAGATGTCCTGTTCATGCTGATTTGAGATAAAAACATCAATATTTCATTAAAGTTTAATGGGAGATTTTTCCTCCTCAGTGAGATTTAAAGAAAGTACAGGGTGTCCCGTAAGTCTCCATACATAGGAGACATAATACATTCCATGGTTCTAACATGTATTTCTTTATATTTCTTCTTTATAGTTCTTCAGCAGTGGAGGACACGCATTGAAATGTGTTCCCGACAAAATGACAGTCATATAGAGCATATTATATAAATAAAAATGGTTTATGTCAAGAAATGTTTATTTTTCCTTTGTATGGAGACTTATGGGACACCCTGTAGATGGTTAGTTGTAGTAGAAAATTATTGTTTACAGTCAGAGCAGGAAAAATATTTGCAGAGGTAGAACATCTAATATCATAATTATGGATAAAAACAATCAGTGTTGAGAGAAATTAAGTAAAAACCATCTCTGGGGCATTTTAGAAGCAAAGATAACAATTTAAACCAAACTAATGCAATGATATTTATTGTATTATAAAACTATATTCTGACATTTGTTATTATTGTTTTGTATCCCAGACCCCTGTTAGAAAAGAAACACCTGAATTCAACATGTCCCATTACTTTTGTCATATAGTCTATTTGAGTACGATCACATCCATCACCATCCTGCAGGTTTGTGTTGTTTACGCTGCAGAATCCTGACACTGACTCAGATACTCACACTTCAGATGTAGTGACACATTGAAAACATCAACACTTCTTTTAGCTATTTCTATTTTTATCTGTGTATCTAGACTTTTTTTTTTTTTACTATGACTATAAGCATCATAGAGAACAGTTCTAAGGCTACATCAATATTTCCTGTAGCTCCTCCATGTTTCCTTTCTTTACATCTTCTTGTTGCAACTCAGTCTGTGCTACACTACATGGACAAAAGTAATGGGACATGTTGAATTCAGGTGTTTGGGATACAAAACAATAGTGATAAATGTCATAATACAGTTTTATATTGAGATAAATATCATTGCATTAGTTTGGTTTAAATTATCTTTGCTTCTAAAATGCCTCAGAGATGGTTTTTACCTAATTTCCCTTAACATTGATTTTTTTTTTTTTTTTTTTAATCCACGACTGATTTTAAATGTTCTACCTCAAAATTTTATAAATATTTTTTCATGCTCTGACTGTAAATAATAATTTTCTACCACATCTAACTATCTACTTTCTGAACATCTCACTTAGGAAGAAAAATCTGCCCTTAAACTTTAAGGAAATATTGATATTTATAAACTATATGGACAAAAATATTGGGACACACCATGTCTTCAGCTGTAAGATATCCTGTTCATGATGATTAGAGATAAAAACATTAATTTTTCCATCCCTGTTTAGAAAAGAAACATGTGAATTCAACCTGTCCGAATACTTTTGTCCACATAGTGTATGTATCTAGACTGTTTTAGTCTCAGTTTGTGCTGTAAAAGACTAAACTTGAGCATGTGTTTCTGTTGAAATGACACGTCATTTCATCATCTCGCTAGCGTCAGTGTCTGATTTCGACTTCACAGCTGATTGTCTTGCAGTCAGCTGGACTTTTGTGGCTTTGAGTTTGGATCAGTGCACACAAACACTGTCCGATAAATTAATGAGAACGCACACTGCTGTGGGTGTTCTTTCAGTTCTTTATGAGGCCACATGTTTAGACAGTAGAACAAACATCTGCACATGCAGGGTTTTCCCCACCGTTATAAGGCTTAGCTGCAGAATTCAAAGCCATTTTGGGCGACAGCTTCATGTAGAGCTTTAACCCTTTTAAGACGATGTGTGTTTCCGGTGACACAATTTCCATTTTACATCATTCAAATTACCGTAACGCCTGAACCATTTTTGCTTTTGACAAAATTCAAACAGCATCTGAAAGCTGAGATTCTGAGCTTTTGATTGGTTCTCTGGTTTTTCTGTTCATTGATAGGCGTATTTTAGCTGTAAATGTTATATAAATGTATGTATATTTATATATGTATTAAAGAATATATGCAGAGAGCGAGCCAGGGAAGACGGAAATGCACTGTCTATAAAAGAAGCAGATGATGGATGTTTCTGTCAGTGAAATGAGGGGTTCTGTCTACAATTAGACAGAAAGTGAACAGAGACTATCACACAGGATCAAAATGACTGTTCAAATTTCTATTCAGTTTTATTTGTAGAGCCCTATATCACAACACGGTTGCCTCTCAGGGCTTTACAGAATTAGACCACAAAGAACTAAAAATAAGAAGAGCATGGACACAGAATGATCTAGACAAACTAAAATGTAAAATAGTCGAAAGTTTATTTCTGTAATCACATAAAATTTTGTTCTGAACACTTACAGTTGTTTTTCATAATGAATATGATAAAAAAAATGAAAGTTTTTTTTTTTTTTTTTTTTTTTTTGCTATAACCCACTGTTTGAAACATTTATTACATATAATAATGGTAATTAATGCCCAGTTATTGAAAGCTAAGTTCTTCCTGAAAAAAGGTGCAAAAGAATTGGCAAAAAAGACATTTTCTGACATTTCTTTTGCAAAAACAACATTAAGAATTCTAGGCAGCCTGTTATAATGGTAGTCCTTATAGGATTAATATGAACCAAATGATAGTAAATTCTCAGATTTGATACTTGCAGTTGAGCTTTTTGGATGTTTTGGATGCTGAAGTGATGTCAGTGTTCCAAAAATGTCATTTTTTTTAATAGAGATTTTTTTTTTTTTTTGTAAAAGGATTTGAAGACCCCGCAGGCCTGCATTCTCATCTTCCACAAAATTAAAACACTACAACACTAAGCCCGGTGAAAACCCAAACTACAACACACTGCACATTAATACTGTGTACAGATCAACCACTTTACAGTATGTAAATGTACAATAATAAAAATGACTGGCCCTGGCACTAATGCACAAATAAACCACCTGAACATCAGTACAGTCAGCACAGGTCTTGGCCTCGTTGACTGTTAATGGATTTGCTGGTGGCAGTTGTGTGTTCTGTTAAATACATAGTTGTTTCGTTAATGTCATAAATAGTGTGATGAAGAGCTGATGGAATTGTGATCAGTTATGTTGTTTTCATATAGATGATATTCCTTTGCTTTCCTACTGTAAATCAGGGAATAAATGACAATAAAAACAAAATAAATGGGAAAAAAAACACTTCAGTATCAGACAGACTTATAATTTTATCAATCTGTACCAGTATCGGTCTGGCGTTTCATAATCAGTGCATCCGTAGCCACCGGGGACCATGTGTTTGGAGCAGCTGGTTATACAAAAAACCTTTAGAGAAATGTGAGAACCAGACCTTTGTTTGGCCTGGAGTAACCACATCCTGATTCCAGTTCCTGTAGGATCGATGCAGATGCTACAGTAGTCCCAGGTTTCATTAGGGTTAAGAGTTTATGGGGCTGACTGACTTTAACCTGTTCACTACTGTCAGAAAATAGTGGAGTCACCACTGTCAAAATGTAGATTTATTCAAACAGTGAGTGCACAGAATCTCACACAACTCAAGGACATCAACATTTATTTATTTGCTTTTGTTTTCATAAATCTGTTAAACAACTTCAGACCTGCTCATGCATCAGCCTACAATGGGCAAAAAGTAGAAACTGGTGGAATACAGTAAAAATGTTAAATATCACTGTTGTCTTAAATTAAAAGTTGACATTAGAAAATATATGGTTATGCAGTGTAATGGCTAGGAGATGAAAAAATGTGGTTTTAATAGAAGTCGATGGGACAGTTTTTTCCACGAGGGTAACAACAAGGAGTAACTGACACTACAGAAAAATACTAGTCAGAATCAGCTTTATTGGCCAAGGACGTGAACACATACAAGGAATTTGGCTCCGTTTTTTTTCTTTGCTCACTTGTTTCAACATTAAATCTAAACAATATGAACCCAATCACCCTTGAACATAGACCTATAAACATTCAACTGGAGACAAGGACAACAACGGAATGAGATTTATATTGTAATATGTACAGAGTGCAAAGTGGAGTTTCATACAGTGAGTGGGTGTGTACAGGGATCCGGTCCATTAGAATATATGTTTATGTATATATTATTTACAGTGGGTTTTATATTTTAATACGTTCAGAAAGTACAAATTGGAGTTTTTATACAGTGAGTGGATATGTATAGGGATCCAGTCTGTTTGGGGTGTTAGAAAATATCAGTTCTGCAATATATCGCAATATTTCGTTTCACAATACTGTATCGATATTAAAAAGGACTGTATAGATATTTTTAGGTATTTATTCAAATGCAGATACGGCGGGAGGTTCATTTTTGTTTTTTTATTGTTTATGTCTTATTTATTATTATTTAACCCTGTTTTATTAAATAATGGTTATTTGAAGCATCCTAAAAGCACTTTTTACTGTCTGAGAGAGGCAGATGTTAGTTCCTTTGTTTGGGATTGCACAAAAATAATGTTATGATGGTAGTTATGAGCTAATAGAATATGAACATTTGAGCAAGACCTTAATCTGTAATGTCTATAAAACATAATTTAAGTTTTAACACAGGAAAATTTTGTGATATAGCATTAGATCCTGTTGTGATCAAATAAAAATGTGTTTAGTGTTTGTGCATATTTCTGGTGTAATTCGATTTTTCCAGGAAATAATCATTTTGTAAAAAAAAGAAACAAACAAAAAATTGTCTTTTTAACAGTATCATGATATATTGTGATAAATCATATCGTGATCCTAGTATTGTGATTTGTATCGTATCACCAGATTCTTGCCAATACCCACCCCTATTTATTATATGGAAAATATTTAAGTTTTTACTTTTTTGGTAAGAAATCATTCAGAATTCAAATAATTTAAGTGGCATTTAAAGGGTTAAAATCCTGAGAATGTTTGAATGTTTGGTAGTTTTGAGCAGGACAGAAGTTGTTTAAGAGATTTATTTAAAAAAAAAAAAAGCCAATAAAATGTACATATTTATACTGATGTATGATGATTCTATAGCAGTTTTTGTTCATGCACATTTTCATTTTTACCATGAAGACAACCAGAATGCAGTAAAGTTGAGAAGGGCACAAAGGTTAAGCACAATACATGTTAAACCCAAAATATGTCATGGTTTGACGAGCAACAGGCAAGTTATTTCCAAACTGAAGGTGGAATGTCCTTGGTTGTTCTGCTGGGTGTAAGTGGGAATGCTGGATACTGATAAGAAAACACTTCTTTATTGTGTTCCCACTGGCCTTCACACTTCTGTGGGTAAAAAATCATCAAGGATACATGTGTGAAATATTCAGTACACTCAGTATTTTTCCATCATGTTGATATTAAACTTAAACTCTTACTGTCACCTTTGTGTTCCACATGTAAATGTCTGTGTGTGATCTGTTGTTCTGTGCAGAAAGACATCGGCTCCAGGCTGATGCCCGCCTTCAACACCCCGTCCAAGATCCCCTACTCCGATGTGAACATTGGCAAAGGGACCGCCCACCCCCCTCGCTGGACCTCAGACAGTACCGTGGCCGAGGTCACCAGCATCCAGCTGGAGTTCAGAGAGCTGAGCCGGCTCACAGAGGACCCACAGTACCAGGTGAACAGACCACCCACACCTTACCACAACTGGTTTATGGGGTGACATGAGGGTGTAGTGGTTAGCACTGAACCCATAAAGACCCAGGGCTACTTTTGTGGCAGTTCCTGAATGAATTTTTCCTCTATATTTTACCTTTCTTTAGTTTATCACGATTTATTCTAATATTATCTTGGGTATTTTGTGTTTTTCCCATGAAAATCAAATACTTTCCTGTATTTAATTCACTGATCAGGTAGATGTTCCTAAAAACTCAGATTATAGTTGAAGGTTATTATATCAGAAACAGAAAAACTGAAGAAAGTGAGTTTTTCAATGAAGGTATCATTAACTGAACATAAATCAAGTGTGTCCATCCACTGTCATTGATCCAACTCCATGGGTTTTACTGGTGAATCAATGTTGAAGATGACTGTTTCCATGGTAACTACGAAGCCTCTGAATGTCCAAATGGGTCATATCTGATGATCATGAAAAGATGACAAAGTGCATTTTACACTAATTATTTACATGTGTCGATACACTGGAAAAAATGCCCCTCTAAAAACAAGTAAAACAAAAAATGAATACAAGATATTTTTGCTTGAATTAAGCAAAAAATAATCTTCCAATGGAACAATTGAAAATTATCTTGGTAAGATTTCTTGAAATAAGATTTTCAAGATCTCTTGTCTAAAAATAAGTTACACCAATTATTTACATGCATTGATAGGATTAGTGTTTCAGGAGGTATGAAACAGTTTAGATCAGTAGATGCTTTTGGTCACCAGTGGATGTTTGGGTCTTTATGGGTTAAATAAACAAGAAGGTTCCAGGTTCAACTCTCAGTTTGAGCCTTTCTATGTTGAGTTTTTCTGTTCCTCCAGTTTCCTCTGCCATTAAAAACAGGTACATATGGGTTAATTTACCAGTTGATGCTCCTGACCACAATGCTGAAGATCTGCAGCTCACTGCTTTTAATTAACGTGCTGATGCTGTTGCTCTTGGTAGTTCTTCTGGGTTCAATTGACCTTTATTTAATATAACCTTTAGGGCTTGCGGCTGGGCTTCTTCAGACACTGCTTTCTATCTGCATCTCCCTGCACTTTAGTTCTCCCAGACTTTTACAGCTTAATCAGACAGTTGTTTACAGTCTTAAAACTCAGTAAATCTGACGAAGTGGAGCTAAGCCAAATCTGTCAGTGAAGAGCTTAGAGTCTGAGAGATGAACAGGAGATTCAGCCTTTTACTGTTGATTTAACATCTTCGCTGTCTCAGGATTTAAGTAAATTGTAGCAGAATATAATGCAGGCAGATATCGCGTATCAGCATGTCTGTCTGTTGTCATATTGTTTCCAGAGAATAACTGGTAAACCATTCAGCATTTCCCACCAGACTGGCTCAGTGTCGTCTGCCCTGCCCTGGGTCATTATTTCATTGCTGGAGCATAAACTATAAAATCATTCAATATTTTTCCAGTGAAGTACTTGAGAAACTACTCATCTCCCCTGTTCTCAGCAGGTGAACTCACTACTCTCAATCTTCCATCACTAGTTTGTTCTGACATTAAAGCGTCACAGGGTAAATTAACTAGAACTCGTATCATCTGCTGGGTTTTGTTTTTCTAGATCAGGGGTGTCAAACATGCTGCACGCAGGATGAATTTGAAAAGCGCAAAAATTACACTTAAGATATTAACAATCAAGGATGTTGAAGTCATTTTAGTTCAGGTTCCACATACAGACCAACATGATCTCAAGTAAAATAATAGCATAAAAACCTATGAGTAATGACTCCAAATTTTTTAGCTTACTGGCCAACAGGCTGTAAGCTATTGTCGTCATGCGGCGTCCAGCGTTGTCGTTGTCATCTGTCGTCCGTTACAAAACTTTTAATTGTCTTCTTCTCCGCAACTACAATTCCAATTGACTTCAAACTTGGTATACAGCTTCTTTATGATGATGTCAACTCAAGGTATTGAAATTATTTCCATCCAGATCTGATTCTGGATTTGATGTGACTTTGAAAAATTTCCCCATTGTAAGAGATAGGAAGTGGATCGATGCAATAACTCAGTAAATATAAATGATATCCAGTGTAAATTTCTACAGTCCAGCCCTGATGGGGAGATGACCAAAACATAATGTCCACATACTGATCAGGATCTTCTTCTGGATCTGGAACTGATGCAAAATTTAACATGGGCTCTTATGGGGAAAACATTTCAATCGTCGTCTTCTCCGAAACTCCAGTTCTGATTGACTTTAAACTTAGTATACAGCTTCTGTATGATGATGTCAACACATGGTATTGAAATTATTTCCATCCAGATCTGATTCTGGATTTGATGTGACTTTGAAAAATTTTCCCATAATAAGAGATAGGAAGTGGATTGATGCAATAAATCAGTAAGTATCACTGATATCAAGTTGGAATTTGAATTTTTTACCGATCTGATTGGAATATGACAAAAACATGGGCTATTTCTAATATAATAAATACACATAACTGGGTGATAATAAATGGCATCTGGATACATTTCCCAAAGCTTTCAATTTGGCCGGTAAGCTACAGGGCCATTGGTCCTATTTTTTTTTCTTGGTTTAATGTAGAAAAAAAATTTACATTATGTCCATAAATACAAATTGTTTTAATGCAAAAAAATTAAATTATGAAAATATTTACATTTACAAACTATCCTTTAACAAAACAGTGTGAATAACCTGAACAAATATGAACAACCTGAAATGTCTAAAGAAAAATAAGTGCAACTTTAACAATATTCTGCCTCTTATTAAATGTTTTGTGCCTTTGTAGATTCGATCGGTAATGCACATGTATAAATGATAAGTTGAGGCATAATATTATTAAAATTGCGCTTATTTTTCTTAAGAAATTTAATTTTGTCAGGTTGAGTTGTCATTATTTATAGGGTGTTATTTTACTGGTCCGACTCATGTGAGATCAAATTGTGAAATGAGTTTGACACCCCTGGTCTAGATAATGAATCCCAGTGGCCACGGTCATGCATCCAGAGCAGCAGCACGAAAACCCAAGTCATGTTCAGTCAAATGTGTGGTTATAGGAACAATCAGAAACACAGCAATGATCAGGTTACATCACATCTGTCAGAAAACATTAGTCAAATACCCTCATGTATAATCACCCAGGCTTTACAGTCACCACTTCTCATGTTGGAGTTTTTATTTAGATGTTTAGATCATCATATTCATTTTTTTTATAATTGTATGGTGGACAGAGACTAGTTACAGCTGGTTCAGTGTAAATATAGTTATGTTTTATTACTAGTTGAACAGCCTGGACATGATGCTTTTACTGGTTTCTTAACTAGCTGCTTTTCCACAATATATAAGGATAGTATATTTTGCTAGAACTGTTTTTGCGTTGGAAAACAGGACAATGAGGATCCTCCAGATCCATTTGTCTGGATGTAACATAAACAGGAGGGTGTGGTGATGAGTAATGATCTCAGCCTTTCTCTTTTTACTCTTAATGGTCACAGGCTCAGAAGCAAACAGACTCACTGCTCCCTGACTGGTTTCTAATAGAATATGATACTAATACTGAATACACGGTATTAAAGCTGTCAACAGGACTCTAAGCCTTTAACCAGGGCAGTTTAGTTTCTTTTCAGGCTGGATAATAAGGATAAAAATCAGTAATATCAATATATGTTGCATGAATGACAATACACAGTATATAAATCATTGTTTTTCTGATATTGGTGGAAATTTCAGCCTTACAAGTTGTCCCAACAAAACTTTTTTTTTCTTTTTTTTAATCTCAATTTCTCTCAACGTTGATTTTGTTTTATCCATGACAATCCATGATGTTTATAAACTATATGGACAAAAGTATTGGAACACAGCACGTCTGCAGCTGTAAGATGTCCTGTTCATGCTAAATTGTGATTTAAAAACATCAAAATTTCCTTAAAGTTTAATGGGAGATTTTTCTTTTTCAGTGAGATGTGAAGACCGTAGATGGTTAGTTGTGGTAGAAAATTATTTACAGTCAAAGCAGGAAAAATATTTTAGAAATTTAGAGGTAGAACCTTTAAAATCATAGTCATTGATTTTTAAAAAAAACAAACAAAATTAGTGTTGAGGGAAATTAAATAAAACCCATCTCTGAGGCATTTTAGAAGCAAAGATCATTTAAATCAAACTAACCAATGCAAGGATATTTATCCCAATATAACAGTGTATGATATTTGTCATTATTGTTTTGCATCCCAGACCCTGTTAAAAAAGAAACACCTGAATTCAACGTGTCCACATACTTTTGTCCATGTAGTTTATCACTTGCATCTGTTTTCTTGCAGCTTGAACATCAGATCTGTTGTGATATCGCCTCTTTGGGATTAAAAGGAAAAGTCTTACGTGTCGATCAAAATCTTTCTTTTTTTCTATCTGGTCTAATCCCTGTCCTTGTTTTGTCCCAGGCCGCTGTGGCTGAGGTCATGAGGCAGGTCCACAAACTGGACGGGAAACTGGACGGACTCGTCCCCATGTTCATCAATACCAACAACGGCCAGTTCACCCATCAGGGCATCTACACACTGGGCGCCAGGGCCGACAGCTACTACGAATACCTGCTGAAGCAGTGGATCCAGGGAGGCAAGAAGGAGACACAGTGAGTGAAGAACACTGGGGTTTTGGTTTGTGTTTTTAAATCTGTCCTCCAATATAAGTGTACAGGGGCCACGAGTTGCGTGACAGTTTTGATCTAAGAGGGTTTTGAACCTTACATCAATTCCCTCTATTGGTTGGATTTAATTAGTTTATTACCGTATGGATTTTACCTGATGGGAGAACAGAACAGAGTTATACACAAACACTGAAACAGACCCTGAAATGGAAACAAACGGGCAAAAACAGAACAGTACCAGTAACAATAAACAGTACCAGCAATAAACAGAACTGACAACAATAAATGATAACAGCAATAATCAGTACTGACAGCAATAAATAGTACCAAGAGCAATAAACAGTACCAACAACTGTAAAAACGGCAACAAACAGTACCAGCAACAATAAATAGTACCAACAACAATAAACAGTACCAGCAATTAACAGTGCTGACAACAATAAACGGTACCAACAGCAGTAAACAGTACCAACAGCAACGAACTGTACCAACAGCAATAAACAGTACCAACAACAAACAGTACCAACAGAACCAAACGGTACCAACAGAAATAAACACTATCAACAACAAACAGTACCAACAGAAATAAACACTACCAACAGCAATAAACAGTACCGACAGCAAACAGTGCCAACAGCAATAAACAATACCAACAGCAGTAAACAGTACCAACAGCAGTAAACAGTACCAACAGAAATAAACACTACCAACAACAATAAACAGTACTGACAGCAAACAGTGCCAACAGCAATAAACAATACCAACAGCAGTAAACAGTACCAACAGCAGTAAACAGTACCAACAGCAGTAAACAGTACCAACAGCAACAAACAGTACCAACAGCAACAAACAGTACCAACAGCAACAAACAGTACCAACAGCAGTAAACAGTACCAACAGCAGTAAACAGTACCAACAGCAACAAACAGTACCAACAGCAGTAAACAGTACCAACAGCAGTAAACAGTACCAACAGCAACAAATAGTACCAACAGAAATAAACAGTACCAACAGCAATAAATGGTACCAACAATAATAAATGTCCGTCCGTCCATATGTGCAAAAACTTTGGCATAGACTGAAGGCCCAGGGTTTTCAAGTGCAGGCACCTTATTTTCCAGTAGTGGTTACATTAGTTACAGTAGAAATAGTCAGGAAAGGAAGTGGAGAGGAGAACTTGAATAACTGCCTCCTCAGTGAGAAATGGAAAGAGCTAAATATAAACACAAGTCAAGGCTCTTAATATTCCTTGGTAGCTGTTGCTGCATTTATATATTAATGATATTCATGAAGAATGTATCTGTAGCTGCAAAAGCTGTCACCACATGTTATCTTAAAACAAACCCCCGCATGAGACCTTTTTATAGAGATTTTCAAATACGCTCCATGAAATAGATGACTTTTACACTGGAGGAGACGGAACGGAGGTTGGACCAGTGGGAATACTTCAACCTGGGTTCATATGAAGGAAAAACCTGAGTTTCCAGATAATAACAGTACAGTCGAGGCAGAATTCACATAAAAAAGAAAACAGATTCTTAGTTTTTCATATATAGGGATTATGTCAAATAAGTCATGTTTGTGCAAAATCCTCTGGATAAATGTTAAGTAAATATGAAATATAAGAAACATAAATGCACTATATTTATATAGACTTGAGTTCATAGATATACATACTGTTATACATTCATACACCAGTGCCACTCACACTGGTGTATGAATGTTTGGTGGTGGTCGGAGGGGCCGTAGGCACAAAATGGCAGCCACACTTCTGTCAGTCTGTCCCAGGACAGCTGTGGCTACAAATGTAGTTTACCATCACCAGAGTGTGAAGGTGAGAGCGAATGAATAATGGGTCAATAATGTGAAGCGCTTTGGGTGTCTAGAAAGGCGCTACATAAATCCAATCCATTATTATTATTATTATTATTATTATTATTATTATTATTATTATTAATATTATGTCTAGTCATATTTTATTTTATTCTCCTTTACTTCTATTATGTTGCTTTTTGTCAAATTTTATATTCTATTTTCTTTTAGTTTTTGTAATTTTATATTCACTCTTTTCTTATTTTCTGGCATTGTTTTTTTTTTTTATTTAGGCAAGACACTACAGGTGAATAGGGTAAAATTTAAAAATAATAGACATCACCATGAAACGCTCTCACTTGACTACTTACAAGTATGAAAAAAATGTATTACAAGTTTTTGAAATTTGTATGTTTAATTATGCAAATTAGGCATTATATCATTAAATATGTCCAATTTTGTGTATATTTTCAGTAGATTGATCTGAACAAATGATAAAGCCAGGTGCAATTTTTTTTCCCATTTTGTTTACATACAAGATAAAAAAAAATTACAGACAGATTTCAGGATATCTGCTTTCATTACCTGGGAAATCAAATATACTGTCCAGCCTTAAAAAAAATACATTTCCGCCATATTTGTTTTGATTACAATATCACATAAATCAGGCCAGGAAGGATTTATTAACAGATCCCTCTGCTGTAAATATCTTCAGAATACTGCTAAGCGTGTAAGTGGAAAGTTTGGTGTACATAGGTGCTACATAGGCTGAGATGTTTCTACTGAGGAATGACAAAAAAACATTTTGAGAAAACGGCATTTAAAGATTTAAATAGGGGAATTCAACGCATTTGTATGGGAAAGAATAGCTCGAAAACAGAATAAATGCTCAGGCCCGTAGTAATAATTATACAGAATAATTCAAGCTCATGAAATTTGATTATTTAATAGTAAAAGTAGGACTCCTAATTTCATTGAACACACGACGACAAAGTCTTTTCTCTTCTCTTCTCATGAGCTGCTCTCAGCCGTAGAGCAGAGGATGTAATGATATTCTATTCAGCGCATATGTTACTGTGACTGTTTGTATGATTAATCAAACTTTAATGGTGGATGCCCTGCAGACGTGCAGCGCCTCCGGAGGCTCAGGCTTCCATTACAGCGCTTTGTCTACTTTAATAATTTGTCAGTGCATTAGTGTGTTTGTTCAGGCGTCGGACTGCATTAGTCGTCTGTACATTGAGCTCAAATAGGACAAGAGCTTTCAATTCACCCTGTAGCAGATATATATTAGATCAGGGGCGTTAAACATATGGCCCGTGGGCCAAAACCGCCCCGGGTTCAGTCTGGCCTGTGGGAGGAATTCATGAAATGCAAAAATTACACTGAATATATTAACAATAAAGGAGGTTAAAGTCATTTCAGTTCAGGACATTCAGACAAATATGATGTCAAATGGGTCAGACCTGTAAAATACTATCATGGCAACCTATAAATAATGAATAAACTCCAAGTTTTTCTCTTTTTTTGTGGAAAAAAAGGAAAGTTACATGACAATGTTTCCATTTACAAATGATCCTTTGACAAAAAATGTGAATAACCTGAACAAATATGAACATGAAATGTCAAGAGAAGTAAGTGTAATTTTAACATCATTTTGTTAATGTTTCTCAAGTTTTTCTTCATTTTTGTGCATGTTTTGTTCTTACTGCTTAATTTGATCATATTTGTTTTGGTTTATTTGGTTATACTTTTTTTTGTTTGTTTGTTTCTGTTAATTGTGTTTTCCAAATTTCTTAAAATTGCTATAAGTTTTAATGCACATGTGTAAATGATAAACTGAGACATAATATAGTTAAAATTGCGCTTATTTTTCTTAAGAAATATCAGGGTGTTTGTAGATGTAAACATTTTCATGAACACATTTTATTTTTTTCCACTGCAAAACACAGAAATGTTTGCAGTTGACATTATGTATAGGTTATTCTATTATTTTACTGGTTCAGCCCAGTTGACATCATAATGGGTTGAATGTGGAACCTGAACTAAAATGAGTTTGACGCCTCTGCATTAGAGAAAATCCACCTTCAGTGAGTAATCAGTATGTATGTGTGTGTTGTTTCAGGCTCCTGGAGGACTATCTACAGGCCATCGAGGGGGTCCAGAAGAACCTGGTACAGAAGTCTTCCCCAAACGGACTCACCTTCGTTGGAGAGCTTTCCCACGGACAGTTCAGCCCCAAAATGGTCAGTGACTTTAACTGTGTCCAATCACAGGCTTGTGCTGCTGCTTCAAAGAATGTGATTCCTATACATTGATTTGGTTAAATTAGTGAAAATACTCAGAGTAATGACTGGAAGTTGGGAGTTGGGTTAAAGTTGACCTTAGAGTGTTGCACATTTCTTATTCCTGACACTTATTTACAACAAGATTATGATAAGATTTACTTTATTGACCCTGAATGGAGAAAATTCAAATGTACAGCAGCACAAAACAACAGGCATCAAATACAAAGAAAGATAAAGAGAAGATAAAAATAAAAACAGTTTGTAAAGGTGACTAAAAATGACAGAAATAATAATAATAATAACTAGAAAAGCACTCGGAGAGCGCAGACCTCCACCAAGGCAGATCAGTCCCCCCCCATCACCACCAAAATTTAATCATTTGTTCCTTGTGCCAGTGTCAGCCTTTCCTGAAAATTTCATGAAAATCTGTCCATAACTTTTTTTAATATATTTTATTGTGCAGTTTTCAATTATGTAAAACATACACGAAAAAAACAACAAAAAACAAACAAAACAAAACACAAAGGCTCAGATGTGTGTGAAAGAGGAGCAGAGGCTGAAGACAGTCACTGGAACACAGATATACTCCCTAGTCCAGTTTAACTTCCTCCAAGTATGCGAGAAATGGAGTCCAAGCATCTGAAAAAGTGTTCACAGAACATCTCCTCAAAGACCTGAGCTTTTCCATCTGTATTAATGACACCATATTATTGACCCACGCTTGAAAAGATGGAGGGTTTGGAGACTTCCATTCTTTTAATATCAGTCTCTTAGCGATTATCATTCCAAGTTCCAGTGTAATGTTGCAGGGATATTCCCGACAGTCTGAGAACAGCCAAAAATAGCAAGTCTTGGTTTGTCCATAACTTTTTGAGTTATCTTACTAACAGACACACAGACAGATAAACAAACAAACAATGACAGAAGATGACTGAATGTTTCCAGACCATTGTCTAATGTCGGATTGTTGTCCTTTTAATACCACAACAGGATTCATCATGTACAACTAAAACAACTTTGACACACAGTGTTGCACTTTAACTCCTTAACCACATGTTTGTATTTTATTAAATTTGCTAACTTTCTGACATCTAGTGAAGTTAAAAACATCAGTTTAAACCAATAATATACGGAAATATTTGTCCATTTCTGATTTTGGAAGGAAAATACTGTTAAATTCTCAGTACTGAGGTAGATTCTTGTCTTGTCACATGGATGTTGTGTCTATAATTGACAAATAAGATTTTTACTAAAAATAATTTAGTCGAATAGATCATTTACGTAGTCACACAGTCAAGTTTTGATCAGTAACTGTGACATGTTATAATTATTTTATAATTAAATAGGCAGCTCTGTTACATCCAACACTGTATGTTGTAACATGTACAGTCCTGTGTAAAAGTCTTCAGTTTAGTAAAGTTCTAAAGTCCACACATTTACATTTGTCTCTGTATTTAGATCCAGTCTGGTATATGTGAAGTATGAACAGCATTAAAAACAAATGTTTTGGATTTAAAACAGCCTCTATAAACCAAAGTGATCATATTCAGTGTGCCTTCCCTTTGTACTTAACATGTCTTTAACCCTTTTGTTTAGACAACATGAGATTTATTGCATTATTTTTCTGATTTTTATACCAGGTTTCATTCAACGTATGTCAGATGTTTCTAATTGTCTGTGCTGCTTCTTGTCATGAGGTCAGAGGTCACATTAAATAGTGACTTTAACCTTTACAACACATTTAGTCAATTTTTTTTTGTTTTGTTTAAAGTTGTGCACGTTTCCTGTATTTTCTTGTTGCATCTGACAAAAAGAGAATAAGAAATGAATATGTATGATCATTTCAACCCTGAAAAACAACAAAGATGAAGGTGGAATAAGACTTTTGCACAGGACTGTGTTGTGGTGTTTTATTTTTAATTTAAAGTCTCCCAAAAAAAAAAAACACACTGCTTCTTCTCTGTTGTTCATATTGGATATTGATCACTGTCAGTCTCCATCAGTCTAAACACAACCTGACATGAGTTTGATTTACCTCTGTTGATAAGTGTGATTTATTACCTGTTACAATGACAAGACATTCAATTCTATTTCTTACTTTTCTTGCGTATTAAGTGTGTTTGTGTTTTTTTGGGTCAGGACCACCTGGTGTGTTTCCTTCCTGGGACCCTGGCCCTCGGTGCTCATAATGGCCTGCCAGCCGATCACATGGATCTGGCCAAACAGCTGATGGAGACCTGCTACCAGATGTACCTGCAGATGGAGACGGGCCTCAGTCCGGAGATCGTCCATTTCAACATGCACCAGGGCAGCATCCGGGACATCGACGTGAAGGTTTGTGGAGATTCTTACAATGTCCTGAATGTCTACGACTGTCTGAGGGTGAAGGAAAATCCCAGAAATGACATCTGAAGTGACAACACCGGATCTTAACGAGTGTCTGGGACCCACTGCTCTTCCATAAATGGGTTTAAATGACCCGTGGTAAAATCAGTGTGTTTTTATGCCACTTTAGTCATTTTGTCAGGTTAAAAATAATCATTTATATTATATTTTGGTCCCAAAAAAAGAGTAAGTTCATGTTTGAGATGGGTTTTTTTTTGGGTTTTTTTGGTTTGTTTTTTTACCTTTAGAACAATTTTAAAATGTTTTTAAAAATTTAAGTATATAGTGTATATAAAAGAAATAGAACAATGTCCTCATCCATTTTCTGAGTGAGTCCGTTCTTTGGTTTTGCTGTAAATGAATCAAAGGTTCAGAAGAAATTTTGTTGTAAATCAATGTAGGTCAATCTGACCCATTTTTGGAATCTTGGGGCAGGAATACAAAAACTAGAATTTCATAAAATCTATAAAAGGAAAGTTAAAAGTTTCAATGTTATAATGTCAATAACATGTTTTTGAGGAATACCTGGAATATGAAATAATAACTTTTCATTACGAAGATATTACAAAAAAAGACAACCTCACCAGGTGTTTTTTGACCCACCTCTGCATCTAAGGGTTAATGAACTGTTTGTGTTTCGTTTGTGCTTCAGCTCGCAGACAGACACAACCTGCTGAGACCAGAGACGGTGGAGAGCCTCTTCTACCTTTACAGATTCACCAAGGACCACAAGTACCGGGACTGGGGCTGGGAGATTCTGCAGAACTTCAACAAGTACACCAAGGTCAGGAAACTGGAAACTACCTGATTACACACTGTCAATGTCATTGTTCTATGAAATTATTGGAATTTCTAAGATCTATTGAATAAAAGGTTTTGTTATTTAGACTATGAACCAAAAACTCATTATCTTCACACTCAGGACTACAACAAACAGATTCAGGTACAGCCTCTACCCTTATGTTTGTATCTTATTTTTCAATATATATTTTCAGTATGATTTGTGTGATAAGTTTTATATACAGTCAGATTTTCATTGTTACTGTAACAATGACAAAGACTTACTCTATTCTATTCTAGATACCCTAGAAACTAAACAGTTACAGTTGCAGGTCATGTTACACAGACTTCATTTCTTCCATTTGAAATCCTTCTGATCAGATTCTGACACTAAATAAAGTGTTTTCAAAACCCTTTTAACAGTTAAATCTGTGCTGAACTTGACATGTGCAAAGTGACTGAACCCACTGGAAATACAAAGGAAGGTTTCCAACATCACCTTTGTCTGTTTAGCACTTGGAACTATTAACGAGTTCATATATCTTTTATGGTGTCCCAAAAGTTTTTAGCATCTGTGTAGTATTTCTAGTATTATTTTCATGTAGCTGTAGATCAGAGGTGTCACTCATTCTAGTTCAGGGGCCAAATTCAGCCCAATATGATCTCAAACCAGTGAAATGATGATCTATAAATAATGACAACTCCAAACTTTTCTGAAAGATTTAGAGTGGAAAAAGTAAAATTACATGATGAAAAATGAGAATAAATTGTACAACCGGACACTTTTGAAGAAAAATAAGCACAATTCTAAAGCTGTGCCTCAGTTTATCATTTATGAACGTACAGATCCCAGTGGATCTACAAATACACAAAACATTTCATAACAGTCAGAATATTGAGACATTATGACATATACTAGACATTTGAGTTTGTTCATATTTTTTCAGGTTATCCACATTTTTTGTGAAATAAGTTTGTAAATGTCAACAATTTCATGTAGTTTTACTATTTTGCACTAAAACAAAGAAGAAATTGGAGTCGTCATTATTTATATGTTATTCTGTTATTATTTTACTGGTCTGACCCACTTCAGATTAAATTTTGCCTGAGCTAAAATAGTTTTGACACCTTGGACTAATATCTGTTAATATCTTCAGTGTAACTTTTGCATTTCATAGATTCATCACATGGGCCTGATTGGACCCTTTGGTGGGCCGGGTTTGACCCCCCCTGCTGTAGATGCTCTGTCTGGACTCTTTGTCTTAATTTCGTGTTTGTAAAAACAGTTTTAGATTTGATGTTTAACTCCTGACCTTTGACCTCAGGTTTCCTCCGGGGGCTACACCTCCGTCAATAACGTCCGCGACCCGGACTACCCGAGCCCCCGCGACAAGATGGAGAGTTTCTTCCTGGGCGAGACCCTGAAGTACCTGTACCTGCTGTTCTCCAACGACACCGACCTGGTCAGCCTGGACCGGTACGTGTTCAACACCGAGGCTCACCCTCTGCCCATATGGCCTTCCACTGCGTGATCCACACCCACAGGTGGCATCAAACTGCACAAGTATCTCAGGGTTTGTTTAACACCAACACATAGCATTAGAAGCCCTTATTCTGTCTCAGTGACTGGAAACCCTGAACACAAACAGAAAAAGCCTCTTTTCTACCGTTTGATTTGTGCTCGTAGCCATGGACGGTGGCTCCGTTGATCTCTTTGACTATTGTGTGTTTGCGTGGTCGACCTCTGAGACCCGATAGTGACGGTTTGTGCTGGAGAAGCAGATGAATGTTCGTGTCCTCTGAAGCATCACCAAGTGTCAGCGTTGAAGAAAAATTGAACAGTGACTTGAAGATGAGATGTCTTAATAGTTTGTTTAGTGGATGATTCAGTGTTGGATCTGTGCAGGTTTTTAACAAATGATGAGTTCATATTTATCTAAAAAAAAAAATAAACAAAAGGCCATTTTTATGTCAGGAATAGAGTCTCAACAGGGCGGAGGAGGTCCTGGAAAAGCATTTAGCACTTAACAGCCGACTGCTCGGAGCCGTTGGGTTTAATTTAAGGTTTATTTAAACCAGGGGTGTCGAACTCATAGTAGTTCAGGGGCCACGTTCAGCCCAATGTGGTCTAAAGTGGGCTGGACCAGTAAAATAAAATAGAATAAAAATAGAGTAATAACCTAGAAATAATGTTAAAGAAGTAAAATTAAATTATGAAAATGTTTACATGTACAAACTAGCCTTTAAGAAAATGTGAATACCAGGAACAACCTGAAATTTCTGAAGAAAAATAAGTGTAATTTTAACAATATTCTGCCTCAGTTTATCATTTCCACATGTACGTTACTGCTTACAAATCACAGTGGATCTGCAAATACACAAAATGTACAGTAATTTTGAGAAATTTGAGAACGACGATTACAATTAACAGAAAAATGCAACAAAATAAAGAATAACAAGAACAAAACTTGTACAAAAATGAACAAAAATTTGGGAAATAACAGTATGAACAGTATGACAAATAAATTAATACAAAACATGCACAAACATGAAGAAAAAACTGGAGAAACGTTTGCAAATTTTTTCAAGTTCTTCCCACGGGCTAAAGTGGACCCTGTGGTGGGCCGGTCTTGGCCCACAGGTGGTATGTTTGACACCCCAGGTTTAAACAAACTGCTGTAACTACGGTAACGGCGGTCAATGAACCTGCCGCTCCTCCAGCTCTGCTCGTGTTCGTACACAGGTGTGACTCTGACAGGGATACAAGGAAAAGCTAATTACTCATAGCACTGTGTGTAAACCGGTCCTGGAGTCCAGATGTGGGCCCTCTATGTGGGCCCTGAATACTGGACCGGCATCCATGCTGCATTCATGTCAGACGGGAAAAGCTAGTAAATCTGAGCACTGGAAGAGTTCAGACCATGAGCAGGATTTCCACCTGATTGATAAGTTACATTTATATACAGATGAATTTGTTACTGTGTACGACGGCGTATTAGGACGACATAAGAAAATAAAAACACTTGTCACTATGAGAATAAAATCGTAAATGTATCGAGATTTTTTGAATTTTATGAGAATAAAGTCAAATACAAAACATGTTATAATTTTATGAGAAGAGTTTAAAAAAACAAAAAAAGCCTCATAATTTAACGAAAATAATGTCGTACTTTTATGAGCTGCAAGTCTTAATATTTCGCGAATGAAACCATAATATGAGAATTATGTTGTAATTTAAAAACAGGTGGTTAAAAGTATCATAATTTACAAGATTAAAGTTGTACCCGCTTGTCGCAAAATGGCGAACTTGGCACATTTTGTGAGGTTATTACTTTTTTTGGGGGTTTACGCACAGCCAAATACTGAGCCTTTTAGCCCCGCCCACCATCAACATGTTAGCATTAGTCGTCCGGTCCAACAGAAGTGAAAGTTGCAGATTCGCTGTAACCGGAAACTCTGACATCAACAAAGCTTACAATTTCTAAATTATGACTATTCGTCGCACTATTGCAAATTTATTTTCAAAATATTATGACTTTAATCTCATAAAAGTACAGGATTATTTTCGTTAAATTCTGAGTTTTTTAAAACTATGACTTTAGTCTCATAATAGTATTATGGCTTTATTATCAAAATAGTACGACTTTAATCTCATAAAAGTACGACATTATTTACGATAAATTATGAGTTTTTTAAACCTACGACTTTATTCACGTAAAATTATGACTCTTTGTGTTCAACTCTATTCTCATAAATTACGAGTTTTATCTCGATATTTTACGACTTCATTTTCATAGTGTCAAGTGTTTTTTATTTTCTTATGTGGCCCTAATACGCCGTCGTAACTGAGAGACGTTAACATCATTGTTAAATTGATTAGTAAAGTCGTACCTAGTCAACAGGGAGTCATGGATAAACGTCACATTAATGTTAACACGTCTCAGCTGATTCCAAAGACATGGTTGATGTGGATTAAAAGGTTTACGAGATGAGCCATTTTTAAATATAAAACAGATCATACCACATTTAAACACAGACGAGGCTCCTGTACTCAACCTCCTAGCGTCCAATCGGTTTAATCAATGCTATAAAAAGCCAAAGACAAATATTGATTTTACGTCACTGATTCCAAAGCTTTGACATGTTGATTCTTCTTGGTCATTAATGGGATTCTGAGGTCTGTTATTACAGTCTAAAAACCTGCAGTTGTAGAATCTAGTATTTTTATGTCATAAATGAAGGAAATGAGTTCAAATCAATCAATCAAATTATCTTTTTGCCAAATTACTGCTTTGTTATTGAGCAGCTGCAGCGTACTGTACAGCGATCCAGTCGTCATTATTAAATAAACCTGTTTTCGCTGTAGATTACTCACAGAAACATCGTACACAGCTTTATTTTGTTCACGAGGTTTACTAATTACTGTTAATAAATGTGTCTGATGTCGGCTAATCGGATCAAACTGTCAGTATGAGAACATGTTTACAGTAAATGATGGGTGATTTTTTAAAATAAACTGAAGTTATCTTTATGACTTAATAGTAACAAAAATATGACTGTTAGCGTACTATCACAACTGCTGTGGCTGGATCATGAATTTAACCGATAATATAATTAAAGCTGATGAGTTTGTACCATTTCTCTGGTGGTTCAGCTCTAAATATAAAATTGTCATGTGCAGGGTTTACTAGAGGTATTTTCAAACAGCCAGGTGTGAGTATATGTGACTTCCTCTTCTCATTTCCTAATTTGTAGCTGTTTGATTCCCCAGTTCTGTCTTGTTTCTGACATTTGAGCAGTTGAAAAGACGTCATATTGGTTAAATATTTATAATTAATTCTCCAAAACAGTCAGTCAAAATGACATCAGTCGCTTTTCCATTGGACATACGCGCAAAACTTTACTAAATGTTGAAAAAACAGAAGTGCGTAATCATTTATTCCATTAAATCACAAATGCCAGCACTTGTTTATTTATTATCGCGAGATGACATGAGAAGTCATTAAATAAACATGGCGATGAACATAAATATTACATTGATTTACAGATAAATTCATTATTATCATATATCACCCCTCTATCCTGTATTAAATTAAAAAATGTGTCCGACTCTGGCTTCATGACATGAATGCAGCATCAGCCTCCAGTTTCATTCCAGTTGTTGCCAAGCAGCATAATTTACTGTGAAGCTTTTTTGTTTTATAAAGACTCTCATTCTCTGAAGGTTTTTCTTTTTTTTTTTTTTTTTTTTTTTTTTTTTTGCTGAGCAGCTGCTATTTTCTCTGAATGTTCCATTTATTTGTCATTTTTCTTGTTAAGGTGTAGTCTTTTCCGTTTAGGTGAGAAGAATCAAAACTGTAAGATTTAACTATAAATTTAGCGTAATATATTGAGTTGTAGTGTTCGTGGAAAACAGTCCCAGACATCTGCCCTTAGACGGTCAGCTCTATTTGTGTGTTTAATTTAGTAGCTACATTCCTGTAAATACCACTAGTGTATATGATTATTATTCAGCTTCAGATGGTTGGTTTTATGGATTTGTATTGAGACCAAACTCATGTTTCTATTCTGTGTTTTCCTTGTGGTGTCTCACGTGTGCCTTTAATGTTGTTGCAGACGACATTCAGAAACTAATGTTACCTGTCTTGTACGTCCATTTCTGTCCATGCAGGCTGTTTTCAACATGTGTGTATGTGGGTCAATATCATTAGAAGGTGCCTTTGGTGTCCCTTATAAACACACGGCAAAATAATGAAACTCTGGGCTTTCATCATGAATGGGCCAGCACTTACACATATATTAGTACAAGTTTAAACTTCTGGAAATGTGAATTTATGTTTTACAAGTTTCTTTGAGAGAATGTACCTGATTCGTGCATACCCCTCACACTGCCCGTCTAACTTTAGCAAGTTTAAAAAGTACTTAAATTATGTCATTATGAGTTGTTTTTTTTTTTCGATAAAGCAAGTCAGTTTGATAATTTATATTTAATTTTCATAATATTTAACATTCTACATGTGTCCTTGAACTGGCTGTCCACCCTGTCACTTTTAGGGGAATCGCCCCTTTAACGAGGCTTACGCTGTTGGGGGCCGACAACAATCCTCTGCTTTCCCAACCGTTTGAAAAAAACACACCACCTGATGTCCAAATATGACATCATGTAAACTCAAAGTAGTGGCATGACGAAAGAGAAGGCAAAAGCAGAGGCAGGTGTATTTATACGGCACATTTCATGTACAAGACAATTCAAAGTCATAAAATATTAAAAGCATTACAGCATGGAAGCAATAAAAAGTATGGGCATGAGAAAAACAAACAAAAAAAATCTGATAAATAGGTAAAACGGCTAAGCAGATAAAACAAATAAAAACGTTTAACTTAAAAGAAACAGTGCAGATCTGAACTGATGAATTAAAAACTCTGTTCAAATGCAGCTGAGAACAGGTTCGATATGAACTTAATTTGAGCTACATGGACCTGACAGTGGCAGAATAATGGTCAGAACCAGTTATTCCCACAAAACTCCCCCTAGTGCAGGGGTGTCAAACTCATTTTAGTTCAGGGGCCACTTTAAGCCAAATTTGATCAGCAGTGGGCCAGACCAGTAAAATAATAACATAATAAGGTATAAATAATGTCAACTCCAAACTTTCCTCTGTGTTTTAGAGCGAAAAAAGTAATTTTATATGATGAGAAGGTTTACATCTACAAACTATCCATTCAAACGATGTGATTAACATGAACAAACTGAAAAAATAAGTGTAATTTTAACAATATTCTGCCTCAGTTTATCATTTACACATGTACATTATAACTTACAGATCACAGTGGATCTACAAACACACAAAAACATTTACTAACAGGCAGAATCTTGTTAAAATTGTTCTTACTTCTCTTAAGACATTTCAGGTTGCTCATATTTGTTCAGGTTATTCACATTTTTTTTGCAAAATGAAACTTTATTTTAGTGTAAATACATGAAAATATTTACATTTACAAAGAGAAAAAATTTGAAGTTGTCATTATTTATATGTCATTGTGATAGTATTTTACTGAAACCTGCCCACTGGAGATTGAATTAAAGTAGTCTGAATGTGGAACCTGAAATGAATGGATTGTTAATATCTTAGTGTAATTTTTGCTTTTCTCAAATTCATCCCGAGGGCCGGACTGGACCCTTTGGCAGGCCAGATTTGGCCCCCGGGCCACATGTTTGACACCTGTGATTTAGTGCATTTACATTTCAAAATTGTCATCGTTTTGTGTTTGTACTTAGATGTGGCCAAGCTCAGCGTGTCCACCCTGTCACCACTAAATCTAGTTTAATATAAAACTTTCCAGTCCTGTTCAAAGATGACCTACTGACCAACTCTAGGTCCAACAGGTGGTCATTAAATGCGAACTTTAGCCAAAACTGTCCACCCTGTCACTTATTTTTACATGTATTTGTCGTTTCATATTTTGTGTTGTACTTGCAAAAAAGTATTGAAAATGTGGTAGTTTAATTTCTAACAGCCTACAGTCGACTTAACACATTGAACACACAGTTAAATGGAAAATCTATAGTTTTTTTTTTTTGTACACTTTGACATCTGAAAGGCTCCTTATTGTGATATTGACCCATGTGTGGTTTGCTACGTGATCATGTGATCTGTGCGAACGTGTATTTTTACAGTCGACTGATGAAGCAGGCGTGGGTAGTGGTCCATCAGTCCCAGAGAGCTCTCATTAGGTTTACATAACCCTGATCCCTGACTCTGTGGGTGTCTTTGTGTTTTGTCAGTAAGGGCTCTCTGCGATTCCCTCCCTGGACGGATTTCAGCATAACTCCTGAGCCAAAGATATGCTGAAAACATGAATGACGCTTTCGGGTTTTTACCACAATGAAAAGCCATTTTCTCCAAAGTGACGTCTTTCAGGAAGAAAAACAAAAAAAAAAAACTAACGAGATATTTTCAGCGCTTTTGATAAGATTTCAAACCAGCGTCGGTTTCAAAGGCCGGCGCTGATATTTTTAGATGAAAGTCACCGATTAAACGGTCCGCTTCTATTTCAGCCGCACCGACCGAGCAGATGAGACGCCTACAGATGTGAAGACAGGCGCTCATAACCCTCCTACAACGCATAGAAACCGTTTACAGCAGTTTGCATCGAATATACGTGTTAATCTGTATTTTTTTCTAAGTGGGAAATAAAACGCAAGAGAAAACAAACTTATTTGATCACATACTTTGTCTCGGGTTTAATTTGCGAGTGAATCGACCTACGGCTCTGGATAAAATAAGAGACCACTGTACATGTGAGACCTGAACTGTGCTTTAAACCAACACCTGGTTTTACTGAAGTCTGAGTTTAAACAGCAGGATTTATGTTTAACCCATGAAGACCCAAACAGACGACCAAAAGCATCTACTGACCTAAACTGTTTAATACCTGTACATCCACTAATCCTATCAATACATGGAAATAATTGGAGTACAATACAGTTTATCGTCTTTTCATGGTTATCAGATATGACCCATTTGGATGTTCAGAGGCTCCGTAGTTACCGTGGAAACACCGTCATCTTCTACAACATTGATTTACCGGTAAAACCCATAGAGTTGGATCAATGACAGTGGATTGGTTTTACATTCAGTTATTGATCTTCGCTGAAAAACGTCCTTTTTCTTCAGTTTTTTTCTGTTTTTGATATAATAACCCTCAACTTTAATCTGAGCTTTAATGAACATCTACATGATCAGTGAATTAAATAGAGGCAAATACCTGATTTTCATTGAAATATGCAAAGTAGAGAGGATAATATTATAATAAATGGTGACAAGTCACTTAAATGTGCGGGAGACTTTCATCACCAGTTTTTTCATGAGATCTGTAAAACACCAGTCATATCCTAAGTATCATGAATCTGTAAGTCTTGGCATGATTACACACCTGAATCTCTTCCCTCACGGTGAACAATTCCACAGTGTAGTCATCCATAAACAGTCCATTTGTTTACAAATGGAGATGGTTATTTTCAGAAATTTGTCGCGACGTGCATTGTGGGAAGTGGAGCAGCTGCTTTAGCAAGACGCAACTAGAAAAGCACTCTGAGAGCGCAGACCTCCGCCAAAGCAGATCTGCCCCCCCCCCACCACCACCACCTTGATCACCACCAAAATTTAATCATTTATTCCTTGTGCCAATATCAACATTTCCTGAAAATTTCATGAAAATCCATCCATAACTTTTTGAATTATCTTGTTAACTAATGAACCAACGAACCCTTGCAAAAACATAAGGTAACATGCTATTGTTATAAGCTACGGGTGGATCAAATTGGAGGCTAACCGGAGTCGTTTTGAATTTTTTATGACTTTTCAAAAATTGCTCAATGATGAGAGATAAGAAAATGTGAGATTTTGTGACCTTGAACTTTGGCCTACTTGGTCCAAAATTTAATGGGTTGGTCCCAGGGCCTAGGCCTATCTGTGGGGAAAATTTGGTAAAGATGGTTGTAATAGTTTTCCTGTAAAGTTGCTAACAACAAACAAACAAACACACAAAGCAAAGTGATCACACTATCTCCTAGCGGAGGTAATGAAGCCGTTTGTTTGTTGCTGGTGCAGCCATACACTGCGAAAATAATGCGCTTTATGGAATGGCTTCATTGCCTCTTGCTAAAACGGCTGCTCGTAGCTCAGCCTCCCACAATGCACGTCGCGACAAATTTCCACAAATAACCGTCTCTGTTTGTAAACAAATGGATTGTTTATGGTGGAGTACACTTCAGAATTGTTCACCATAAGAGAAGAGATTCAGGTGCGTAATCACAGAAAGGCTTACAGATTTGTGATACTTAGGCTATGACTCAGGTTTTACAGATCTGATGAGAAATTGGTGATGAAAGTCTCCTGCAGCTTTAAGGGATTTGTCACCATTTATTGTAATATTATCCTCTCTATTTAGCATATTTCAATGAAAATCAGGTGTTTTCCTCTATTTAATTCACTGGTCATGTAGATGTTCATTAACGCTCAGATTAAAGTTGAGGGTTATTATATCAAAAACAGAAAAAACTGAAGTCTGCAGCTTTAAGAAAGGTTCACCAGACAGAAAAAAATGTATTTGGGAACTGCCATAAATGTAGCACTGGGTCTTTGTGGGTTAAAAATGTAAATCCGTTTGTTTTGCTTTGCATTTTTTTTAAAGGTCAAACACTGAGCATTTGGCTTTTTATGCAAATAATCGCTGTAAATCGTCCGTTCCCAAGGACTGGGTCATGACTCGGTTAGTTCGCAAATAAATTTGTATTTCAGAAGAAAAAGAAAACCCACTGACAGGATCGACTGGACCTGTCAGTGTCAGAATGTCACGGCTGATCTGTTTATTTTTCCCTCAAATGACTGATTTATCTTTTCAAGGTTCTATTTTTACATCTAGAAAAGTTTGGGAATTATTGATTTAAGTGACAGTGTTTCGATTTGGCAGAATTATTAGTAGTTCGTACGTATAGATGTTAAATCCTGCGGTCTCTTATTTGAGTTAAAGTGGCTTTTGTCATCGTAGACGTTCACTATGAGACTAATGCGACTCCATGTTGGTTATTATTCACTTACAGTAAACACTTGCTCTGGTCTTAAGTGCGTTTTTCCAGATGCTGTTTGGATTTTACAGTCACGTCCACTTTTAGTCCGATTTCCACTAAATTAATCCAGTGTTTTTTCCCTTCATGACTCTGGACATAAACTCTAATTCAGGATCAAACAAACCAAATGATTAGTTTTATGTACGTTCTATTTATAACAGTGTCCAGATCAGATTACTACTGATTTCATCGCAGATACAAGTGATTATTTTTCACCCCGAACTCTACGGTTTCGTCTTCTGTCGACGTTCCTCTGCGGGTCTGAAAAGCGACTGTGACGTTTTGTAGTTCTGTCGTTAAAACCGGTTTCTACAGCAATATGTTTTTAAGGAAATAAAAGCCGTCATGCAGCAAAGACACCGGGACGCCGGTCTCCGCCCACAGCGTTTCAGATCTGCAGAGGACAGGTCATTTAAAAAAATAAATCTGAATGTGTGTGAACATGGAAGGGCTCGGTTCTCACGGGGGACGTTTAAATGTGTCGTTTTTACATGTACTGTTATTTTCACACTTTCTGAATTATACGACTTGTATTGTTGATTTCACATGATGTAAAATAAATGCTGGATTGGCTTTAATTTTGTAAAAAAGGTATAAAATTAAAGAGATTTATTGAACATTAAATGAGCAGCGTGTTTGTCTTTACAGATCATCGGGTGCAGTTACATGGATTCCAAATTCAGTGTTTACATGGACGCTGATCCAATACCATGAGCGTTAACCTGCTTTAAAATCAGGATTAAATCAGAATTTCACTTCTTTGACCTGCGAACAACTAAGACTACGTTCAGACTGCAGGTCAATGTGGCCCAAATCTGATTTTTTTTTTTTTTTTTTTTTTTTTACCCATATGCGACCAGTATCTGATCTGTTACAGTTTGAACAGCACTAATCCGATTTTTTTTTTTTTTTTTTTTCAAATCCAACCCAGGCCACTTTCCTATGTGGTCCTAAATCTGATACTTATCTGATATTTTGCAATGTGACTTTAGTCTGAATGACCAGGTCGCATTTATCCGACCTTTACGTCATTAAAATATGACCAACATTTACGTCAATAAACAGTGCGTGCCTGCGCGTCACTTCAGGGTCGCATTCATTTCATACTCAAAACTGATAGAAATCGCATTTTTTAAAAAATCTGAACTGTGCATTAAGACCTGCTGTCTGAACGTAGCCTAAGTAATTTGCAAGTAAGATGTTATTTTACTCCTTCGTTCTCACAAATAAGTTATTTTCCAGATTTTCATCATTTACATGGACTCAAACTTATTCTTGGAAAAACAACTTTTTTCATATTAGAAGTTTTTCCAGCGTTCCCTAAACATTTACAAATCAACATAAAAATCCACGTATGTTTCTGTCCTGTCTGGAAACTTGTCATGTGACCTAACGTTACGTGTTGTGGGTTAATTGGTGATCAGATCGAGGGTTTACGCAGCTGATTGGTTCCAGTTGCACATTACGTTCCAGCTCCATAATAACACAGTAGTAGGTGAATAATTCAGTCATATGTAATTACCGCATTGAACTGATCTCACTGGTCTACAAGTAAAAAAAAAAACAAATTCCAGAATAAAAGTAGTGAAACTTTACCAAGTCTGAGTCACTACTGAAGAATAATTCAGTCCAGATGTTGGTTGTTTCTACTTTCATAAATACAGGCTTAGAGAGAGAATTAATGATAGTTTTAGTTTTACTTAAAATGAATATTTGTCACAGATCTACTTCAAAACACTGTCTGTACATTATAATACATTCACTTTACATTTTCTTTATACTGGAACATTTATAAAACTATTGTATAAATGGACGTAAATCAATATACATTATATGGACAAAAGTATGTGGACACGTGTAATTCAGGTGTTTCTTTTCTAATGGGTCTGGGATACAAAACAATAATGACCAATATAATATAGTTTTATATTGGGATAAATATCATCGCATTAGTTTGGTTTAAATTGTTTCCTTTACTTCCAAAATGCCCCAGAAATGTTTTTTATTTAATTTCTCTCAACATTGCTTTTTTAGTTTTTTTTATCCATGACTATGATTTTAAATGTTCTGCCTCCGAATTTCTAAAATATTTTTCAGGCTCTGACTGTAAATAATAATTTTCTACCACAACTAACCATCTACTTTCTTCACATCTGACTGAGGAAACTTTCAGGAAGTATTTATGTTTTTATCTCGAATCAGCATGAACAGGACGTCTTGGAGCTGTAGAAATGATGTGTCCCAATACTTTTGTCCATATAGAGTATATGTGGAGTAACACTTCATCATATACAATAACAATTCTAATTTGTTTCCAATTTTTCTTATTAAAATATGTAAGATTTAGCTCATTTAATCCTAAAAGCTCATTTATTTAAAAAGTGTAGACCAGCGATATCGGAGCTTTTCCGTAACGTTCTCATTCTGGGATGTTTCTGTTTCTATTCTCGTACCGTTCTGATTATTTTAGAACATTTGAGTCCATGTAAACACAGTTATTTAAACACGTGTGATCAGTTTTTGATGCAGAATTACTAACTCTCCAAACTCTGAATCCGCTCAGAGTGGAGCTGAGGCAACAGCGTCAGTATTTTCAGACAGAAGCTAAACTGAACCTGATCAGTGCTGTGGTTCCAAAGGGTTCTTCACAGT
Source organism: Sphaeramia orbicularis (assembly GCF_902148855.1). Taxonomy (NCBI): domain Eukaryota; kingdom Metazoa; phylum Chordata; class Actinopteri; order Kurtiformes; family Apogonidae; genus Sphaeramia; species Sphaeramia orbicularis. Next base: position 7,571,437 of record NC_043965.1, on the reverse strand, counting down.
TCGGGGTTCATGATCACAGGTGGATGTTCTCCGAGTAGACGTCCGCCATCTGGTCTTTGCTCATCGTCACCCACTTGGCGATGAGGTCGGCTTCGGTCTTCCTGGCCACGAGGACCGACTCTGGATCGGCTTCGTTAGATCCTCTGCACAAAAAAACAACGCACAAGTAAGAGAAGTGAAAAAGATATTGAACTGTCCGATATACGGGTGAGCGTATTATGCACGTTTTACACTTCATGTTATAAACGGTCCGATTTTTCACAACTCGTTTCAGCTGCGAATTCAGAAGTTGTTCTTTTTTTTTTTTTTCCTGAGTTTTTAAATTCTGACCCAGAAACTAAAATCAGCACATTATAAACAATGACAAATGTATTCAAACTACTATTACTACTATTTACTTTATTACTGCTATTAAAACTTTAGTAGTATATTCAAAGACACCGCCAAAATAAAAGGACAGGAGACAGAGAACGGACAAAGACGCCGCCAAAATAAAAGGACAGGAGACAGAGAACGGACAAAGACGCCGCCAAAATAAAAGGACAGGAGACAGAGAACGGACAAAGACACCGCCGAAATAAAAGGACAAGAGACACCGCCAAAATAAAAGGGCAGGAGACAGAACGGACAAAGACGCCGCCAAAATAAAAGGACTGGAGACAGAGAACGGACAAAGACGCCGCCAAAATAAAAGGACTGGAGACAGAGAACGGACAAAGACGCCGCCAAAATAAAAGGGCAGGAGACACCGCCAAAATAAAAGGACAGGAGACAGAATGGACAAAGACGCCGCCAAAATAAAAGGACAGGAGACACCGCCAAAATAAAAGGACAGGAGATAGAGAATGGACAAAGACGCCGCCAAAATAAAAGGACAGGAGACAGAGAATGGACAAAGACACCGCCAAAATAAAAGGACAAGAGACACCGCCAAAATAAAAGGGCAGGAGACAGAACGGACAAAGACGCCGCCAAAATAAAAGGACAGGAGACAGAATGGACAAAGACGCCGCCAAAATAAAAGGACAGGAGACACCGCCAAAATAAAAGGACAGGAGATAGAGAACGGACAAAGACGCCGCCAAAATAAAAGGACAGGAGACAGAGAATGGACAAAGACACCGCCAAAATAAAAGGACAAGAGACACCGCCAAAATAAAAGGGCAGGAGACAGAACGGACAAAGACGCCGCCAAAATAAAAGGACTGGAGACAGAGAACGGACAAAGACGCCGCCAAAATAAAAGGACAGGAGACACCGCCAAAATAAAAGGACAGGAGATAGAGAATGGACAAAGACACCGCCAAAATAAAAGGACAAGAGACACCGCCAAAATAAAAGGACAGGAGACAGAGAACGGACAAAGACACCGCCAAAGTAAAAGGACAGGAGACAGAGAACTGATAAAGACACCACCAAAATAAAAGGACAGGAGACAGAGAACGGATAAAGACACCACCAAAATAAAAGGACTGGAGACAGAGAACGGACAAAGACGCCGCCAAAATAAAAGGACGAGAGAAAGAGAACGGACAAAGACGCCGCCAAAATAAAAGGACAGGAGACAGTACGGACAAAGATGCCGCCAAAATAAAAGGTCAGGAGACAGAGAATGGATAAAGACACCACCAAAATAAAAGGACAGGAGACACCGCCAAAATAAAAGGACAGGAGACAGAGAACGGACAAAGACACCGCCAAAGTAAAAGGACAGGAGACAGAGAACTGATAAAGACACCACCAAAATAAAAGGACAGGAGACAGAGAACGGATAAAGACACCACCAAAATAAAAGGACTGGAGACAGAGAACGGACAAAGACGCCGCCAAAATAAAAGGACGAGAGAAAGAGAACGGACAAAGACGCCGCCAAAATAAAAGGACAGGAGACAGTACGGACAAAGATGCCGCCAAAATAAAAGGACAGGAGACAGAGAATGGATAAAGACACCACCAAAATAAAAGGACAGGAGACACCGCCAAAATAAAAGGACAGGAGACAGAGAACAGACAAAGTCACCACCAAAATAAAAGGACAGGAGACAGAGAACAGACAAAGTCACCACCAAAATAAAAGGACAGGAGACAGAACGGACAAAGTCACCGCCAAAATAAAAGGACAGGAGACAGAACGGACAAAGACACCGCTAAAATAAAAGAACATGAGACAGAACAGACAAAGACGCCGCCAAAATAAAAGGACGGGAGACAGAGAACGGACAAAGACGCCGCCAAAATAAAAGGACAGGAGACAGAATGGACAAAGACACCGCCAAAATAAAAGGACAGGAGACAGAGAATGGACAAAGACACCGCCAAAATAAAAGGACAGGAGACAGAGAATGGACAAAGACACCGCCAAAATAAAAGGACAGGAGGCAGAGAACGGACAAAGACACCGCCAAATTAAAAGGACAGGAGGCAGAGAACGGACAAAGACACCGCCAAATTAAAAGGACAGGAGACAGAGAACGGACAAAGACACCGCCAAATTAAAAGGACAGGAGACAGAGAACGGACAAAGACATTACTGCATTTATTTCTTCACGCTTACTTTCCTTCTTGCGTGTTTTTTACCCCACCCCCTGAAAGGGAGGCAAGGGGTATTGTTTTTGGTTGGGTTTGTTTGTTTGTTTAACACTCTAGCAGCAAAACTATTGGTTGAATTCATACTAAATCAGGTTTATACATTGCCAGTGACCCAGAGTAGATGTCATTACATTTTGGGAAAAGTAGGTCAAAGTTCAAATTTTTTAATGATTTTTTTTTTCTTCATTTACTTATAATGGGTGAAATTTCAAATGTCTATAAAAACATCAATTTTGTTTCAATTTACATCAAACTTGGCACATAAATAGAGGTAATTGATATGCTGACATCAGCACACGCATAGACATGATGACATCAGCTGGATCAATGCCAAAATAAGCTACAATATGTGTGAGGGGCGGGGTTTATTGTGCCTGGAACCACTTGTTTATTTTGCTATTGTTTTATTCAGGAGTGTTTTTAGATGCAACTGAGCTGTTTGTGACCAAGTATTTTCCTTTGTGGATCAATAAAGTTTGTCTAAGTCTAAATTACTACATTAGCATCTTTCTCAAAAGTGAGTAAGTGCACACGGACACATTTTAGCATTTAATATTTGACTTAGTACAAAAAATAATAAAGCATGTAAACTAATGTTACTGTCAATCACTGACATATGCCAGGCTGCGAAAAAAAATTAATCCAATTTTTACCCTCGCCAAGGAGGTTATGTTTTTGCCAGGGTTTGTTTGTTTGTTTGTCTGTCCGTTAGTGTGCAACATAACTCAAAAAGTTATGGACAGATTTGGATGAAATTTTCAGGGTTTGTTGGAAATGGGATAAGGAAGAAATTATGAAATTTTGGTGGTGATCGGGGGTGGGGGGGCCCACGGGGGGGGCACTGATCAGCCTTGGCGGAGGTCTGCGCTCTCCGAGTGCTTCTAGTTATATACTGTATTGACAAAAAAAAAAAAAAAAAAGTTTTTGGTTTTTTGCATCCAAAAATATGATTTGTTAGAATAAGGGGAGTTAGAAAATATTGGTTCTGCAATATATTGTGATATTTCATTTCACAATACTGTATCAATATTAAAAAGTACTGTATCAATATTTTTAGGTATTTATTCAAATGCAGATAAGGCAGAGGTTCATTTTTGTTTGTTGTTTTTCTTTATTGTTTACATCTTATTTATGATTATTTAAAACTGTTTCATTAAATCATGGTTATTTGAAGTATCCTAAAAGCGCTTTTTACTGTCTGAGAGGCAGATGGTAGTTCCTTTGTTGGGACAAAAATACTGTTCTGATGTTAGTTCTGAACTAACAGAATATAAACATCTGAACAGGATCTTAAACTGTAATGTCTGTAAAACATAATATAAGTTTGAACACAGGAACATTTTGTGATATAGCATTAGATCCTGTTGTGATCAAATAAAAATGTTTAGCGTTTGTGCAGATTTCTGGTGTAATTTAATTCTTCCAGGAAATAATCATTTTTAAAAAAGAAACATAAATTGCCTGTTTAACAGTATCATGATATATCGTATCGTGATCCTAGTACTGTGATTTGTATCGTATTCAGATTCTTGCCAGTACACAGCCCTAGTTAGAATTACAAACATGGAATTTAAAGGGTTACAAATATGAGGGTTATTGAGTATTTTGGTTTATAGCTGAAGTTGATAAAATACAAAACAAAAAAAATAAAAACAAGGTGTATGAAAATTTTTTGACACTACTATGACACTGCAGATTTACACACTTTCAGGGATTAGGAAGGACCTCTATGAGGGGAGACGTTAGGGTTAAAGTGGTCCCACCGACACCTCTGAGTCCATACCTTAAATCCAGATGATGAGCTCCTCCAGTGATGTTGATGGCGACCAGGGATGGACTGATGGACCGCCGAACCTGAACCACAACCACTGATTACCTCCGGTCTGACACTTCACTGAGCACTTCTGTTTACGTTTGGGTTCTTACCCCTCCGTTGGCCCACGGGTCCAGATCCCCGTTGGAGAAGATGATGTTACTGGCAGCAGAAAGAGCTGAAAACCACAGAAAAAACAAACATCTGGAGTTATTTAAAGTCACACTGATGTTCCACAAATGTCTGTTGTATGCGTTTATTATTCTTGAATTCATTCCTAATCCAAAGGAAACTTTTTCATATGTTTCTAAAGTGGTTCACATATTTGCTACAGCATTAACAAGTAAATGTTCCCTGGGTGTTTCACGTTCCTTATAAGCCTTTTTCAGATATTCAAGTTCAACGCCCCCCAGTGGTCAAGTGGTAAGACTATAGTATGTGCATCAAAAATTTCAATATCAGGAAATTTTCCAAATTTGCTAGAAAAGGGTTTCAGGTTGTTAAAAATGGCCATCCAGTGGTGTTTCAATGTGTTTTTAACGTTTATTCCAACATCTATCATCGCCCCCAGTGGTCAAGTGGTAAGGCTATACTATGTGCCTCAAAAATTTCAATTTCAGGAAATTTTCCAAATTAGCTCAAAACTGTTCTAGGTTATGAAAAAATGTCCATCCAGAGGTATTTCAAGGTTTTTTTAATGTTTATTCCAACATCTATCAACGCCCCCCAGTGGTCAAGTGGTAAGGCTATACTATGTGCCTCAAAAATTTCAATATCAGGGAATTTTCCAAATTTGCTCAAAAACTATTCTAGGTTAGTAAAAATAGCTACCCAGAGGTGTTTCAAGACGTTTTAGACATTTATTCCAAGGGTCATCAACACCCCCTGTCGTTTAAGTGGCCACACTATACTATGTATCTGAAAAATGACAAATTTGGGAGATTTTCCAAATTTGCTCAAAATGTGTTCTAGGTTATTAAAAATGGCCATCCAGAGGTGTTTCAAGGTGTTTTAAACATTTATTCCAAAGGTCATTAACACCCCCCGTGGTCAAGTGGTAAGACTATACTATGTGCCTCAAAAATGTAAAATTTTGGAAATTTTCCAAGTTAGCTCGAAACTCTTCTAGGTTGTTAAAATGTCGATCCAGAGGCGTTTCAATGTGTTTTTAATGTTTATTCCAATGTCCATCAACACCCCCAGTGGTCAAGTGGTAAGACTATACTATGGGTCTCAAAAATGTCAATTTCGGGAAATTTTCCAAATTTGCTCAAAAACTATTCTAGGTTAGTAAAAATAGCTACCCAGAGGTGTTTCAAGGTGTTTTAGACATTTATTCCAAAGGTCATCAGCACCCCCCGGTGGTCAAGTGGTAAGGCTATACTATGGGTCTCAAAAATTTCAATGTCAGGAAATTTTCCAAATTTGCTAGAAAAGGGTTTCAGGTTGTTAAAAATGGCCATCCAGTGGTGTTTCAATGTGTTTTTAACGTTTATTCCAACATCTATCATCGCCCCCCAGTGGTCAAGTGGTAAGGCTATACTATGTGCCTCAAAAATTTCAATTTCAGGAAATTTTCCAAATTAGCTCAAAACTGTTCTAGGTTATGAAAAAATGTCCATCCAGAGGTATTTCAAGGTGTTTTTAATGTTTATTCCAACATCTATCAACGCCCCCCAGTGGTCAAGTGGTAAGGCTATACTATGTGCCTCAAAAATTTCAATATCAGGGAATTTTCCAAATTTGCTCAAAAACTATTCTAGGTTAGTAAAAATAGCTACCCAGAGGTGTTTCAAGGCGTTTTAGACATTTATTCCAAGGGTCATCAACACCCCCTGTCGGTTAAGTGGCCACACTATACTATGTATCTGAAAAATGACAAATTTGGGAGATTTTCCAAATTTGCTCAAAATGTGTTCTAGGTTATTAAAAATGGCCATCCAGAGGTGTTTCAAGGTGTTTTAAACATTTATTCCAAAGGTCATCAGCACCCCCCGGTGGTCAAGTGGTAAGGCTATACTATGGGTCTCAAAAATTTCAATATCAGGAAATTTTCCAAATTTGCTAGAAAAGTGTTTCAGGTTGTTAAAAATGGCCGCTCCAGAGGCGTTTCAAGGTGTTTTTAATATTTATTCCAAAGGTCATCAATGCCCCCCAGTGGCCAAGTGGTAAGACTATACTATGTATCTGAAAAATGTCAAATTTGGGAAATTTTCCAAATTTTCTCAAAATGTGTTCTGTGTTATTAAAAATGGCTGCTCCAGAGGTGTTTTGAGGTGTTTTTAATGTTTATTCCAACGTCCATCAACACCCCCCAGTGGTCAAGTGGTAAGACTATACTATGGGTCTCAAAAATTTCAATTGTGGGAAATTTTCCACATTTGCTTAAAAACTGTTCAAGGTTGATAAAAATAGCTACCCAGAGGTGTTTCAAGGTGTTTTAGACAACCTGAAACACTTTTGAAGCAAATTTCGATAATTTCCTGAAATTTTAATTTTAGAGGCACACAGTATAGCCTTACCTCTTGACCACTGGGGGGCGTTGATGACCTTTGGAACAAACACTAAAAACACCTTGAAACACCTCTGGATAGACATTTTTAATAACCTAGAACAGTTATGAGCTAATTTGGAAAATCTCCTGAAATTTTAAATTTTTGAGGCACATAGTATAGCCTTACCACTTGACCACTGGGGGGCGTTGATGACCCTTGGAATAAATTTTTAAAACACCTTGAAACACCTCCGGATGGCCAATTTTAATAACCTAGAACAGTTTTTGAACAAATTTAGAAAATTAACTGAAATTTAAATTTTTGAGACTCACAGTATAGCCTTACCACTTGACCATGAGGGGGTGTTGATGGACGTTGGAATGAACATTGAAAACACCTTGAAACATCTCTGGACGGACATTTTTTAATAACTTAGAACATGTTTTGAGCAAATTTGGAAAATTTCCCAAATTTGACATTTTTCTAAAAAATCTGAAAAATGTCAAATTTGTCCAAAAACTGTTCTAGGTTATTAAAAATAGTGTCCAGAGATGTTTCAAGGTGTTTTAAACATTTATTCCAATGGTCATCAACACCCCCGCATGTTCAACAGGTAAGACTATACCATGTGCCTCAAAATTTGAATTTCAGAAAATGTTTGAAATGACTCAATTTGGAACAGGTTGGCATTTAAAGGAAAAAAGTAAAAGATTTGTAAGAGTTTTAAAGCACAATTTTAAAATAATTTATCAGATATTAAAGGAAAACTCATCAAATGCAGACTACAGGCCCTGACATGGAGCCTTTCTCTGTATACATGCATTTGCTGGTTTTCTGGTGGAACTTCTACAGAGGACTGAACGTCTCCTCACCGTCGCCCCAGAACTGGATCCGGAGCCAGTCCGGTCGGGGCATCACACTCCAGCGTTTGGCGCAGTACGAGTCTCTGTCCGCCTCCGTGAACGACATGGGAGGAAACATGTCCGTCAGGTTGTTGCTCTCGTAGCACAGATTGATCTCTGTACAAGCCTGGATGGAAACGGAAAAGACAAAAACACAAACTGCATTTTCCTTCAAATTCACACATTTTTATTCAGTGGAGAATAAACTGAACATGTAGACCAAGAACCCTGATCTAATGAGACTTTAGCTGTAGGGAAGGTCAGGAAAGGAATCATTCTTTGTGTTTTTTCTGCAAAGAAAACATTTTTTTGCTGTAGGAAAAAATAAACCAAATATTCACAAATACTACAAAATGTTATCACAACTGTGTGAATTATTCCACATAATCATGATCATCTCCATAAAAAAACAGTGAAACAAACAGAAATGACTGATTTTACGAGTAATTCCACATCACTGATCCCCATTTGACTGGTTTTGTCCAATTTATTTTATAAATCATGAGTTTTTTAGGCCTTTGCACATTTTTGGTTTAAACTCTGTACTTTGGTTGAATATTTCAATAATGGGCTTTGCATATTTTTAAGTAATAATGCATTTGCCAATCGATCATCAATTGACATATTTTATTAACATTAAATATTATTTAATTTTATTTGTTTTTAAAATCTGTTCCAATAAATGCTCTTTCTTCTTCATACGGTGTGTGGACATGCTGCCTCTTGGCCTTGACCTGGTTCAATAAAGGTGAAATAAAATAAAAAACATACTGAGTGAAAGAATCACCTGGATGTTAATCAGTGTTAATGGGACTAGAGCAGGAGTTCAGGCTGGATTTTAGCCAAATACTAAAAAAGGAAATGTTCTGAAACTAGAATTTATTACCTTTTAAATGAGCTGTCACTGATTAACTTTGGAACCTTGTGGTTCTTCAGCTCTAGGCTTTAGAACTCCGTTTGGTAAACAGGTCAAAAGTAACACAATTTAAATTAGGTGGAAGGAACATGTTAAACCACAGCTGTCAAACAAACAGCCCGTGGGGCAAAACCGGCCCACCAAAGGGTCCAATCTGTCCATAGGATGAATTTATAAAATGTACAAATTACACTGAAGATATTAACACACAAGGATGTTCAAATCATTTTAGTTCAGGTTCCACATTCAGACTAATATGATCTAAAATGGGTCAGACCAGTAAAATACTATTATAACCTATAAATAATGACTCCAAATTCTCATTGTTTTTGTATAAAAAAAAAGTAAAATTATATGAAAATTTTTACATTTACAAACTATCCTTTCACAAAAAAATGTGAATAATCTTAACATTTGTAACAATCTGAATTTTGTGCGTTTGTAGATCCACTGTGATCTGTAAGTTTTAATGTACATGTGTAAATGTGTCAAACTCATTTTAATCTCCTGAGACCCAGCAATGCATTTTAGTCCTTTGTAGTGGACAAGAGTTTCACAGCTTTACTTGGAAAAAAAAAAAAAAAAAAAAAAAAAAAAAGTCCACTGAAAAGGGCATTACATTTTAAAAAAAAAAATTAAAAATGTATCTGAAAGAACTGTTGCATCACACTGTTTCCAATTAAGGCAATTATTTAATGTAAAATGGTGAAAATGTTTACTTACTGGGTCTCAGGAGGTTAATTCAAGGGCCACATAGAGCCTAAAATGATCTGACAAGGGCCAGACCAGAAAAAAAATAAGATAATAACCTATAAATAATGTCAAATCCAAATCAAATCTCAAATTTTTATGTCTTACAGTGAAAGACGTCAATTCATTATGAAATTGTAAATAACCATGAACAACCTGAAATTTCTTTAAAAAAAAAAAAAGTGCATTTTTAACAATGTTCTACCTCAGTTTATCATTTACACACGTGCATCACAACTTATAGATCACAGTGGATCTCCAAATACACAAAACATTTAGTAAAAGGCAAAACACTGATATAACTGCACTCATTTTTCTAAAGACATTTCAGGCTGTTCACAGTTTTTGTGAAAGCATAGTTTGTAAAGTAAACAATTTTGTGTAGTTGTACTTTACACTAAAACAAAGAAAGGTTTGGAGTTGTCATTATTTATAGGTTTTGTATTAAAAAAAAGTAAAATTACATGAAAATGTTTACATTTAAAAACTATCCTTTCACAAAAAATGTGAATAATCTGAACAAATATGAACAATCTGAAATGTCTTAAGAGAAGTCTGTAATTTTAATAATTTTCTGTCTGTTCTTAAACATTTTGTGTATTTGTAGGTCCACTGTGATCTGTAAGTTTTCATGCACATGTGTAAATGATAAACTGAGGTAGAATAGTGTTAAAATTACACTTACTTTTCTTAAGACGTTTCAGGTTGTTCGTGTTATTCACATTTTTAATGAAACTTTATTGATGTAAACATTATTATAATATAATGTGACTTTTTTTCACTTATTATTTTACTGGTCCGGCCCAGTTCAGGTCAAACTGGGCTGGATGTGGAACCTGAACTAAAGTGAGTTTGACAGCCCTGGGTTAAACTCTGGTTCTCCTCCAGATGAACCACAGATGAATGTCAACCCAAACAGCGTCCACATAAATCCATGGTGTAGTTTGCGTCAGTACCTGGTAGTCCCAGGCCATGCTGTCAAAGCCCAGTCCACAGCCGGTGGGATCAGCACATTCCACATACAGACTGTACAGGTCAAAACAGCTCAGCATCCCAGTGGAGTTGTACAGGATCCCTGCAGGAAACATGAGACCAGGTACACGTCTTTATTAGGTTCCTTTGAGCTGAGATGGAGACACCAGATCCAAGAGAAGAAACCTGCCAAAAATAAACTCAGACAGAGGTTTACAAACTGTTTGAGCTCCAGAACTCAAACATAAACTTCATGTCTCCTCAGGATCCACATGAATAAAACTGGTACAAACTGGCATTTTCACTGTTTCCAAACATCAAAACAATGTCGAGTAAATGCACTTTACGGAGATGTCAAGAGAAAGTCAACAAACACTTCTAACACTGTTATGTAATGCTGACTGCAGCAACACAACACACACACACACACACACACACACACAAACAAATAATTATGTTAACCCTCCGGTATCTGGGTGTGCTTTTTAGGCACACTTTGCACTTCGTGTTAAAAAACTTCATATTATTTTTCACAATTTAAATAAGGTTAGAATTCAAAAGTTGTTCATTTTTGCATGATCTTTAAAATTCTGGCCACCGACTAAAATTTGCACATTGCAAACAAAAGAAAATTACAAGACAAGCATCTGTCTCCCAAGTGTGCCTAAAACGCACTATTTCTTCCATTATAACCACTGTTTTTGATCCGAAAACCATTAAGGCATAAATCCTGCTTTTACTGATATCTGGGCTTCATTGGAGAGGGGATGGTCTAAATTAATTAATTAATTAATTAATTAATTAACGTTGTCAATGTTGCTGTTAATCATTGACATATGCCAGGCTTAAAAAATCAAATAATATGTAATCCAATTTTTATGTAGCATTTTGAAAAAAACAAAACAAAACCTATTTTGTGTTTTTTGCATCAAAAAATTCATTTTTAAATAAATGGCGATAACTCATTCATCAGAGAAGAGAGACAAATTCATTTGGGAACTAACAAAAGTAACTCTGGGTTTTTATGAGTTAAAGTAACATTCTAAAGTGATGAGGAATGTTCAGTTGTGCACAAATCCACTCTTTGTACAATTTAAAGAAAACAGCTAAATGGGTCACAACGGACTTTCATTTATTAAAAAAGTGGGTCTCCTGAAAAAGGGAAACACTGCTGTGAACTGTAGAATATGAAGCTGCTGCTGCCCTCTAGTGTTCAATAACATGAATCACATCTGGGCTGATTTTTTTTTTACTAATATTTCTGAACCCTTTTCCAGACTGAACACGTTCTGAGTTGTTTTTATGAGCTTTTCTCAGTGTGAGTTCATGTGTTTACCTGCTGTGTTCCTCAGGTTAGTGAGCAGGTCTGGTCCACTCAGCATGGTTTGACAGGCCACCTGAAGAACACAACACACACACTTTACTCACAGCACTGTTCTATAAGTGTTTATGTCCAAACCTGTGTACTTGTTGCCTTTAAATTGACTGTAATAAAGCAACAGATACAAACCGAGTGTGTGCATTTCCTTCCTTTACTCCATTTCTCATTAACTTACTGTGGATCTGCTGCTTCTGCTTTGCACACAATCCATAAACTTTATTTCTTTTCTTTATCTTTACTCCATCTGGTCTATTGTTGAAAATGTTTGCAGTGCCCTACTTTACACAAAGGGTCAGATAAGATTTTTTTTTTTTGTTCCGCTGGGGAAGTTCGGCTTAGGCAACAGTGACACATGCAGCTGCAACAACAGAAATGCAAATTAAATAAATACAAAATGATGCAACAAGACAAAATAATATGATAATAAATGTCTGGAACAAGATAGAAAATATGACATGTACCTGGTGAAACAGAAAATAAACTATCTATGCACATATAAAAATAAGGAATAATCATAGACATGACGACAGACGTTTGTCTTCTGTAATAAAACCAAGAGGGAACACAACTAATGAGAGTTTTTGGGAGATGATGATGATGATGGAAAATAAGACCTGAAAAAATGATTAATAATGAGTAAAAATCTGTGAATTTATTCATAAGTGTCTTTGAATAATTTTGCAAATGAAGTGGATGGAAGCAGTATTAAATTCAGAGATCAAATGGATATTATGTTGGAAATAACCTGAAGTGGAGACTTGTCTTAACCCATAAAGACCCAGAGCTACTTTAATGTCAGTTCCCAAATGAATTTTTCTGTATATTTAATCTTTCTTTAGTGATTTATAACCATTTATTATAATATTACCTCCGTATTTTGCATTTTTCAGTGAAAATAATGTATTTTTCTAAATTTAATTTACTGATCACATAGATGTTCATAAAAGCTCGGATTCAAGTTGAGGGTTTTTATGTCAAAAACAGAGAAAAAGTTAATTTTATCGCAAATCTATCAATAACTGAACATAAACCCAGTGTCTCCATCCACTGTCATTTGTCAAACTTCGTGGGTTTTACTGATGAATCAATTCATTTTATTTATTTTATGTTTGTTTGTTTATTTTGTTGCCCATTCAATTATTTTTTCTTAAATTGTCTTCAGTTTGTGGCTTATTTTATTCATATCACTTATTTTGTTGATTTGTTCTAAATTTGTTTATTCTATTAATTACTTTAATTATGTTTTTGTGGATTTTGTTGCTTACTTTATTCTTTTATTTCAATTTATTTTATTGCTTATTTTTCACAATATGTATTAACGGTTAAGCTTTTTTATACCTTTTTGTTCATGTTATTTATTATTTAAGTATCGTTGATCTAACTCCATGGATTTTACTGGTCAATCAATGTTGGAGAAGATGACGGTGTTTCCACGGTAACTATGGAGCCTCTGAATGTCCAAATGGGTCATATCTGATGACCATGAAAAGATTAAAAACTGATTTTTAAATCAATTATTTACATGTATTCATAGGATTAGTGGATCAACAGGTATTAAACAGTTTAGATCAGCAGATGGCTTTGTTTGATAGCAGATGTTTGGGTCTTTATGGGTTAAAGAAAACTGAGCAAAACCAAACATTTCATGGAGAACCTAAGTGGAAGTGGAACTGGATCATATGGGACTGTCAGAACAAACGGTGTGACAAAACCAGGAAAAAAACTGCTTTACATCAACTGTGTAGCATGTGATCCAGATTTGACTGATGGTTTTCTCGGTACAGGGTTTACTTCAAGCATCTTTTCCTTTGGTATTCAGACTCTGATGTTCAACATAAACCACTACATGGCTGCCTACCTTGACAGGGTTTGCAGGCATGCTGCCCATGAAGTGTGTGCTGTACGGATAGTCCAACATGGCTATGACGGTGAAGGCGTTCCTCAGCAGACCGTTCAGCTGGTGGATGTCCTGAGCAGAGGAGGGAGGTTTACACAGGGCAAACTTTGACTGGATGACGCTGTAATCTGGAAAGAAGAACGGAAACAAAGGTGGATTCAAAGGATTTATATATACGACAATGTATCCATGACAACAGTCTATTATCATCAGCATCATTTAACAAAATACTGAAATGTTTCATACAAAAGGGGAAAAACGAATTGAACGCGTCAACATTTTTCGAAAGTAAATTTGTTTCCAATGGCTGCAACTACAGGATGTTTCAAAGTTGCACCAAATCCAGAATCAGATCTGGATCCAAATAATTTCACTAACTTTTGTCGACATCATCATAAAGAAGCTGTATACCAAGTTTGAAGTCAATCGGAATTGTAGTTTTGGAGAAGAAGATGATTGAAAGTTTTGTAACAGACAACCAACGACAACGACAGACGCCGCCACCGGACACTGCATGACGACAATAGCTCACGGCCTGTCGGCTGGTAAGCGAAAAAGTGCATTTTTAACAATATTCTGCCTCAGTTTATTATTTACACACATGCATTACAACTTATAGATCACAGTAGATCTACAAATACACAAAACATTTAGCAACAGGCAAAACACTGATAAAACTGCACTCATTTTTCTTATGACATTTCAGGTTGTTCACACTTGTTCAGGTTATTCACATTTTTTGTGAAAGGATAGTTTTTGAAGTAAACATTTTTGTGTAGTTTTACTTTTTCACACTAAAACAAAGAAAGGTTTGGAGTTGTCCTTATTAACAGGTTACTATCAGAGTATTTTACTGGACTGATCCACTTTAAATCAAATAATAATTAAAATGATTTTAACATTCTTGATTATTAATATCTTCAGTGTGATTTTGCATCATCCAACAGGCCAGATTGGAAGCTTTGGTGGCTGGTTTTGGCCCGCTGGCTGTGCACTGGTACTGAAAAGATGCAGCTGTTTATATTATTGAGAGGTCTAATGTGATTTATGCGAGTGTTTTCCAGCTGGAGGAGACTTCAGATTTATCTCGATTCATGAAGCCTCTGAGAGTCACATCATATATAATCAAATCCTTTTTTTTTCCTAATGGAATTTTCTACTTTACGAGCACCAACAGACATCCTTTACTTAGACCTGACTGTACTTTCACCATCACCATCACACAGGTTTACCTTGGCGTTCTGCTAATTCTTTCAGCTGATGGAAGGCGTTCCTTACAGCATCTCTACATTGTGGGGCACAGTTCTCAAAATCCTAAAAAAAAAAGTGTTGATTTAGATGAATGTTTGACTATAAATATGTCCATTTTTGCTGAATCAGAGGGTGAATTCAAGTCCAACTCACAGCTGTGACATCGTGGAAGAACTGCCTGGAGTCTCCGAGGCCGGCGGTGGACAGGATGGGGGCGCTGGCAGCCAGAGCTCCGGCCACGATGTTGGGATACTTCAGTCTCATATAGACGGACAACATCCCACCATAACTACAGAAGACATGAAACACTATGAGGAACATACCAGAGGATGAAGGATCAGCAGAAGGGAAACAGAAACTGTCATAAATACTAGAGTTTA
This sequence comes from Sphaeramia orbicularis, assembly GCF_902148855.1. Classification (NCBI taxonomy): domain Eukaryota; kingdom Metazoa; phylum Chordata; class Actinopteri; order Kurtiformes; family Apogonidae; genus Sphaeramia; species Sphaeramia orbicularis. The sequence goes on along the minus strand of NC_043965.1, from coordinate 7,556,091 downwards.
CAGTAAAAGACGACAAGACGGCTCATATTCAACCAGTGAAACCCAAGAATGCAGACAGTGTCAAGGCTGTTTCACTTCCTACTAATGTTAATGAGGTGTGACCAGAGTCATGTTGGTCAAAATGTTCTCGTATACGTTCTACAAGTGTCTGAAATGTGTAAAACTATGTTAATCCAGAATAACTCGGCTAGAATTCTGACTGTTTCCTTTTAATGTCATACATTTTCTTGAGAATTTTAACTTAAAGAGTTGGAATAACAGTAGTCATGAAGAAGTAGAAGTAAAAGAGGTAAAAGAAGAAGACAAAAATGACAAAGACAACGACGAAGATGATGACAAAGATACTATGGGAAGAGGAACAAGACAAAGAAGACAAAGAAGACCAAGAAGACAACGACAAAGAAGGTGAAGAAAATTACAAAGGAGACAACGAAGAAGAAAACGAAGACAACGATGAAGACAAAGAAGACGATGAAGAAGACAAAGAAGGCAAAGAGGAAGATGATGAAAAGACAACAATGAAGACAACAAAGACAAAGAAGAAGACAAAGACGAAGAAGACAAGGAAGAAGATGAAGACAACAAAGAAGAAGAAGAAGAAAAAGACAACAAAGGAAGATGAGGAAAAGACGATGAAAAGACGACGACAAAGACGAGGAAGAAGACGAAGAAGACAACACAGAAGACGACAAAGAAGACAAAGAGGAAGACACTGAAAAGATGGCGACAAAGACAAAGAAGAAAACAAAGACAAAGAAGAAGACAACAAAGAAGACAAAGAAGACAACAAAAAAGACGAAGACAACAAAGAAGACAGAAAAAATCGACGAAGACAAAGAAGATGACAAAGAAGAAGACTAAATTTATTAGAAGATTAGAAATTAGAAGAGAACTCTGTTCATTAGAGTCAGTGGTTGAATCATATTTGCTTGGTTCATCTGTAAACTCCTGAAGGTGTTATTTTTAATCTGCATTAAAAACACTTGTTTCCCAGTATCTGTTCTATCAGAATAAACAGTCAGGAGCAGCGTGTTCCGTCTGTTCTGTGTGTTCAGTGCGTTCCAAGTGGACGGTACCTGCCACCGAACACGATGACGGGGCAGGCGGAGGCTGCCAGCTGCTGTTTCAGCTCAGTGATCATGACGGCGTAGTCGGCCAGGGCCTGTTCCACTGTCAGCAGACTGATCTGAGGAAGGCTGAACGAGTCCTTACCAAACGGCAGAGACTTCCCGTAGTATCTCTGACAGAGGAAGAGGAGGACAGGGGCGGACGTCAGACATTCAACACCAATACTGAACATGTCAAAGCAGCTGCAGTGACAGGAAACTACTGCCAGGATCCTCCAGAGCTCAGAGGATACCATCGAGGTGGTCTGTCTAATCGGAGTCAGTGACTTTTAACGTCTTAAAAAATAAAACCAATGTCCCTGTATGTCAGTGTCATGTTCTATCAAGGATCAATACCAGTTGAATTTGTGAGGTTGTCAGGTTCTGTCTCTGTTAGAGTCCTGTGGTTTTGATGCTGGAGATCAATCTGCCAACAGAAGTGGGTGGAACTTTCACTGGAGGAGAACTCAACTGATTCAGTCAAATACATATATGACTTCTATTAGCGATCAATAGGAACAATACTGATATCTGTAACCATTTACATGTTATAAACCATCAAAATATGGACCATTAAAAGTGAAGGCAAATGTTTAATATTTAAAAAATTCATTAAAAAAAAGTAAAAATCTACATTTCTCAAAAGTGTGAAGAAACTTTGTAGACATTGTCCCAAGGAAGATACATAAAAAATATGAAATGAACCTGACCTGTAGTTTCAGACAATAAAATTGCTGATATCTAGACATTAGTGACCTTGATTTTGACACCTTAAGGTCAATCAAGGTCAAAGGTCATGGACCCAAATGAAAGTTCATATATCCTCCTGAGACCCAGGAAAGTAAACGTTTTGGATATTTTTACATTAAATAATTGTCTTGATTGGAAAAAGCATAACGCAACAGTTTTTCAGATACTATTTTTATTTCTATTTTATCTTTACAGAATGTCCTTTTCTGGTGGACAGGATTTTTTTTCTAAATTTTTTTCTAATTAAAACTGTGAAACTCTTGTCCCCTACAGAGGACAAAAATGCATTGCTGGGTCTCAGGAGGACATGACTTCCTATCAGTGTTCAGCAGTAACTATATTAATATCTCTAACCATTTACATGTTATAAACCAACAAAATATGGACCAATGTTTAAAAAATCAAAATTGCTCAAAACCGTGAACAAACTTCGTAGACATTGTCCTAAGGAAACGACATAAAATTTTAAATGAATCCAATCAGTAGTTTCAAAGAAGCAGATTGTTGAATTTAGACATTGGTGACCTTGACTTTGACCCTTCAAGGTCACTGAAGGTCAAAGGTCATGGATCCAAATGAAAGTCCACATATGACTTCCTATCAATGCTCAATAGTTACCATATTATTATCTCCAAATGTTTACATGTTATAAACCATCAAAAATATGGACCATCATAAGTAAAGGCACATTTTTAATATTTCAAAAAAATTGTCAAAAATTCAAAAATCTAAATATCTCAAAACTGTGACATTGTCCTAAAAAAACTACATTAAAAAAATATTACTGAACATGACCAGTAGTTTCATCAGAGAAGATGTTTGAAGAAATTGCTAACAGAGGAAAATCATGTTTTTTTTTCTTCAACTTTCATTCAATCCACCTTTAAATATCAATATCAACTCATTATGACAGATTTAGTCATGTTTCTCAGCTCTGTCTGGGCAGTTTAATATTTTTCTGAGACACTCATGCCTAAAAATTTAGGAAATTACACGTTTTGTTTTTAAAAACTTTGCTGCTTCATTTTTTGGACATTTCCCCTCATGTTTCTGACGTACACTGAAGTACAGTTAAAAGCATTTTCAAAATTTCATATACTTTCCTGTTAAATATATCCCACTCATGCAGATTCTATTTGTGAACCTTTTGGCCACAACTGGACACGTTTCAGCTGGGATTCTTTAACCAGGTTATTTTACTGTATGATGTAGAGGAAGCATTGGACTGTTGGATCATCACCAGTGTGGAAAATTACACCAATGGTATTAGAGAAGTGACTTTCAAAGGGCTGTAAGTTCAGTTTAGAGTAAAGACCAGACATACTGGTACAGTCTTTATTCACTCCTGCTGCTTCAGGTCCTTTAAAAATAGACTATGATTCTGAAAAGACAGTTTTATTACACAAGGGGAGTAAAAATCAGCTGATAGTCTGAGTCAACCTTCCACCGTCCATTTCCTGTTTTCTCTGGTCATGTGACTAAAAGCTCTGACCAGACTCGGCTTATTTTACTAATGTTTTTCATCCACTGTTCAATATTCAAAATTCAAGAATGTTTATTGTCATTATGTGCACATAACGAGATTTTTCTAAGAGGTAGTTCTCAGCTAGATAAAAATAAAAAAAGAGAAAATAGAAAAACACTCAATATGTTACTGATAATAGTGTTGACAAGTATCAGTGCACCAAGTATCAAATACTTATTTTAACCCTCAAATAACTACACAGTAACTAAATGTATCTGCTGCTCTAAACTGTTTAATAACTTCTGATCCATTAAATCTATCAATCCGTGCAAATAATTGGTGTAAAATACAGTTATTGATCTTTTCATGGTCATCAGATATGACCCATTTGGACGTTCAGAGGCTCCGTAGTTACCATGGAAACTCCATCATCTTCTACAACCTTGATTCACCAGTAAAACCCATGGAATTTGATCAATGACAGTGGATGGAGACACTTATTTTTACATTCAGTTAATGACATATTTTTGCTTAAAAGTCTTTTTTTTGCTTCAGTTTTCTGATATAACCTTTGAATGAACTTGGAGCTTCAGTGGTTATCCACATGATCAGTATTAATTAAATACAAGAAAAGACCTGATTTTCACTGAAAAATGCAAAATGTCAATAATATAATAATTTAAATGTAGTTTAAAGGAATTAATTTGGAAGTCGCTGGAAATATTGCCTTAGGTCTTTAAGGGTTAATGATGTTGTTTAGTTAGTTTTCATCTAATACTATAATATAAATGAAGTAAATATTCAACTCTTGTGTTAGTTTATTTATTATTGGTCATCATCAGTAATGAAATAACTGAACATCTTTTTTTTCCTTTGTTTCTTTTAATGACATTAATTAAATTTTGCACTTCTGTTCTCCATTAATAGCTGGTTGTATAATAATGTGTGAATATCTTCCCTGTTTTTGTGTGGAACAGCTGTTAATGTGGTAAAGACTAATAAGGATCTTAATTAAATTAATCACCTCTGCAGCTCATTGTCCATTGTTCCTCTAATTCTGCTACAGTAAATACTGGAATACAGCCAGTGAACAGCACCATCTAACACTGTTGTCTTACGTGTTCAGCGAATATGACCAGGGCTCCCTGTTTGGCAGCCAGCTCCGTGATGAACCCAGAGTTCAGGGCAAACTCCCAGATGTCGCCCTCGTTACCAGTGTAGAAGAAAATAGGACCGGAGCCCTTCCTCCAGTACTGATCTAAAGGAGAACAACAGCACTCAGTCAATCACACACTGTGATCAGAGGATATTATCAAACAGAATATCATCTAAAACACATGAGGGTTCAACCTGTGATGAGATAGCGCTGACTAAACGTCGCATTTATCAAACTCAAGAAGTTGAAGTGGTCCATGATCTGAGGGAAATACTTCTCTGTGAACTGAGGATCTGCCTTGGAGCCACCATGTTGTTGTGGCTGAAAAAGATTAATGAAGTCATTATTGTCATTGACATATGGCTTCATTACAGGATGGTGAAGTAAAACTACGATGATAATTATTAGAATATCATTTTATATTATATTATGATCATCTGGTCCTATTTTCTTCTACAGTGGTAGATGGTTGAACTGCCCACCCCCCCCATGGGTCAGATCCAGCGGTGCCATGGGGACACCGTGTCACAACATATTTGTGTTCATAAAAACTTATCATTTCAACATTTTCATCCAATATTGATCACATGTGAAAGAGAAGGAGGCTACAATCTAAGGGGGGAGCTAAATTTTAAAAAGCATAAAGTAAGAACAAAAATGAAAAGGATGTGCATAACAAGCTGTGGAGTGACTGTGGAACAATCTAGAACAGAAGATAAAGGAAAGTATAAACATAAATGTATTTAAAAAGAGGTATAAAGAATTGTTTCTAAATAGGTATAGGGAACATGACGGATGAAAATAGTATTGTTGCAAAGTTCAGGTGTGGTTTCTTGGAATTAAGAGAGTAATTTGAATTTCAGAGATTTTGATATGTGTGAGTGGATTAGAGTGGGGGCAGATGTGAAGTCTAAATGAATTGGGATTGTGGGTGTGAAATTATGGAATGGACCTTATGATGCATTTAAATTATCCACTCCTTTGGCAAAGTTAAAAAAAAAAAAAAAAAAAAAGAGTACTTTAAGTTTAAATTATTCAGAAATATTGAATTGAGATGGTAGATGTGTTTTTGTTGTTGACTTTTTTTTTAAAAAATTATTTGTTATTATTATGGTGTGAACGCTCGATGCTGTACACATTTAAGTTGACATAAGCAGTGTATTAGTTGAAAAGCATAGGCAAAAAAAAATAAGCTTTTGCTTCTAGCCTATTCCTTTTTTTGGTTTTTATGTTTATTATAATTGATGTACTGAGTACAATGACTGATGTAAAACCAAAAATAAGTTTATTCATTCATTCATTCATTTATAGTTTAACACCAGAGCTAACGTCCTATGTTTCATTTAAGATCAGTTTCTTATGAGAACAGCATGTTTTGTACATTTGTGTAAAGTGAAAAAAAAAAAAAAAGTTCATTTTGAGTCCCCGTGTCACGCAGCAGTAATTTAAGTATTTTTACCCCAAAATTTTATTTCTGTAAATTGTAACATGTGTCATGTGAAAGTACTTACTGAGACTTACTCATACATGTATTAAACATGGCGATAAGGTAGAGACATGGGACAGCAGTTTGTCACTTTGTTCAGTATCAGAATAAAAGACACTGACTGTTACTAAAATGCTACAAATAAGCTAATAAATTTTTTTATACATATTACAACTTAAGTAATATATACAGCTAACAGCAGAGCATATTTGACTAATAATTGGATTGTACATAAACTTTCTATATTCTTGTACTGTTAAATAATGAGTTCCTACAGATTCATAGACTTAAAATATCACTAATACAAGTAAGAACAAATACTATTATTGAAGTTAATAGAGCATTTACATATTTTAGTCCTTTTTAGGTCTAATTTTATATTAATATCTTTTTTTTTTTCTTTTTTTTTTTTTACAAGTGATACTGAAATTTTGGAAACAGTTCCTTAAAATTGAGTTCTTAAGCTAAAAAAAAAAAAGTCTATTAGAGAATGATAGGTGAAACTTTAATTTTTGACAATGATGTTCATTTTGGCCTGATCTGGCCCATATATACTGTCCACTACACACCTTAAAAACAGGTCATGATGCTGCTTAACTCTTTAAGTGCCAGACAGTTAAGGGGCTAATAAGCCTTAAAAGTGCCACAGAATTTGGCCGTTTTTCAGTATTTCGCGTCGTTTTTATATTTGAAGAATCCTGCAGAAAACCGCTCGGTAACATCCGACCGATTGCTGATTAGATTCAAAACGCACCGGACGCAGCCGATTCATTATTGATCGTAATTTGCATAATTTATAATAACAATAACAATAATAATAATAATAATAATAATAATAATAATAATAATAATAATAATAATCTTTATTTATATAGCACTTTTCATACATTAAAAACTGTAGCACAAAGTGCTTTACATATCAGTTTAAAAATCAGTACCGCCCCCCACCCACACCCACCCACTCACCCGCACACACACACATATACATGCAAACCCACAAGCTCACACATACTTAAGAAGACTGACTGAGCACGGGTAGACCAGAACAAAAATGTACAAGTAAAAGTAAAACATCAGTTTAGGAGGCACTGTCTCAGGGAGCCATCCGCACCAGGATGCAGCCGCCGACCCCGGCGACCAGGCACCAGCAACACAGCCCCGCATCCCAACTAGTGGGAGAGGGCCAACTGGGACCCCCACCCACCAGAAAGGAGCGGACCCCAGTGAGAGAAGGCGCCACAGCCCCCGGAGTCCACAGCCGCCCCCCGGCATGGAGGGCTCCCTCTGATGAAACACCGGAGAATAAGAAACATTAAAATGATATAAAAATATTATTCGGTCGCGTGACCTCAAATTCCCGTCTGCTTGGTCTCAAAAGGGGGACACAGAAAGAACGTCATCGAAATGTGAGAAAGAAATGGGGGTGGATGGTTTGTTTGTACACAAATGTGGCGTGTTCTCCAAAGCCGATCTGATCGGCCCGTGGCACTTTACAGGTTGTTTTCGTAAAGCCGATTTAATCGGCCCATGGCACTGAACGTGTTAACTCACTATTGTCACTTTATTTCACTGGTAAACTTTTGCTGCAGCTCATGTTGCTGCTACATGCACGTATATTGTGCAATATTGTACATATTCAGAAGTTTATTGTAGTTTATTCTATTCTATTTAGCTCTTATAAATTTGATCCTTTTATCTTTTTTTTCATGCTACAAACACAGAGCCCTGGGTAACTACATTTTGTTCTATTATGTCTATTGACTGAATGACAATAAAGCTGACTCTGATTTTCTTTGGAGATCTGCAGCTATAATTATGGTGATATAACTTTATGGGTTACAATGAAAAGGTCCACATTTAATTGGATAAGTGTGTAAGTAAACTATTGGTAGAGTACTTCCTACACTTTACTAGTGACACAAAAACATAAAAAAGGAACTTGGTTATGTCAATAAATCATCAACTCAAATCATTTACGTATCCTGACAGGATCCTTGTTTATGTTCCTGTCTTGTGAGGATGTGTTATTATAATGTTCTGTATTGTTCTATAATGTCTTGTACTGTTCTGTATTGATCTGTATTGTTCCGTTTTGTTCCGTAATGTTCTGTTTTGTTCTATAATGTCTTGTATTGTTCTCTATTGATCTGTTTTGTTCTATAATGTCTTGTATTGTTCTCTATTGATCTGTTTTGTTCTATAATGTCTTGTATTGTTCTCTATTGATCTGTTTTGTTCTGTAATGTTCTGTTTTGTTCTATAATGTCTTGTACTGTTCTGTATTGATCTGTATTGTTCCGTTTTGTTCCGTAATGTTCTGTAATGTTCTGTTTTGTTCTATAATGTCTTGTATTGTTCTCTATTGATCTGTTTTGTTCTATAATGTCTTGTATTGTTCTCTATTGATCTGTTTTGTTCTGTAATGTTCTGTTTTGTTCTGTAATGTCTTGTATTGTTCTGTAATGTTCTGTTTTGTTCTGTAATGCTCTGCATTGTTCTGTATTGTTCTGTAATGTCTTGTATTGTTCTGTATTGATCTGTATTGTTCTGTAATGTGCTGTATTGTTCTGTTTTGTTCCGTAATGTTCTGTGTTGTTCTATAATGTCTTGTATTGTTCTGTATTGATCTGTATTGTTCTGTGATATGCTGTATTGTTCTGTTTCGTTCCGTAATGTTCTGTAATGTTCTGTTTTCTTTGGTAATGCTCTGTATTGTTCTGTTTTGTTCTATAATGTTCTGTATTGTTCTGTATTGGTATAGTGAAATGTTGTGATGGGTCGTGTGGTGTGAGGGGTTGGAATTGTAAAAGCAATGCTTCTTCCATGCCCTTTTCAAACCATGTGTTGTCCAGGTGTCGTCTGTTAAGTGTTTAAATGTGGTAGCAGGTTTGAAATGAACATGTGAAATGAAAAATGAAAAAATTACATTTCATTGGTTAAAACCAAGACTAACTTCAAAAAGAGAAATGGGGCTTGTTTTTAGATTTTTTTTTTTTTTGCACATGTATTATCAAATAACTCCATTCAAAAAAAAACATACAGTAGATATTGAACTCTCATATCATTATAGCCTCTGATATAAAATGATCAAATGTGACCTTTGACCTGTGGCTCTGGTTTAAACTACTCTTAAAATTCATGTTTTAATAGCGGCTGGGTGAAATAAAGCTACAATTTACATGTGATTAGCTTGAAACCACTGTACAAGGTTCATATAAAACAGAATAAGTGGCACATTGGCTGGTTGTTAGTCATTTATGTCGAAATTAGACGCACATTTCGGTGATTGCTCTGATTCTTCAGGTGCGTTTTCTGATTGAAGGCAGTTATAATTAGACTCTGAATGAGTCCGAAGCGGAACTAAACAGAAAAACCAGTGAAAACTAACACGTACCTTTACGTAACTGCGGTAGGGCCGAGCCTGCAGCACCACGGCACAGAACAGGACGACTGTCAAGGAGAAAAAACACAAACTTTTACTCATGTTTAATGAAAAATGCTCCAATTCACGGCTGCAAACATATAAAGTATAACTGCAGCACTGAGTTTACCGGTCCGCACTGCGCCTGCGCAAACAGACCAGTCACATGATGAATGTTGTGATCTGTGCTGCGTTTACTGTCAATTGGAGAACTGAGGTTGCTGCATTTGTTTCACTTCATGATCGCGAAACTTGATGTAAAAAGAAAAAAACAAACAAACCCTGAAGCGTTAATTTACTGTGAATGCGAAGCTTGTACGATAATTTAGCGATTTACCCGTTTAAATAAATTGCAATGTTTTTTTTAAAAATTATTCCATCTATTATTGTAAAGATTATTGTGAACAGAAATACGTAAAGAAGCGTGAAATGTGGTAAAATACGAAGATAAATTATAAAAAATAAAACCGTAAATCAGAGAAAAAACTAAAAGTTGCTGACAAGAAATACACAATAGAATTACAATACTGTTCTTACAAACAACGCTCATAAAAATAAAAAAGATACAGTTTATTATATAGTGCAGAAACACAATACAGTAAAGAAAGAAAGAAAGAAAGAAAGAAAGAAAGAAAGAGAAAATAGCAAAAATAAGAAAGTCACTGTCAACTCTGTTATTAGTCAAATATAAAATGTATGAATGACTAGACCATGGTTGAAGAAATTAATGCTTTCAATTTACATTTGTATTCATCTTCATTTACACAATTTTATTTCATAGCTATTGAATCAGTAATTATACATCTGTAAAGATAGCAAGAAATAAGAAATTTAAAGGAGTGTAAGTGTAAAAATACACTGTAAAACACTTAATATGTTTAATACTTTATTACTTTAAATTGAAAATTTAAAGTAATAAAGTATTACTTTAAATTGAAATATTTTTTGATAACATTCCATCTATTGTTGTAAAGATTATGTGAAATGAAATACATATAGAAGCGTGAAATGTGGTAAAATACAAAGATAAATTAAATAAAACTGTAAATCGGGGGAAAAAAACTAAAAGTTGCTGACAAGAAATACACAATAGAATTACAATACTGTTCTTACAAACAACGCTCATAAAAATAAAAAGATACAGTTTATTATATATTGCAGAAACATAATACAGTAAAAGAAAGAAAGAAAGAAAGAAAGAAAGAATAGCCAAAATAAGGAAGTCACTGTCAACTCATTATTATTAGTTATTAGTCAAATATAAAATGTATTAATGATTAGACTATGGTTGAAGAACTTAATGCTTTCAATTTACATTCATATTCATCTTCATTTACACAATTTTATTTCATAGTTATTGAATCAATAATTATACAATTGCAAAGAAAGCAAGAAATAAGTAATTTAAAGAACTGTAAGTGTAAAAACACACTGTAAAACACTTAATATGACTGTTGATGTTTACACCCAACTGACTCTGTAAAGCCCTTTGAGATAACCTTGTTGTGATATTGGGCTATACAAATAAAATTGAATTGAATTGAATTGAAATACTTGATTACTTTACAGATTAAAAACACAGTAATCTTACAGTTGAGTAGGCCTCCTATCTGTCATATAAATAAATCAAATATTTCAATCTGCCCACAACATTAAAATGCTACTGACACTTTACACCATATTTCAAAAAAAGTCTAACAATATTCATATATTTGACGCTTAATTTCAGTGTGATACTTGTATTAGTTGAAATATAAATTTTGAACAGTATTTTCTTTAGAATAAACAGTGAATACTTTTGAGTATCCCTACATTTTGTCATATTTCTACTTTTACATAAATGATCTGAATACTTTTCTCACCTCTATTTAAACTATAAAAAGTCATAGTAGTAACTGTGCAGTAAGGCTGACCTCATTTATACACTGGTAGTAATTTAATTTATATTGCTTCATATTCGGTCAGCTCGTCATATCGTTTGCCTTCTAGCATAATTGCCTGAGTCATATTCTTTGATAATTGTGAAATCTGTGGAAATTTACTCTCCTAACACTGTTGATACATTTTGCAAATTTGGCTTAGGCAATTATGCTATGAGGCTAATGGCATGTTTGTAGTGTCTAAACATCACTGAAAAAGTAAAGTTTTCATGAGCTCAGAAAAACAGACCCAGTTTCAGCTTTGTGACAAATTGCGAAAGTTTATTTAGCTTAAAAATGAAGAGATCAAGGAATTCTTAGTCTTTACTTGTAACATAAAATTCTAAATCCCCGGATGGAAAACCGATAAAAAATGGTGACCTGTGAAGGAACCACAACTGTAAGATAAATGTAGTAGGGTAAAAAGTATGATATTTGTATTTGAGGTGAAACTGGAGGAACAAGTACCTCAGATTAGTACTTCAATAATAATACGATGTTACATCCACCAGCGGAAATCAGCTGTTGTTTATCTGTGGTGTTTCTGTGGTGGGTGTGGTTTCACTGCATATTAATAAGAGAACAGAGCCTGTGCAGCAGGTCGAGAAGGTCTTCAATTAATTAATTAAACTTTCAACACATACAGACTCACTCAGCTTTTTCCTGGAAGTTCGATACCTTCTGGAAACATGATTAACTTTTCTGTTGACTTCCTTCTCCGAAACAATCCCTACAGATAAAGAGAGGTCAAAGGTCAGTCTGAATATATGTCACTGAAAACCTGTCGTCATATGTGTGATGTAAACACAGACGCAACAGTTTCCTTTGAAGCATCAGAAACAAAATAGAACTGATTCATTAGGTTATTTCAGGTTTTTTTTTTTTTAATTCAAATTTATATTCAAAACAGTCTCACAACATATTACACAAAGAATTATTGATACAAAGTACAGTTCTCTTTTTCTTTTTTTTCAATGAAAAAAGGCTGTCGGTATTGCTCACAGAAAGAAAGAAAGAAAGAAAGAAAGAAAGAAAACAAAAAAATAAATATAAGGTAATTTGTGAATCTTTACTGCATGAATATTGTCTTATAAATATAGACTATCCAGTGCAAAACAAAACAGAGTAGTTTGTGAAAAAACTAATGCTTTTCATGGTCTGTGTATTTTATTATTTTTTATGGGTTTTTTTTCTTCTTTGTTCCTGATTGTTTTGTTTCTTTTTTCTCTTTATGGATTTTATTTTGCCATCCATGAAAAGTTGAAGAATGATCAACTGAACTCAACATGTTATAATATTCATTTCCATCAATAAAGCATTGAAACTAAGAGAGCAAAGCATGAATCACAAACACAGACACAGAGCCAGAAACTTCATTAAATTTTAAAGACTTGTGAGACAGATTTGTTTCCACATATTTATTTCATGACAAGTACATTAATAATCATAATAAAATAAACAATATACAGGGTGGGTGAACAGTAGCTAGGCATTAGAAACTGCTTACATAATTTTTAGTATCGCTGAAATCATGACAAAAATATGTTTTAAACAGTCAACACTAATGAGGATTTCTTATTTTCTAATTGTTTTTGGGTTTTTTGTTCTTATTCACGGATCTCCCAGACGACGTCCTTCAGAAGGTTGTTCATTCCATTCTTGGCCATTTGAGGAAACTGGTTGATACCACCGGCGCTTACGTTGAAATATGAAGATTTACCTTTATTTGCCCATGTAATAAAGAACATGTATCAATTTGTTTCAATAAATTTGCAAGAATATGGATTTATTACCAATTTTTAATGCCTACTTACTTTTCACCCTGTAGTATCGTATTCTTTTCTTTTTTATTGTATTGTACTCTATTTTCTTTTCTTTTCTAGTCTACTCTATTCTTTTCTATTGTATTCTTTGGTTTTCTATTGTATTCTATTATCTTCTATTACATTCTACTCTACTCTATTCTATTTTCTTTTGTAATCTAGTCAATTTTCTTTTCTACGCCACTCTATTTTCTTTTCTACTCTTTTCTATTTTTTTCCTATTCTATTTTTTTCTAATCTATTTTGTTTTCTACTCCACTTTACTCTTTTTTCTTTTCTACTCCATTCTATTGTATTCTTTTGTTTTCTATTGTATTCTATTATTTTATATTACATTCTACTCTATTCTATTCTATTTTCTTTTCTAATCTAGTCAATTTTCTTTTCTACTCCACCCTATTTTCTTTTCTACTCTATTCTATTTTTTTCCTATTCTATTTTTTTCTAATCTGTGCTATTTTCTTTTCTACTCCACTCTACTCTATTTTTTCTTTTCTACTCTATTCTATTGTATTCTTTTGTTTTCTATTGTATTCTATTATTTTCTATTACATTCTACTCTACTCAATTTTCTTTTCTTTGCTATTCTATTTACTTTTCTATTCTACTCTACTCCAATCTATTCTATTTTTTCTACTCTATTCTATTTTCTTTTCTATTCTATTTTCTTTTCAACTCTGTCCTATTTTCTTTTCTACTCTATTTCATTTTCTATTCTATTCTATTTTGTTCTATTCTGCTCTATTTTCTATTCTATTCTATTCTATTCTATTCTATTCTATTCTATTCTATTCTATTCTACAGGGTGTCCCATAAGTCTCCATGCATAGGAGACATAATACATATGGTTCTAACATGTATTTCTTTATATTTCTTCTTTATAGTTCTTCAGCAGTGAAGGACACGCATTGAAATGTGTTCCTGACAAAATGGCAGTCATATAGAGCATATTACATAAATAAAAATGGTTTATGTCAAGAAACGTTTATTTTTCCTATGTATGGGGACTTATGGGACACCCTGTATTCTATTCTATTGTGTTGTCCCTGACCCACATATATCTGTGAGGATAAGTGTCGTACTCATTGTGTTAATTGTGTTCATTCCAGGCCTGTGTGACTCATTGTGTTGCGTACGTGTTTCAGTGAATGGTGAAAGCACCTGTCTGCCTCCTCTCCCGGGAATGTGGATGGAGGACTTCCTCATAGCAGCAGGGTGGAGATTCCCGAGGAGGAGGAGAAGGAGGAGGAGGAGGAAGAAGAAGGAGAGGGGGCCGGTTTCACTCAGATCCACTTCCCTGTCACCTCAGTGTGGACGCAGATCTGACACCGACAGGACTCTGAGCAGCTTCGACAGGTAAAGGTAAGTTGTCCGAACTGCTGAGCTGAATAATACGACCAGGTATGAGGAAGTGTTCCAGGAAAAACTCTGCAGAATGACACAGGTTCACTCTCAACACTGACTTTCTGATTAACAACTTTACTGCCTGTTTTCAATACTTTTATACCTGTTCCAGTGCTGTTTTCATTTACATATGATCATGTGTGTTATATATTTAACATGATAATATCCTCACATGCATGTTTGTGTATAAATATCTGAATGTATTTAACCCATAAAGACCCAGTGCTACTTTTGTGGTCGTTCCTAAATGAATTTTTCTTTCTATGTAACCTTTCTTAAGTAACTTATCACCAGTTATTATAATATTATCCTCTGTATTTTGCATTTTTAAGTGAAAATCAGGTATTTCCCTGTATTTAATTCACTGATCATGTAGATGTTCATTAAAGCTAAGAGTAAATTCGAAGGCAATTAAATCAGAAATAGACAAAACTGAAGAAAAAGTGAGTTTTTCAGTGGGATATATCAATAACTGAACATAAAAACAAGCATTTACAACCACTATCATTTGTCAAATTACATGGGTTTTACTAGTGAATCAATGTTGTAGAAGATGACGGTGTTTCCACGTTCACTAAAGAGCCTCTGAATGTCCAAATGGATCATATCTGATGACCATGAAAAGATGAACACCTACTTGTAATATTATTATTACTAACCCAACCATAGAATAATAACCACAACTGACAAAGTGTGGAATTGCACTAGTTTAGGCAAAAAATAACATCATCAGTCATTTTCAGGTTGTGTCTGACAGGAACTAATTAGTGACTGGTAATTATACCTGTCAATCATACACTCAACCCTCCTACTTGTGTGAAATTGATGATGTAGCAGTTATGCTATGAGGCTAACAACATAGAAGACTGAAACTCCAAAAGGCCCATGGTGCAACAAAAACACATAGCAGAAAAAAAAAAAAACCAAAAAAACAACAATAAAATATAGTTATAAACATAGAATATAACTATAAACAGCATGAGACAACAAATAATAAAATGGCAACACAGGGTTCCTACAGGTTTCTACAAGTTAAATTTAAGACTTTTAAAGACCTTTTTAAGACTATTTAAAACAGAATTGAATGCGTCTTTCACCATCATACTGGCAAAAATTTGGGACTCCTAGAATTTAAGAAAATATATTGATTTATGCCTTGATTCCCATCGTTCTGAGTCACTTCTAACCGGGGGCTGCAAAGTTAGCGATACTGGGTTCCTAATTTCAATATGAATTGTCGGGTTGGAACGAGTGGAGTCGACTAATGTTACTTTCATTGCAACTTGCAAAATTTAACAGACACATTTAAACACAATACAGCTAACCACTTTATAGCAACATAACTGAAGACCTACCGTATCAAATTTAATATCTTGTAAAGACTTTTGAGATATTAAATGCAGATTTGGAAATGCAAGACTTTTGAGACTTTTTAAAGGAGTGATATTTTGCTTTTTAAAAATGGAATTGGGCATTTTCAAACATTTCCCTGTGGTCTACATAAACTGTAAATGCTCTGCTTGGGTCTGAATTCTTCATTAATTCAACTCCACAGGTCCATCTTCAAACCTATTTCTGAATAATTGTCATGCGTCGTCATTTGTGTTGATTTAGTTTTTTTTTGTTTTGTTTTGTTTTGTCTCTTCCTGTTTTACTTTGGTGATGGTGGTCGCCTTCCTGTTTTGGTCTGCACTCTGTCTGTCTTGTCATTGTCTTCCCTAATTCCCTCATTGCTTGCACCTGGGGTCCTCCTGTGATTACCCACACCTGAATGTGATTCCTGCCTTCCCTATATATTTCTCCTCGCTCCCTTCGTCTCTTGTAAGTGTGTCGTTTCTGTGTTCTAGTGAAGATCATCCCTTGTTAAGTATCTTGAAATTTTGTTCCATGTGTTTTTGTAAATCAGGTTTTTAGTTTAGTATAGGGCACGTTGTGCTTCTCTTTTTGTTCATTCGTATATTGCCTTTTGAATTTTTAAAATAAATCCCTTTGACCACTAATCCTGGAGAGTCTTGAGCATTTGGGTCCACGCCGTGTGTCGTGTTGTAACAATAATGACATCAGAAAGGTGATTTGGAGCGCTGGCCCTTTAAATGCACATGAGCCACTTCAGGCCCCGCCCCCTCCAGGTTGTTGGCTGTTCTTTCTGTCCCATTCAGCCACTTGTGTTTATTAATACAACCAACAACTAAACATTTTAGGTAATCGGCTCAAAGTTTGGACATATTTTCAGTATGGATTACAACCGCTGATGGTGCCAAACAATTATGTCGTACTCTGAGAAATGTTTGTCTGAAGTCTGGACCTTATGTGGAAATGTCGTGACGTAACTAGTTATAAAACATAACAAATTAAGCAGGAATCAAAATAGGTTGTAGAAATCCACTCCATTTTTGCCAAAAATGAATATAAAGATAGCTTTGCAACACCTGGAAGGTTCAAATTCAAACTTTATTAGCTATTAGGGTCCAAATACACAAATAAACGAACCAAAGACTAATAAAAGTGGGTTTAAATAAATATGACCCCTTTTAGTAAAGTGACAATTGTAATTCAGTTTACTGTTTTACATGCATTCTTCAGTGTGTGCTTAAAAATGCCACCAAAAAATCTAAAGCAGTATGTTGAAATTATGTCTTGGAACTCAAATGCAAAAAAATAAATAAATACAGCCATTTTCTCTTTTTATTTTATTTTAATTTGCTTTTATTTGTTGATCGTTCCCAGTCACAAAAAACCTGGATTCTGAATATATAATAATAAGTATATGAGTAATTTCTCAAAATATAGAGTGGTGACGTGTAAGATAGCTCAATCTTTTTTTTTACAAACATATTCTTACCTACGATAACTTTAGTAGAATGGTATGAACACAGTATTGACAGACCATGGTTTGTGTGTTTCCTGTGTAGGTCCAGGATGCTTTACACTGAGTTACTGCGTTTGTGGGATGAGGCGGTCCAGGCGGCCGACGCCAAGGACTGGGAGGGATGTCTGGAAAAACTGGAACAGATCACTGAACCCACATCTCGCACTCTGTTCAACACAGCCTCGGCTCACCTGGCTCTGGGACACCTGGACCTGGCCCTCAAGGTCTGTGGACCACATGAAACCCTGAGCTAAAATTACAGTGTTTGGTTTCTTTAATTATTCATGGATTTATAAATGGGAATAAATGATTAAGTTATGGAAGGATTGGAACAGTATTAAAGTTTAACTGTGTGAATTGACTTAGAAAATATCATGATTTTACAGTAGGGGTGTAAAACCAAATTCCAATAAGTGGTTCCAGGCACAACAAACCCTGCCCCACGCATGTATTATAGCTTATTTTGGCATCGATCCAGCTGATGTCATCATGTCTATGCCTGTGCGGATGTAAGCATATCAATTGCCTCTATAAATGTGCCACGTTTTAAGTAAATTGAAAAAAAATGATGTTTTTATAGACATTTCGGAACATTGTGAAATTTTGCCCATTGTAAGTAAATGGGAGAAGAAAAAAGATTTAAAAAATTCATAAAAAATTTGAACTTTGACCTATTTTTCCCAAAATGTAATCATATCTATTCTGGGTCACTGGCAATCTATAAACCCAATTTGGTCTTATTAAATTATGTAAAAATTTTGCACATTTCATCTCTGAGGCAGATCATTTCTAATAAAACAAGTGATGCCAGGCACAACAAACCCCGCCCCTCACACATATTTTGCCCATTATAACTAAATGGGAAGATTTAAAAATTTGAACTTTAACATACTGTTCCCGAAATGTAATGAGATCAGTGGCAGCTGCTCGTCTTTCAGACAGGGGAAGCTCATTGTCGGCTTACATTAAAAAAAAAATTGTCAAGTTATTTAAACATAAATTCGGCCCTCCGTTCCTTTTTAAGAAAATGGTCAGTGACCTTATTGCATCAAATAGGCGTCTTTTCCAGGGACTGGACCAGTGTCCTCTCAATGTCCAGCAGAGCTGGGCTGCTTAGATTGCCTTGGCCCATTGTGTTGCGGGTGTAAGACTTCAGCCTTTTTAAACAAAAGAAGCTCCTTTCACTCCGACCTAGCCGACAGTTTGATTGATTTAACTATCTACAAAACGATATTAAACTCGAACAAGAAATGATTAAATTATGGAACTGAAACAAGAAAACACTGAAATTATGTTAAATTGAAACAAGGAAGTCCAATGAGTGTGTTTTATTTACAGTGCAAGAAATGAACAAGTAATTTCGTAGTGGCTTCTCTCTTGATTTCGCAGCAGAATGTGCGACGGTATTAAACTGAACTGTGTCAGTGAAGGAGTAGATCTGAAAACAGCTGTCAATCAAATGGGATTCAGCCTTTCGACTGATCCTCCAATCAGCACGTGGGATTCTGGCCTCCAGCCTGGCCGAGCTCCGCCCACAGCTCCATTCACCCCCAGAGACGCCCGGCGTCCGGGGGCGGGACAACATCGTGGCATTTATCCAATTACCGTCCAGTTTTGAGGCAATGAAAAAAAGTGTTCCACTCAGTCCCACTGAAGCCCAGAGACGCCCGGAGTCTACGGACAAATGCACTGAGCAGAGATGGAGGAGAAAACAGCGCAACGGGAATGTATGAGAAGTGAACAACATCGCGTCCGTTGATTTGTGATAAAGCTGATTCTGAACGAACTCATCTTTGAGATGAACATGTTCTAACACATTTGTAGTCAATGAAATGTCAACACAACCGAACATATTTAACCATTTAATTTCCATAATTTTAGGGGAAGCCGGGCTTCCCTTGCAGTCTATGAGAAATTGCCACTGAGATCCATTCTGGGTCATTGGCAATCTATAAAGTCAATTTGGTGTGAGTTCAATCTACAGTTTTGCTGCTACAGCCATTTGAAATTTTGCCCGTTGTAAGTACATGGGTAAAAAAAGATTTTAAAAATTCGTAACAAATTTGAACTTTGACCTTTTGTTTCCCAAAAAAAAAGAGATCTATTCTGGGTCACTGGCAATCTACAAACCAAATTTGGTATGAATTCAACCAATAGTTTTGGTGCTAGAGCGTTAACAAGCAAACAAACAAACCAAACAAAAAACAATACCTGAATAATATTGTGTCTGTTAGTAAATGTTTTGTGCCTTTGTAGATCCACTGTGATCCACATATAATGCACCTGATAAATGATAAGTTGAGGTATAATATTGTTAAAATTGGACTTATTTTTCTTAAGAAATTACCATTCTTTCAGGATAGTTTGTAAATGTAGAAACTTTCATTGTTTAATTTTGCTTTTTTACACTCAAACACAGAGAAAAATGTGCAGTTCTTGTCATTTATAGATAATTGTTACTATTTTACTAGTGTGGTCCACTTGAGATCAAATTGGGCTGAGTATGGACCTTTAAATAAAATGAGTTTGACACCCATTATTTACAGTGATTTGAGACTATATGTACAAAAATAAATCAGAAACACTGATAAACCACCAAAAACCCTATTCTGTGCCTGTTTTTAGTGTGTGCTGAACCCAGACCTGTTCTTGTGTTTGACCTCCAGGCTTTAGACTTCACCCTGGCCAAAGATGAACGTCTGGCCGTCGGCTTCTTCCAGAGATCAGCGGTGATGATGCAGATGGACAGGTAGGGGGCAGCGCTGT
Organism: Sphaeramia orbicularis; assembly: GCF_902148855.1. Lineage (NCBI taxonomy): Eukaryota > Metazoa > Chordata > Actinopteri > Kurtiformes > Apogonidae > Sphaeramia > Sphaeramia orbicularis. The sequence goes on along the minus strand of NC_043965.1, from coordinate 7,535,926 downwards.
GTCTCCAACTGTGCAGTACACTTTGTCCGTAGTCACAGCACATCCTACAGTGAAACCAGAATACAAAAAGACAATTTTCTTGTAAGGAGATATACAGGCGTTCTCACTGTTTTTAATAAGTGTGTGTCAAGATTCTGCTCTGCATGAAATCAACAGCCTGTACCGTTATAAGAACAGAGCAAGGCGTCTGTACAAGGTCATTCTTTGTGTATCAGCTACATTTCAGCTAATAAATACACACCAGGAAAAACACTACAGCAAGACCTTGAGCTGAGAGAGAGAAAAGACACAGAATATACAGAATATATTATATATGTATGTCTCACAAGCTGCCAGGGTCCTGTTCTAATTAGATTTACTAGTACTCTGTTGTCCATAAAGGTGGAATCATTCTGTTTTCAGACACATTCTTGTTTTTATACATTAGCAATAACCTTTGACCTTGTGTATAGATTATACACTCAGTTATGCTTTATCTATCAAGGATAAATCACATTGTCACAGCCATTTCATAAGAAGAGGTAAAGACATTTCATTCCAACTTTATGGGAAATAGTGCTAGTCCTAACTAAACTACATTACCCAGAATACACCACATCAGACATCTGCTAATATCAGTTTCTCACGGTTTTGGTAGGGATCGAAAAATGAAGTAAAAGCTATTTTTTCATGATTTCGAAATTGAAACATGATCTAAATATAGTTGTTTTCTTAAAAAGGAGGATTTGGTCCACATGAAAGAATAGTAAACTAGAAAAACACTTGGAGAGCGCAGACCTCCACCAAGGCAGATCAGTACACCCCCCCCGATCACGACCAAAATGTAATCATTTGTTCCTTGTGCCAGTATCAACATTTCCTGAAAATTTCATCTAAATCTGTCCATAACTTTTTGAGTTATCTTACTAACAGACAAACAAACAAACAGACAAACCCCGATGAAAACATAACCTCCACCGAGGGAGGTGGCGAAGGTAAATATGATATGTTAGAATAAAACAGAATAAGAGAAAAAACTTATAAAAGTTATACTTCTCTCAGGAAAAAAATGAACCTCAGAACCACAGTGCCCCCCAGGGACAATCACACAGAAATAATGACAATCACAAGTTAAAAAAGTAAAATTTCATGACAATGTTTACATTTACAAACTATCCTTTCATTAAAAAGCGAATAACCTGAACAAATATGAACAACCTGAAATGCCTTATGAGAAATTAGTGTAATTTTAACAATATTCTGTCTGTTATTAAATGTTTTGTGTATTTTTAGATCCATTGTGATCTGTAAGTTGGAATATACTTCTGTAAATGATAAACTGAGGAATAGCATTGTTAAAATCACTGTTGTTTTTCTAAAGACATTTCAGGTTGTTCATGTTATTCATATCTTCAAAGAAACTAAAATTAATACTAAAACTAAACTAAAATTAAGCATTTAGAAAAAAATGAAAACTAATAAAAACTAGCAAACCTGCTCTAAAAACGAATTAGAACTAACTGAATTAGAGATAAAAAAGTCAACACTAAATAAAACTAAACTATAATGAAAAATCCAAAACTATTATAACCTTGCCTCCTACATTACAGGACCTGCGATGTGACTATTGTGCACACGTACATTGCGATGATGATATATTGTGCAGCTCTAGTTGTATGTGGCTCCTGATCTGAATGAGTTTGACACCCCTGGATTAAAGGTTACATGCAGTGTGTATTCCTTGTGAACTTTACATGACATTTCTTTGTGTTTGTTGCCTCTCCTCAGGTTGGAGGAGGCTCTGTCTGATTGTATCTGGGCTCAGCAGCACATGAGAGGAAACATGGTCATTGACTACCGACAGCTGGGCCTGCGATTCAAGCTCTACAGCTGGCAGGTCGACACATACACACACACACACACACGTACACAAAAGCACAACACACTGGGCTTTCTTCTTCTTCCATGAATACATTCGGAGGTAGTCAGACTCTTCCCTTTGACACGTTACGGTTAAATAAAAAAGAAAATGCGATCCCACGAGCTCCGTCAGTGCCAAGGAATTAAAACGTCGAGAACTGTGCTGTGTCATCACCTGCAGTGTGTAGTTCAGATGTCGATACACCTGGGTGCTAACAAAGCCTTATTGATGGAAGCCGAGGAAGAGGTTACACAACACCACATATTTCCACAGCTCACATAAGACACTGTATCTTCCCACAGATATGCACCTGTGCTTGTAGCCAGTCAGCGAAACCGTCTGCTGTTATCGCCAATTCCTTAGAGTTATTCTGAGATATTGACAAAAAAAAAAATTCAGAATCAATACCAGTAGCAACTGCGGAATCCTACAACATGAATTGATGTTTTGATCGGATTCCACACAATGAAACTTAATGATAATAGCGAGGGTGGGTTGCATCATTTGAGCAGCTTCAGTATGAAACAATGGGAGCTAGATTACAAAATCAGAGTTCTCTTGTGATTGAAAACAAAAGGTATTTAGACACTATTTTACTTTGCAATAATTACTTGTTTTAACCTTAAAAATCTAGAACATGAGGTGAAAATGTTGCAAAATTTTTTCATCACAAGGTGAAATTTGTGCATATTAAGAATTTATTTTATTTATTTATTTATTCTTAATCTTTTTTAAAAAAAAAAGTCTTTGCATATTTTTTTCTGGTAGTTTCATTCTATCCTACTTACTGTTTATATATTCTACAGATTTTATTCTTTATCTTCTTATGCTACAAACTGAGACCTGAGTAACTACATTTCATTCTATCATGTACCATTGATCGAATTGCAATAAAAATGAGTCTGAGTCTGAAAAGAGAAAGGTGATGAACCTCTCTACAAAGCAAAAGTACAAAAACACATAAATTGTCTTACCATCGACATTTTTGCAGATTTCTGCTGTTTAATTCACATCGAAAATGAATCAAGGAGGGAAACAGCTGAAACAGACAAGTAATGTTGGTGACAAAATCAAATGCTAACGCAGATAAACAACTAAACTGATTTATATTTATCCAGTTTGTTTAGTTTTAAGCTTTCATCAGTGAGTGTTTCTCCACCTAAAGCACATTTAGTCCTCTCCTCTCTGCTATGTTTCCAGTTAACATGTATAAACTTGTATTTTCAACATCAACTCAAACAGGTCACAATCAGTTTCAGCTCAGCTAAAATCGATCATGTTTTCAGGTCCAGAACTAAAACTGAACAGATCAGTGCTCTTCTTTTATTTCTATTGTAGAAAATGAACCAATATGTCATGGCACATCTCTGCATTTTGCCAATAAAATGCAATATTTGGTTGTATTTTATCATTTAATCTAACCTTAAGCCTAACCTTAAAAACACGCCCACAATCCATTCTAGGTCCTGATCCTGTCGGAGGAAGGCAGATCTAGACCAGCAGCTGCAGCTAGAAATATTTATGTATAAATACTTATTTTCTTCTGTTTCACAAGTGTATATTTTTCTGTTTTCTGTCTGTCTTCGCTTTTGCTTCACTATTTTTATATTTACTGCTGTCAACTGAGAAATTTCTCCATGGTGGGATCAATAAAGTCTGTCTAACCTAACCTAACCTAACCTTACCTTACCTTATCTTATCTTATCTTATCTTAACTGTTTAATAACTACAGAATCCTATCAATGTTCTTTAAAATGTGAGATAAATAGGAGATTGTCAGCTTTTCACTGGACTAAAATGTTATGTTTCCATATTCAGTCACTCTGTATAGTGAAGATGGTGATCTGATGGAATGTATTTGTTAATTCTGAAACTTTTTTTCCTACAAGAAACATCTACAAATATTCTCTAATTAACAACAGTGAAGTGACTTGGGTCAAAGTTTACAGCTTATCCTCCAGAGACCCAGCAACGCATTTTTATCCTCTGTAGTGGACAATAGATTCACAGCTTTACTCAGAAAAAAAACAACAAAGGACGTTCCAAAAATAAATAAATAAATAATGTGTTTGAGAAAACTGTTGCATCATGCTGTTTCCAATCAAGGCAATTAATGTAAAAGCGCTGAGGTTATGGCAGTTTTTTTTTTTGTTTTTTTTAAGACCATGGATATCATGCATTAATAGTTATATTATGGTCCTGAGCCATTTTCATGAAATATTAAATATCTCATACAGTAACTTTATTGTTTCAGTATTTCAGTGCTATAAGACCAAGATGTGTTTTTATGTCAAATTAAGTTTGACTTTTGACCTTTGGCCACCAAAATCTGATCAGTTTCTTGAGTCCAACTGAATGTTTATGCAAAGTTTGACAAAATTTGGTCAAGTTGTTCATGGGATATTATTTAATTTGTTTAATTTCAACATAGAGACAAAACCTGAGCTTAACAAAACCAGAACTGAAATGATTTCATGATAAATTTCGGTGTTTTATATTTAGTTCTTTAAAAAAAACCCAATCCCAAACAATTTTACATTAAGGAGGATCAAACTTTAAAATTCCAGGAAAAATAGCCAACATCCCTAAAATTACACAAGATTAATGTTTAGGTTAAGTCTTCATTGTTAAAATGCCCAGAAAAAAAAAAAAAAAACAACACAAACAACTGCAGCTTACAATTCTCACAGGAAAGTCTAGAAGAAACTAAAAAAAAACCCCACAAATGCTACTGTAAATTTGATTATTTCTATAACTCAATAAGAAACGGAATAAATCAAAATATCTCTGAGAGTGTTTTTGTTTAAGGTGGGGGAAAAAAAATGAAATTGGCACAAGTCTGTGGCTATTTACAGCATCTAATGCACAGACGCATCACCCTGTAGAATACTGGAATATGAATGCTGCTTTTTAGCCTTTCTGTCTGTAAAGTGGCTGCTGATCTGTGCGTCCTCCAGTGTGTCAGAGCGACGGTGCACAGGGAGGGTTTGTTAGAATACACTTTTAAAGAAGACACATATCACTGCAGCCTGATTCTGGGACTCCCTTAAGCCCGTCGCATACATGAATACTGTACTGAAATGCATAAATGTGATGTGTCTAGGTGTTATATAACGCGGCAGCTGTGTACTGTCGGATGGGCCAGTGGGGGCAGGCCAGGGACGTCCTGCTGTCGGCGTCCAAGGAGCGAGGAGGGGGTCGGGGGGTGAACATAGACGCGGCGTTGGACAGTGTCATGGTGAGCGACACGACTTTTTGAACTCACTGGAAAGGACGTGAAAATGACTTTGGGGATATGTTCTCAAAGCAAGGTTATAATAGTTTTGGATTTTTCATTATAGTTTAGTTTTATTTAGTTTTGACTTTTTTTTTTTTTTCTCTAATTCAGTTAGTTTTAATTAGTTTTTAGAGCAGGTTTGCTAGTTTTTATTAGTTTTTGTTATTTTCTAAATGCTTAGTTTTAGTTTTTTTTATTATATCTTTTCTCTTCTTCACCGTCAAATTCATATAAATCCCATTTAGGACTCTGCTGCTTTCTCCCAACTTTAGTCTCCATGTTTCCAGGTAGAGTGGGGACAAGAAGACGCCTAAATGACAAGTGACAAGAAGTGACAAACCATTAAATATCATGTGGTGCCAGCGGCTAAAATTGCTTGAGGGAAATAAATCGATTTTATGTCAATCCGACATTGACAAAGACAAAAACAAAGGGAATTTTATCCATAATTTTTATCTGTTTTAGTTAGTTTTGTAAACACACAATACAGTTTCAGTTAGTTATCGTTTTTTTCTTTTAATTATAGTTTTTATTTATTTCAGTCAACGAAAACGTTTTTACAATCCCAGTTCTCGTCATTTCGTTACTTTTTGTTAACGATAATAACCTTGTCTCAAAGTCGATTTGTTCGTCTGTTTGTGTTCTTGCCAACAATGTTCCCACATGAAAAGAGACGAGGATTAAATCTGAAACCAAAAGGTGTTTGTTCTTTAAAGATACAATGACAAGTTGACGTTTTAACATCCTAGAAAACACTGGTTCTTGTGTTCGGAGTGTGTTGACGTGCAGTGATGATTGTAAAACCTGATTAGACGGGTTTAAGGAAGCATTGGTATGTGACACAAGAGCTGAAGATTGTGACACTGGTCTGGTTTCTTAAAACAAAACCACAATGATAGTGTAAACAATTAAGAAAGACAGATTGGTTACATGCCTGCTCTAACAGGTTGTGGTTATTCAGAGGTGTGGTCAAGAATGAGCCTGAAACTCAAAGTGAAAAGGTGCATTTTTCTGTCAAATAATTAATCTACGTGTGTAGGAAGGATGGTATTAAACATCATTTTAACTCACTTATTTTGATGCTACACTGACTAGAGAATGACATAAAAAGCCAGACATAAAAGCTGAAATTTAGTTTTTGCTTTAAAATTGAGGTTGAATTAATTCTGTGAATAATTAAAAGCAACAATTACTTGTAATTTTAACAAATATCAAATTGAATCGAAGAATTCTTTATTCATTAAGTTTGAAATTCAGTAGAAAAAAAATCTAAATGTGAAAGTTTATTTTACTTATTGTAATCTGATGCAATTTGCAGCTAATTTAGCATTTTTTTGTCAAATATTTTCAGTGTTTCATGTGACTGTTTTAGTTTGATTATTACAACATTTTTTTGTAGTTGTATCAGCTGAAAAATAAAGAAAATCTAAAATTCTTCTAATATGACTACATTGAAACTGAAGTTTCAGTAGAGATAGAAATAACCTTAACATTAGTAAACCAAAATATTTTTTTGAGAAATGTCATAAATTCTCTTTTTTTATAGCTTACACTTAATTAATACTATTAGATGTCACTTTTATTAGTTTGATTTTTTTTTTTTTAAAGAAAACTTCAACCTAATTTTATTTATTTGTTTGTTTTTTACATTTTTCACATTATGACAAAGTGGTGAAAAGTTCAGTAGTATAAGTCAAAACAGAGGGAATATCCTGAAAGTATTGATTTGTCTGTCTTTTTCATCATCATAGTTCATGTCAGACCTGATTCCAGACACTTTCGTCCTTTTGTTTTCTGACTCCAAACAGAGGGAGGAGGTCCTGGATCCTCTGCTCCTTCCTGAAGGGGTGGTGTTTCGTCCCAGGAAACAGGATGTGGAGCAGCTCAAGCAAAAGGACTTCCTGGGAAAAGCAAAGGTTGAATGATGTGTCACTGATGCGGTGCAGTGAAAATGTTAAATAAAAAACAATACACTGTAACTCAGATCAGACCAGTGTGCTGGATCAGTCATTACTTTATATCTTTATATATACACTTATAATCTATTATATAATACAATGAAGCAGATGTTGACTTTGTCATGACTTTGACAGGTCGTTATTTTAAATGAGAATCAGTTCTCGACTAAATTACCTGGTTAAATAAAAATAAAATAACATATTATAGAAAAAAGAAGGTTAATGTTCAGTTATCTGTGTACCGTCTCTTAATGTAGGTGTAGAGCAAAATGTTGTCCGGAGGTTAAAGTTTAATTTCATAACCAAATCCAGCTTTTAATCCTCAACAATCAAAAGAATGTACTGATCTAAACTGTTTAATACCTGTTGATCCACTAATCCTATCAATACCTGTAAATAATTGGTGTAAAATACAGTTTGACATCTTTTCATGGTCATCAGATATGACCCATTTGAACGTTCAGAGGCTCCGTAGTGAATGTGGAAACACCGTCATCTTCTACAACATTGACTGATATAACCTATGTAGTTTGATAAATGGTAGTGATTTAGGTGCTTGTTGTTATATTCAGTTAATGACGTATTAATGAATAGTGTAATGCTATACTTTTTCTTCCGTTTTTTTCCGTTTTGATATAATAACCTTTGAATTTACTCCGATCTTTTACGAACATGATAAAACAAAAGATAATACTTGTTTTTCACTGAAGAAGTTTGTGTATAAAATAATGAATAGGATAATAAATCACTTAGGTTAGTTGTAAAGTAAAATTCCTTTGGAAGTCATCACAGAAATAGTGCTAATAGATGCAAATGTCAGGCCTACATACCTGTGCATTTCTATTGAATTCGATTAATTTAGACCAGGGGTGTCAAACTCATTTTAGTTCAGGGGCCACATTCAGCTAAATTTGATCGGAAGTGAGCCGAACCAGTAAAATAACATAACATAACATATAAAACAATATAACATAATAATATATAAATAATGTCAACTCCAAACTTTTCTCTGTGTTTCAGAGTGAAAAAAGTGCATTTACATAATGAAAAGTTTAACATCTTCAAACTATCCTTTCAAAAGATGTGAATAACGTGAACAAACTGAAAAAATAAATGTAATTTTAACAATATTCTACCTCAGTTTATCATTTACACATGTTCATTATAACTTACAGATCACAGTGGATGTACAAGTACACAAAACATTTAATAAGACAGAATTTTGTCAAATTGGAAAAAAAAAAAAAAAAAAACCTTTTAAGACATTTCAGGTTGTTCATATTTGTTCAGGTTATTCACATTTTTTTGCGAAATTATACTAGTTAGTGTAAATACATGAAAATATTTACATTTTAAAAGAGAAACATTTGGAGTCGTCATTATTTATATGTTTTTATGATAGTATTTTACTGGTCCTGCCCACTGGAGATTGAATTGGTCTGAATGTGGAACCTGAACTAAAAGAACTGTTAATATCTCAGTGTAATTTTTGCATTTCACAAATTCATCCCAGGGGCCAGACTGGACCCTTTGGTGGGCCGGATTTGGCCCCTGGGCCGCATATTTGACACCTGTGATTTAGACAATCTTCCAGACTTACTTTTCTCTTATGTGTTTTTCTGGAGGGTTCTGCTCAAAACTTTCTTGACATTCAAGATGCATCACACATTCCTGTTATTTGGGATGATTTTGAGAATACTGATGCAAGTTGAAAATAAAAGAATTCACTTGTCTTATTTCATATTTTTTACTGAGGGGGACAAATCCTCATATTATAATTACTGAAGGGGACATATACCTTGCACCCCAACAGAAAAAAAAACAACCTGCACCTGTGCTTGTTCCTGTTCTGAGCTATACTGCAGTGTCTGGAGCAATGTCAAACTCTGGTGTAAATCCAGTTGCATCACATCATTATCCCACTCCCTCTGTTTTATGGATCTAGATCAATCTCCTTTCAACTTCCAATCTATAATCTGATTTAATTGCAAATAGCGTGTTTAAACAGGTCATTAAATTGTGCATTAAAGAGAATCCGAGGTGTGAGGTGGTTTGATTCATTAATTTCTTATGCTTTACCTTCAGGTGATTTCATCCATGATTCCCAATGATGACTTCGGAGGCTTTGAACCTCTGAGGCTGCAGGTAAACCCCACCACACTCCCTGTATGAATAATGAATGAATTAAAGATACAGCTGTCAGTCACTGCTCCTGCTGACGGTCACCCTGTTCGCTTCCATAGAAACCTGGTTACTATGAGCCCAAAGTGGATGGAGCTCAGTGAGTATTAACATCAATCACACAGAAATATATTAGCCCATGAGAAGGTGATGGACACTGTACTTAACAGATTCTGCTTTTAATTTCCTGTTAGGGATTCTCGATACATGCGTATGCGGGTACCTTACATGGCTCAGGGTCCAGGACAGTTGACGGTCCCTGGAGGGGCCATGGTGTTTTTATTCGGGGACGAGGACAGGGATGGCATGGCAACCGTCATATTTGATGGACAGGTGAGGAGGAGGAGTCCCTGCAGAGTTAATAATAGTCACAGATATAACTCTGTGTAAGATGACCACAATGATTTAAGATGTTTATGGCGTTTAAGAACCCAACCTAGTGTTTTTTGTAATGAATTAACAAATAACAGCAGGCCTAGATATATATATGATGTCTATTTTTTTTAATCTATTTATTACAACTATTAGGCTAATGAAAATATATCCGCTAAAAATTTGCTTAGAGGTCTTATGTCTTTGTGCATAAGAAACCAATATAAGTGAATCCCCAAAGGAACTTTGTGTTGGTAAATGCAAGTTATGCAAATTTACGGGATTTCAGTTCTGTTGCAACATGTTGATGGTCATTTGAACTGTTTTTTCAGCTCAAAAATGTCCAGTTTCATCACAATTAATGCTATATTTTCATGTCACAAATGGGAAACTTCTGTTTGAACTGAATTTACCTGAAAAACAAATATTCTATTTTTAGATTCCCCAGTTTTTCTTACAAGATTATATACTACATTTCACGTTTTATTTTTACAGGTTCAATATGGAGTATGGTGCTGATCCATCCTGCTTATGTTACGCCAATACATACATTAAGAATGTCACACCTCACTTTTTAAATCAACAGTTTTCCAATAATAAGCATTTTTATAAAGAAATAACAATTTTACATTGTTATTTCCTCTTTAGTATTATGATAAACTATACAATAAATAATTCTGATCCTAGTTTTTGCACAGGGATCATTTGTGGAAACGGTGACATGGCTGTAGAGCATCAGTATGATGGGATCCACAACAACCATGTCACATCCGTCCACTGACACATTTTAATAATAATAATAATAATAATAATAATAATAATAATAATAATAATGGATTGGATTTATATAGCACCTTTCTAGACACCCAAAGCGCTTTACACTATTGACCCATTATTCATTCGCTCTCACATTCTCCCTCTGGTGGCGGTAAACTACATCTGTAGCCACAGCTGCCCTGGGGCAGACTGACAGTTTGTGTTTTTGTGTCAGCTGTTATTGTCCACAATACTAACATTTATGAATAAGAGGAGAATTAGCAATAGTAAGTACATAAGTTTATTACTAATAAAGTACTGGTACTGACCAGATCATCATGGGTAATGTCACGTCCATCCATTAGCAAAAGTTTTCACATACACGTGCTATTCCAAATCCAATATTTCTGAAAATAGAGCTTCCACTGTCAAATAATATCAGTAGTCTGTGCACAAATGGATTAGCATTATTTCAACACAGTTCTATGCATTTCTCACAACTTTTTTTTTTTTTTTGACAATGGCCACTCATTTGACCCCTAAGTAAATTTTAGCCAATATATGATGTCTGGTTGTTTTTGTTTTTTTTTTTTTTAATCTATTTATTTACAACTATTAGGCTAATGAAAATATATAGAATTTGTAGATTTTTATTCCCAAATTCATGCTTTCACAAGTATGTGTTAATTGGAAGCAGTAGCAGGCTCCAGAGCAGACTATTATGACAGACCCTTATGCATGTCAACATTAACTGCAAACTAGTACAGTATTGTCCCATCTTGTACTAAAATCTAACAGAATTTTGGCACTGGAAAACATTAATATATATGTTATTCTGCCCTCACTTCCTCCCCACATGCCAGTCAAGTGTGGAAACTGACAATTATAAAGTAGCATCAGTAATACACAGAAACAGTTCTATGAAATCCTAATAAAATAAAATATGTTCTTAGACTATAAAATGTCAATTGTGGCTTTAAAGAGAGCTAAAAATCTACCATGCTACTTGCTAACGCTAGCGGGCTAATTTAGCGGCTAGCCAATGCTAACTCATTTATGCTAACACTCTTAAATTTTACAGATTTTACACGTTTAACACAAATAAACGTATTGTCAAAGGTACGCACAGGTGTACCTAACATACATTACATTTTGGAGACTGTGCTCAGTAACGGCAAACAGCTTCTGTGTTGTTTATAGAAGACAGCAGGAAAAAAAAACCTTCCTACTCAGCTTTTTTTTCTTTTTTTTTTCTCAAACTTTATTTACAAGTAGCATATACACATAGAACAGAACATGGCATGGCGAAAACATAGTGTTCGAGATAAGGCAGGAAGAAATTAAATATAAATACACATATAGGTAAGTAAATTAAATAAATAAAAGTAAAGGAATAAACAAGAAGAGAAAAAAATAATAATAATAAAATAAAAATAAATTTAAAAAATTACAACTTAAATTCGTCACATAAGGCTTTAGTCTTCCCAGCTTTAGGGTTAGTGCAAAATTTAAGTGTGTCTAGGTAGGATTCTAAGAAAGATTTAAAAACCACAAAACTGGGTTTCTGATTGACAAATTTGCTGGTATGTATATGAAATTTAACTAATAAGGAAATGAGATTAAGAATAAACAGTTTCTGAGCAGGCAGAGCAGTAATAAAGAAACCAAATAAAATATCTTCAATTTTGAAATTAAAAGAAATATCCAGCTTTCTATTAAAAAAAAAAACCAAGATTGATATTGCACCAAAAAATCTGACAGAATGCACATTCCCAAAACAAATGAGTTCATGTTTCATCCGAATTATGACAAAATGAACAAAGAGGGTAGACATTGATCTTATACTGAACTAAAGCTGAATTAACTGGAGAACACCTGTGGAACAGTTTTAAAGATACCTCTCTCACCTTATTCGAAATAAAAAACTTCCTTGGTAATAACCATACTTTTTCCCATTCCACATCAGAATATAAATTACTCCAGAAAAAGATAGAAGTTGGCTTACAAATTGTATCCCTTCCTACTCAGCTGGTACTTCCGGTTGTGACTTCGCTGACTTGAACCCACTGATGACACAACCGCCTGCATCATCTGTTCATATTCTGGCCTCAGTTTGTGAATTTGTGAAACAGAGGATGGAGGGGGAAGGTACCGCCTTTCTTGCCTCTGATTGGCTAGAAAGTCTCTACTGCGATTGGCTACTTCAATCTTTATTTATTTTATTTCTCTTTATTTATTATTATCTGTATTTTACTTGATCTGGGGCGTTTATGCATGTCCAAGGCAGGCTGTTTATAGTGTTTTTTTTAATTTTACAATCTAGCCAATAGGCGGGCCCCAGAATGTACAGTTGAAAGTGTGGGGCATGACGTAATTTTTAGCCAGTCAAATGAAGGCGTCCACATAGCAGAAAAAGGTATAAATAGGACCCATGTTCCACTGAGAGTCACTCCTCTGTAGGAGATGTGTTGACACTGCGTGGGCTATCGGTGATGGGAGCTACTGTTTGACAGACCCTGGTCAACATGGTACTGGGCCATGTCCCATACAGAGGACCTTTTCGGGACATGGATCTGTGTTCCATAGACCTCTATGGGGCATGGGTCCTATTTATACCTTTTTATGCTGTGCAGACGCCTTCATTTGATTGGCTGAAAAAATACATCATGCCCCACACTTTCAACTGAACACTCTGAGGCCCTGCTATTGGCAAGATTGGAAAATTCGGAAAAAAAAACAAAAAAAACCCACTATAGACAGCCTGCTTTGGACATATGTAAACACCCCAGATCATGTAGCCAAGCGTGGAAGAGCCTTTCTAGCCAATCAGAGGCAAGAAAAGGCAGTACCTTCCCCATACAATTCTTTTTTTTTAAATTGACAATATACACATACAAACAACTTGGCATCTGTATTAAAGAACATACAAAGGCACAGGTGCAAATAGGAGTACATAGATAGATGTCAACATTCATGAAGACTGCAAATTTTGAAAAAAAAAAAAAAAAAAATCTTAAATAAAATGAGCTGGGGGGGGGGCTAGGGCTTGTTCAGCTTTAATGCAGGTTTACTCTTCATATGACTGAGAGTTTTCATACAGAGCAGAAACTCATATGGAAACTGGAAAATGTGGGTTTCATCTTCAAATGTTTACACTTGTGTATGTAAAATTGACCCAGAATGATGATATTATTTAGTAAAAAGCTGTCTTTGACACTGTCTAGTACATGTTCATAAGTAATGTTCATTACAGAAAATTCTTCAGGAAGGCAAACGTTTGTGTGAAGCCAGTCGTAAATGTCCAGTCAGAATGCTTCCACATACATATGACGGAAAAATAAATGAACTGTGGTTTCAGCCCATTACAGAAAACACAGTTATTTGTTTCATTTGTATCATATCACTGTAGGGATAGATTCCATTCAGAATTTTAAAATGAATTTCTTTGGCTTGTGGGTTTAAAGGAAACTTTTAATATTGGGTTTGCAAAATTCGTATAGATTTATGTGTATAAAATTGAGAAACAGAGTTTCTATAGGACAGGATGGGATTCGAATTGTAGTTGAGGATTTTCCTAATTATTTTATTAGGGATTTTTAGTTCTTTAAAGCTGGATCCTCCAATCAGAAGCTGAGGTAAATAAGGTGTGACTGGATTTGGATCCATGAGGATTCCTCTGATTATGTAGAGAATGGAATTCAGAATGGCTTTGATAATGGAATCAAGCAAAATCATATTTCTGACAAAAATCCCTGTACGATAGAATATTTCCACTACTGTTAACTAAATGAATCACAGACCAAATATTTTTCTCCATCCATTCCATGTTAAACAACAATTTTCTCCTGATTGTGATATACCATACAATTCTACATTTCGCAAATTCGCCTTCCGCTTACCGTTTTAACAACACAGCTAAAGCTAACAAAACCATATGTAAATTTAAAATGATTGTGTCGACTGTTGATCGACTCTGGTGCGCTGAAAGATGCTAAATATTAACATGAAGTCTATCCGAGCTAAACTTACATGAAATAACTAAAAAAATAAAAGGGGGAAAAAATGCATGCTACTTCAAATGAATTAAACTGCTCATACAAGTGCTCATATAGCTGTGCATTTAGAAAAAAATTAACTCATATATACAAATTTTTGCAAGACATACAGTTTTAAAAGCTAACTTCTCAGTTCTGTTTTCCTTTATCAGACATGTTTTAATGTGATGTCTTTGTAGAATGTAAACCTTTTTATTTTCAGTCCTAATACACTGAGGCTTTGGTAGTGTTGACCCTGGAGTCTGTTTTGTCCCTGTCTAACATTTAGTCTTTTTTTTTTTTTTTTATTTCAGAGAGGACTTCTGCCAGTGTCCCTGCTCGAACCGGTTGACGTCAAGGCAACCAAAGGAAAAAAGGTGAATGTAATGTACTTTTTTTTCGAAGCTGTAATATGTTGTATGAAGCTTTTGGAAACAGGTACATTTTGTGAAGAGACACAGGGCTTTAGTCGACAGTTTTAATGGTAGAATTTCTCAAATAGCTCCAAACAAGTCAGTATTCTCTGCATCAACCTCGAGATCAGGTAGGAAAACGGTTGAGTCAGTGAAAATACATGAAAGTGGACAAACCATTCCAGCTGCAGTTAACCCCCCCCCGCAAAAAAAAAAACAAAAAAAAAAAACAAAACTAAGAACTCTATTCTTCACTGACAAACATGTTGCTTTCTGTTGTCCAAAAATGATAGGATATTTCAGTGTTTCTTCACAGATGAAAGAGTACAATTTTTGTTCTGGATCTTGTTTTTCAGGGAGTTCCAAATGGGATCCCATTACCACCAGAATTCAAGCCCCCAACTCGCCCAAAGGTGCTCCCCAGCCCTGCACCACCTCCTCGGGGTAAAACAATCACTTTTTCTCCTGCTCTGATTACACTGTTTTCTCTTTAAGGGTTTGGCTTCACCTACATCTGCCTTATTCTTATTCTTTGGTCATGTTGTAGAGCAAGACCAAAACCACATTATTATTATTATTACTATTATTACCTATATACTTGTTTTTTATTGTTGTTACTGTTATCACTTTATTATAACATTTATTCTGTGATTTTATATATATACAGGGTGGGGAAGCAAAATTTACAATGAACATTTAGTTGTTTTTTCTCAGCGGGCACTACGTCAATTGTTTTAAAACCAAACATATATTGATGTCATAATCATACCTAACACTATTATCCATACCTTTTCAGAAACTTTTGCCCATATGAGTAATCAGGAAAGCAAACGTCAAAGAGTGTGTGATTTGCTGAATGCACTCGTCACACCAAAGGAGATTTCAAAAATAGTTGGAGTGTCCATAAAGACTGTTTATAATGGAAAGAAGAGAATGACTATGAGCAAAACTATTACCAGAAAGTCTGGAAGATACTATTAAAGAAGAATGGGAGAAGTTGTCACCCGAATATTTGGGGAACACTTGCGCAAGTTTCAGGAAGCATGTGAAGGCAGTTATTGAGAAAGACGGAGGACACATAGAATAAAAACATTTTCTATTATGTCAATTTTCTTGTGGCAAATAAATTCTCATGACTTTCAATAAACTAATTGGTCATACACTGTCTTTCAATCCCTGCCTCAAAATATTGTAAATTTTGCTTCCCCACCCTGTATATGTTTTATGGATACTTTCATAGCATATATTATACCATTATAACATAATAAGCTACTTATTATATTAATATAATTATTACTACTTTGCCGCTTGTTTCTACTAGTACTTTTCAATGTGCAATTCCAATTTTTCCCCACTGTTTTAATCGTTAGTATATTGCTTTTTTCTTGTGGTATTTCTCGTGTGTGTATCTGGTGTTTGTGCTGCTTCAATTTTCTGAGGGCTCAGCCCAAAGGATCAGAAAACTTCTATTTAATCTAATCTAAAATCTGAGATTACTCACACAACAATGGCATTATGGAAATGAAGTTCTACCAGTGTTATAGATGAGATGAGATAAAATAAGAAAGGATAAGACTTTATTGATCCCACATATATCTGGTTAAGGCTGATAAAGTGCAGGGCAAAGACATGGTACATGCAACAAAGACAGTGCAAAAAAAACATACAAAAGTAATAATAAAACTTGAAAAATAAGCTCTTATATGCTCATTTCTACCCAAAAACAACAAACACAGACATGGCCTAAGACAATGATTTAAAGGTTGCAGTCAGAATAAAATCATGTACATTTTGATCAGAGAAGATGAACTTGATTCACTCCACAATTAACTGATTAAGGCAGACAAAGTGCAGGGAAAAGAAATTGTACATGCAACAAAGACACTGCAAAAAACAAAACAAATAACCCTAATAAAACTGTACAGATTATTAAATCAGAATCTGAATGCTTTATTAATCCCAGAGGGAAATAATGTGTTGCAGTTGCTCCATTCAAGTATAATAAAAAGTAACAGGAAAGAAATTATATGAAAAAAATAAATAAAAATTTGTTACATAAAGCTCTAAATATACAAACATATAAAGACACAATTAGAACAGTGATTTTGACAATGTGTACTAGGCAATAGAGTATCAATATGATAATTAAAAAAATATATACATGAATAAATGTGCAAAAATATCGTCGTGTTATTCCCACTACGCAATGTGACGTCGGAGTGATGTCTTTTCTAAGTCACTTTTGGACGTCCAATTTCAGTCCGTTGAAGGGGTTGTTTTGTAACGCCAGGCGACGTCTTTTTTTTCTGACATCTAATGAACGTCTAATGTTGATGTCCGAGGGATGACATCTTCTGAAATGGGATTTGATCATTTTCCAAAAACTCCATTTGATTCTCTCAGCAGCAGATTGAAGACTCATACCAAATGTGGAACACACAGTTCAAACGAGCTGCTGAGTCAAAGCTACAGCAAAATTAACTGGCATAGAAAACATGTCCTCCACTCTCTGGAAGCATGGAACTACAGTTACACACAAATAAATCACAATTCAATATCCCATTTCCATCTTTATTGAATGGCACACAAACAAAAGGACTTGATCTCACAAAGAGAAATAGGAGGGAGGAGGAGGAGGAGGAGGAGGAAGCTGTGATATCATGTCCTGTTGGCTTAAGATGAACATCCATAAATACAGGGTGGGGAAGCAAAATGTACAATATTTTGAGGCAGGGATTGAAAGACAGTGTATGACCAATTAGTTTATTGACAGTCATGAGAATTTATTTGCCACAAGAAAATGTACATAATAGAAAATGTTTTTATTCTATGTGTCCTCCTTCTTTCTCAATAACTGCCTTCACACGCTTCCTGAAACTTGTGCAAGGGTTCCTCAAATATTCGGGTGACAACTTCTCCCATTCTTCTTTAGTAGTATCTTTAAGAAAGTGGACATTGCTGTGTGATGTTCTATTGGTAGCATGTTCTAAAACGCCCCAAACAGCAGAATCCAGAGGGTTTAGATCTGGGCTAGAAGGCGGCCATAAACACGATTCCCAAAAATTGCTAAAGTTGGATTTGTTGCTGTAAGTGTTTTGGTGTTCTTGTGTAAGATTTTAACTTCAAATCCTATTTTACTGCATTTCTAACGGTCTTGTTGTCTACCTCAAGTTCAATTGCCATTTTTCTCATGGATTTGGTTGGATCCTTTAGGATTTTGGATTTGAGAGTTTTAATAAAAGCTTTGGTACGTTTTTTGTTGCTTCCTCCACTTCCAGACTTTCTTGTAATAGTTTTGCTCATAGTCATTCTCTTCTTTCCATTATAAACAGTCTTTATGGACACTCCAACTATTTTTGAAATCTCCTTTGATGTGACGAGTGCATTCAGCAAATCACACACTCTTTGACGTTTGCTTTCCTGATTACTCATATGGGCAAAAGTTTCTGAAAAGGTATGGATAATAGTGTTAGGTATGATTATGACATCAATATATGTGTGGTTTCAAAACAGTTGACGTAGTGCCTGCTGAGAAAAAACAACTAAATGTTCATTGTAAATTTTGCTTCCCCACCCTGTATGTTTACAGTTGGATGTGTTTTTTACAGTACCGTTCTGGAAACCACAGCTGCCAGTTTTTTTTTCCATAAAAACAACAGGATTTTTTTTTTTTACAGTGTGTCTTTTCTTGTTGTATTTGAAGGAAACAGAATGAGAAATAAATATGTATGTTTATCTCAACCCTGCAAAAACAACCGACTTGGATGCGGCCTACGACTTGTGCAGAGTTGTGTGTGTACAGTGTGTGTACAGTGTGTGTGTGTACAGTGTGTCCTGAGCCTGTACCTGTACTGTGTTCTCTCTGCAGTACCAGTCACCGCAGACACTCCACCACCTTCCTACACCACTGCCACCCACTCAGCGCCGCTGTCCTCAGAGCCTCCGACGTACACCGCCAACGCAGCCAGCGACCAGGTAACCCCACCCCCACCTCCACCTCCACCCCCCTCCCATCTCTGTTTCACCGAGCGAGCACATCAAAGCATCACATCCAGCTTATTACGACACACACCTACAGTGGAGTCTCCAACAAGTTGTTTTTGATCTAAAAATAGACAGATTGTGTGGACTGGTTATTGTAGAGTTGAACCTAATAGCAGATGGGGGTGGGTGGGGGTGGGGGGATATGGGGGGGGTGATGTGTCCCGATTAAGTCACACTGGTGCTCAGGGGAGGCAGAGGTAGTCAGCATTTGGATATAAATATTCTCTGAACTATTTGAGGGCTTTTGGTGCCTCAGCATGCTAAAAGTGACCTGGAAACATTTATTTTTATGTGAAATAAGTAATGAAATTCCTGCTCTACATTTACCGTGAAATAACAGTTTCTTTCCGTTCAAGTGATGCTCAGGGGAGATCTCAGCTCAAGCCTTCATGTCTTCCAGGAGTTAAACCATGGCAACCTGCTGCGAGGAGAACAAAAGCAACACTCGTTTAATCAGTGTGATTAATTAGCTGAATCATTACGAACAGGGAATAAGTGGCATTAACGCAGAAACACGCCACCACGAGAATTTATCTTCTGTTTCTCTTTGAGCCAGAGACAATAACCAGCTTAGGTGTTTCAATCACCAGATAAGTGTTGCAAAAAAAAAACCAACAAAAAAAAACAAACATGTAAGAATCTTCTAATAAGTTAAAAAAACAAACAAAAAAAAAAATTGTTGGTAGTTGTCGGTCAAAAGCTGCAGATGATGACTTTAATTCCTCTGTTGCTCTGAGCCCTGTCTTTAATTACAGTTTTAATTGGATTTTCATTTCTGTCAATATTCTGCACCACGTCTTCACAAGTCGTTAAGTAATCCTCGAACATCCTAAAGTGGTCTCCATGTGGCCTTCAGGGGCCTAAATAGAAATAGAAACCCCTACCCTGTGTCACCATGTAAGAAAAAAAAAAAGACATGAGACGAATGTACAGTTAAACAGTTTACAAGCCCACTTTAAAAATATTAGAAAAGGAGATGAAAGTGGATAATGAAGAGGCTCTTTTAGGAGACACAAGACGTTCAGGATGAAAAG
Organism: Sphaeramia orbicularis; assembly: GCF_902148855.1. NCBI lineage: Eukaryota > Metazoa > Chordata > Actinopteri > Kurtiformes > Apogonidae > Sphaeramia > Sphaeramia orbicularis. The sequence goes on along the minus strand of NC_043965.1, from coordinate 7,515,957 downwards.
CGTTTAGTCAGATGAACAATTAAAGATGAGGATTTAACAAGGGTTTACACCACAGGTGTCAAACATGCGGCCCAGGGGCCAAATCCAGCCCACCGAAGGGTCCAGTCCGGCCCTAAGGATGAATTTGAGAAATGCAAAAATTACACTGAAGATACTGACAATCTTTTCGTTTCAGGTTCCACATTCAGACCAATTCAATCTCAAGTGGGCGGGACTGTAAAATACGATCATAATAACTTATAAATAATGACAACTCCAAATTTTTCTCTTTGTAAATGTCAATATTTTCATGCATTTACACTAAAACGAAGTTTAATTTAGCAAAAAATGTGAATAACTTGAAATGTCTTAAGAGAAGTAAGTACAATTTTAACAAGATTCTGCCTGTTACTAAATGTTTTGTGTATTTGTAGATCCACTGTGATCTGTAAGCTGTAATGCACATGTGTAAACGTTAAACTGAGGCAGAATATTGTTAAAATTACCCTTTTTTTTTCCGGTTTGTTCATGTTATTCACATCTTTTGAAAGGATAGTTTGTAGATGTAAACCTTCTCATCATGTAAATTTACTTTTTTTTGCTCTAAAACATAGAGAAAAGTTTGGAGTTGACATTATTTATATATTATCTAAATTTAGCTGAATGTGGCCCTTGAACTATAATGAGTTTGACACCCCTGGTTTAGACCAAGGGGTAAGACTCATGTTAGTTCTCAAGTGGCTCAGACCAGTAAAATAATAAAATAATAACCTATAAATAATGACAAGTCCAAAGTGTTCTCTGTGTTTTGAGTTTGGAAAAAGTCAAATTACATTATGATAATGTTTACATGTGCAAACTGTCCTTTATCTATATATCTATTAAAAAAAAAAAAATCTTGAATTTCCCTCGGTATCTGTCTGTCTGTCTGTCTGTCTGTCTGTCTGTCTGTCTGTCTGTCTGTCTGTCTGTCTATCTATCTATCTATCTATCTATCTATCTATCTATCTATCACAATGTGAGTGACATGAAAAATGCGAAATTCATTCAGAAAAATAAGTGCAATTTTAACAATATTTTGCCACAGTTTATGTGCTACAACTTCTCTCACAGTGGATCTACAAGAGCACAAAACATTTAGTAATTTTCCGAAATTTGAGAAACATGATCACAATTAACAGAAAAATATAACGAAAAACAACAAATATAAACAAAATAAAGAACAACAAGAACAAAACTTGTACAAAAATGAACAAAAATTTGAGAAATAAAAAACAAAATGAACAGAAATAAACTAAAAAGACATACATGTTTCGTTTTTTTTTTGTATTTCATAAACTTGAGTGATTAACAAAAAACTCACTCAATAATTGTTCATTTTTAACCCTTTAAATGTCATGTTTGTTATGTAAACAAACCACAGTTCTTGATGCAAAAAAACAAAAACTTTTTTTTTCAATATACTACATAAAAATTAGGTTTTTTTTTATATGCAATATGCAAAATTATTTTTTGTGCTAGGTCAAATGTTCCAAAATATGTCAATGTGTATGTTTTACTCACTTCGTAGAAGGGTGCTACTGAAGTATTTGCCATTGTTTATAATGTGCTGATCTTAGTGGCTGGGTCAAAATATAAAAACCCCACAGAAATGAACAACTTTTCAATTCTAACCTAATACGAATTGTGAAAAATAATCTGACCTTTTATAACATGAAGGTTAAAGTGTGCATAATATGCTCACCCAGATACTGGGAGGTTAAAGCTGTGGTTGACCACCAGTAGGTTCAACAGTGAAAGGGCTGGTGATGTTAACTAGTAGGTTTAACCTGTTGAATTAACATGGTTTCTGGTATTTTTACCTGTTAGTGATGCATGGAGAGGTAAAACAAACAAAAAAAAAGTCATATGAAAAACAAAACAAAGATTTCCAGACGTATTATACACAAAACCGTATGTAAACCCACAGCCTTGAGTTGTAATAATATAAGCATTAGAACTGGAACATAGAAGTGGATTAAGTGTAGCAGCACAAACAGCTTCAGAATATTCTCCTTAAGTAGATGCAGGATGATAGCAACGCTTCATGAATACAAAAACCTGAACAAGAAACGAACGGAAAGAAACACTTGACAAATGCAGAGTAAAAATGAGGATCATAAGTCTTTTCCGTCTAGTTCACAATTAAACATTTTTTATTCTGTGTTAAATGGTATCTTAACTGGAGGTGGAGCAGCTGTGAAGGGCCCAGTTTTGTTTCTACATTATAAAAATTTAAAAAGTGTATTCATGCAGGATTATAAAAGAGGCTGTTTTATTCATGACAATATGTGTCCAAATGAGTCACGTTGGACACATATTGTCTCCATCTTCAGACCTGTCTCTAAAAGTCCTGATAAGTAGACCCGATCACAGCCAGGCTTTCAACGTGGTCACAATGTTACCATGGCTGTAATGGGACTAGTACAAAGGCTGAACCCAAATGCAAGACCAGAACACAGATGACCAATTGAGAGTGTTTATTAAACACAATCACAGTAGTAAAAACACAGCACAAAATAGTTAACACGTCTATGAAGGCGTGTGATTCTGGACTCTTCGTCCAGGCTGTGAGCGGGGAATATGGATGGTCAGCACGGCCGAGCCGGAGGATTCCCGTCAACACCCCGACTAGGGCAAAACAGAGGATAGTCAAAAAACAAGCCAGGTCAAACACAGGAGGGCAATTCAGGAGGCAACAGGACATGAGGGAAAGGCTACTCACAGTCAAGGTCCAGGCGAGGGTCGAAACACAAGGTAACACGTTGGAGGCTGAGGTAGTCAGGGAATAGGCAGAATAAGAAGTCGATGTACGAACCAGGTCAGAACCAGACGAGCAGGCAGACGAGGAACAGGCAGAATCAGTGGTCGGAAGGCAAAACGGGTCAAAACGGGCAGACAGACTGACAGGTATCCAAAAACGCTGGTAAGTGAGCACACAAAGGTAGAACACAAACTGGCAAAGGAACAGGGGAAAACACAGGGTTTAAATACACAAGAGGGAGGGAAGACAATTGGACACAGGTGGAGATAATCAGGGAGGAGTCAGGTAATCAGGAGCAGCTGCAACAATCAAGGAGGGGAAGTAAAAACACCAGACATGACACAAGAGGGAAACTTAACAAAATAAAACAGGAAATGACAGACAAAACAGAAAAGACAGACACAGTCTGGGAGCAGACATGACAATGGCGACCCGGTCCTGTTGAACCGCCAGCCTCCAGTTTCATTTTTGCATTACGTTCACATCATTTAATCGAAGTTCCATTTATAGAATAAAAAAAAACCCCACAATATATGACTGAATGTATCTTCAAGAAGGCTTCATACAAATGTAATGTCCTTATTTTATGATATAAAAGTACAACTTCAAGTGTTGATGTTTGTATTTATGCTCATAAATGTTTGTGGCATTTAGATATTATATTATATTACATATTTATATTACCCATATGATAAAAAGCTGATATTTTGAGACTAAAGAAAAAGTCGGTTCTAGAAGAATGAAGTCATATTTTGAGAAAAAAATAGTATGAAAGTTAGAACAAAAAAAGAAAAAAGGTTAAAATATTACAAGAATGAAGTCATAATATTTAAAGAAATTAGTCACAATATTGTGATAATAGTCATGATATTAGAAGTCAAACTAATATTTAAAAAAAATGTTATATTTCCAGACAAAAATCATAATATTACAAAAATAAAACTGTAAGAGAAAGTGTTTTTTTTTTTTCTGGTAAAAGGCTTATTATTATGGAATTTGTCAAAATTGTATTTATAGCTTTATTGTTTTACCACATTGTTTGACTCTAAGACATCTACATTTATTTGAGAAATAAAGATACATTTTAGTATAAATTTAGCAACATTTTAGAAAATGTTGCTAGACCAGGGTACTCAAACTCATTTTCTTTCAGGGGCCACATTCAGCCCGATTTGATCTCCAGTGGGCCGGACCAGTAAAATAATAGCATAATAACCTATAAATAATGACAACTCTAAAGTGTTTTAGTGCAAAACATTAAATTAGGAAAATACTTTTATAAACTATCTAAACAAAAAAGATGTGAATAACCTGAAAAAAACTAAATTTCTTAAGACACATTAAGTGCCATTTTAACAATATTATGCCTCAATTTATCATTTCTACATTTACATCATGGATCAGATCTACAAAGACACTAAACACTTAGCAACAGGCAGAAAATTGTTGAAATTGTGCTTAATTTTCTTTAGACATTTCAGGTTGTTCATATTTGTTCAGATTATTCACATTTTATTGTTACAGGATAGTTTATAAATGTAAATATTTTAATAATTTTTTAATGTTATTTTTGCACTAAAACTAAGACAAAAATTTGAAGTTGTCATTATTTATAGGCATAGTGTAATAGGTTTTTTTTTCACATCAAACCGGGAAGAAAATATGCAATATGTAAAAAAATCCTGTTGTTTTTACGGAAAAAAAAAAACTGGCAGCTGTAAACATCCAACTGTAAACATATTTACAGAGTAACATGTAGATTTAACATTTTAAACATGTTGAGTTAAATGGTAAATGGACTGCTCTTATTCAGTGCATTTTCTACACCTTCATGGTGTCCAAAGCCACCAGGTCAATTTAGGGTTTAGCATCTTCCATGGACACTTTGACATATGGACAGTCTGAGCCAAGATTTGAACCACCAACCCTTTGGTTACTGGATGAGCCGCTCTACCAACTCTACCAACCCATTCATTTACAAACTTAAAATGTAAATGTCGGGTCGGTGGGGAGTCTTTGCCCCAAGTGGAGGAGTTTAAGTATCTCGGGGTCTTGTTCACGAGTGAGGGAAGGATGGAGCGTGAGATTGACAGACGGATCGGTGCAGCGTCTGCAGTGATGCAGTCGCTGTACCGGTCGGTTGTGGTAAAGAAGGAGCTGAGCCGAGAGGCGAAGCTCTCAATTTACCGGTCAATCTACATTCCTACCCTCACCTATGGTCATGAGCTTTGGGTCATGACCGAAAGGACCAGATCCCGGATACAAGCGGTCGAAATGAGTTTCCTCCGTCGGGTGGCTGGGCGCACCCTTAGGGATAGGGTGAGGAGCTCAGTCACCAGGGAGGAGCTCGAAGTGGAGCCGCTGCTCCTCCACGTCGAGAGGGGCCAGCTGAGGTGGCTCGGGCATCTGTTTCGGATGCCTCCTGGACGCCTCCCTGGGGAGGTGTTCCGGGCATGTCCCACCGGGAGGAGACCTCGGGGAAGACCCAGGACACGTTGGAGAGACTATGTCTCTCGGCTGGCCTGGGAACGCCTCGGGATCCCCCCGGAAGAGCTGGAGGAGGTGTCTGGGGAGAGGGAAGTCTGGGCATCCCTGCTTAGACTGTTACCCCCGCGACCCGGCCCCGGATAAGCGGAAGAGAATGGATGGATGGATGGATTGTTAAATGTTTACTTTTTTTTAAATAACTTTTTTATTAAAAAAAAAAGCAAATAGGCCGTTATTTCAACAGTATGGTCTTGCAATTTAAACAGCATCACATTGTTTTTCAATTTACAGTTTTATTTTCTAAAAGCAATAGAAATACATCATTTCTACATACAAATCTGGTTTTGTTCACATACTCTTCCTGTAAAAACTACAGCTATTTTGATTCAATCGTTAACACAAATATCTTTTCAAATAAACAACTTTCCTTTGTATTGTCACTTACAGTGTTTTAATGTTGCAATTTTACAACTTTTTGTGTTAATTCTACAGTCATTTTTTACAGTGTGGAGTCATTATTATTTGTAGGTTATTATGCTATTATTTTACTGAAGATCATATTAATCTGTATGTGGAACCTGAACTAAAATGAGTCCAACAGCCTTGACTGTGGAATTTTTGCACTTTGCAAATTCATTGCATTTGGTCCCCGGGCCACATGTTTGAGACCCCTGTGCTAGACTAATTTTCTTGCAGGTAAAAATTCCAACTTTATTGCTGTAATATTTTGTTTTTTTCCTCTTAATCATATGATAATAATGTCAAAGTATCTATTTTTTAGTCCTCACTGTAGCTTTAACAGTTATGTGTGGATAAATATATCTTGTTTTATAATTTACCTGCACTTTGGGAGGTTTTTATAACAGATACTGACTGGTTATGTAACTACTGATGCTTCAACATAAAAGCTGAATACAATGGGTCGACACTGACTGGACCAGATCAGTATTTCCAATAAAACCTTCATTCATGTCTTGTTTTTTTTTTTTTTTTTCACGATTCTCTTGTTGTGCTCAGTTTGCAGATGCGTCTGAGGGGGTGGAGGCATCCTTTGTCGTGGTCAAAGTCCACTTCACGTACACCGTGGCCCTGTCCTTCCCCCTGGACACGAGGCATGATGAGCTGAAGGAAAGCATCGCTCAGAAACTGGGCCAGCCGGCGTCTCAGCTGCGCCTCAGGTAACCTCAGGAACGCCAACCCACTTCTGTCTCCTTCACTTTCAACAAGTGATGCTTCCTCTCTAAAAATAAGCTTTTCTTTGTCCGATCCACCCCGTGGGTCCGCTGTCTGTCCTGCTATGAAAACCTACCATTACACAGCCGACACTGAAGCTGTAGCTCCAGGGGAAAAAAAAAAACAGTCAGTGAACGCAGCATGGTTGACACTGTACCAACATAGAAATACTACACAAATATGACAAGAAGAAGAAAGGGGGTAACGGAGGACAAACACTTCATTACTCATGTTCTCAGGCATCTGGACTTTAATATATTTATCTTTATTTAACCAGGATATTTAATATATTAGTGGGGTTTTTTTTGTTTGTTTGTTTTTAGCAAATATTTAATAGTTGTCCAACCTTTTGCTTTTACCTCATAGATTTCAGGTCAAGGTTATAATAGTTTTGGATTTTTCATTATAGTTTAGTTTTATTTAGTTTTGACTTTTTTTTTCTCTAATTCAGTTAGTTTTAATTAGTTTTTAGAGCAGGTTTGCTAGTTTTTATTAGTTTTTGTTATTTTCTAAATGCTTAGTTTTAGTTTTATTATATCTTTTATCTTCTTCGCCGTCAAATTCATATAAATCCCAGACAGGACTCTGCTGCTTTCTCCCAACTTTAGTCTCCATGTTTCCAGGTAGAGTGGGGACCACAAGATGACTCTAAATGACAAGTAACAAGAAGTGACGGACCGTTAAATATCATACGGTGCCAGCAGCTAAAATTGCTTGAGGGAAATAAATGGATTTCATATCAATCCGACATTGACAAAGACAAAAACGAAGGGAATTTTATCTATAATTTTTATCAGTTTTAGTTAGTTTTGTAAACACACAATACAGTTTCAGTTAGTTATCGTTTTTTTCTTTTAATTATAGTTTTTATTTATTTCAGTTAAGGAAAATGTTTTTACAATTCTAGTTTTCGTCATTTTGTTAGTTTTCGTTAACGATAATAACCTTGTTTCAGGGGTGTCAAACATAAGTGTCCAATCCGGCCCGTGGGATAAATTTATGAAATACAAAAATTACACTGAAGACATTAACAGTCAAGGATCTCTTTTAGTTCAGGTTTCACATACAGATCAGTGTGATCTCAAATGGGTCAAACCAGGAAAATATTATCATAATAACCTATAAATAATGATGACTCCATTTTTTTCCCCTTTGTTTTAGTGTAAAAAAGTTAAATTACATGGAATTGTTGACATTTACAAACTATCTTTTTACAGAAAAATGTGAATAAACAAATAAAAACAAATATAAACAACCTGAAATGTCTTAAGTGTAATTTTAATAATATTCTGCCTGTTACTAAATGTTATGTGTATTTGTAAATCCACTGTGATCTGTAAGTTGTAATACACACATGTATAAATGATAAACTGAGGTATAATATTGTTAAAACTCACTTATTTTTCTTAAGGAATTTCAGGTTGTTCAGGTTGTTCACATTTTTAAAAAAGATGCTTTGTTGATTTAAACATTTTCATAATATAATTTTACTTTTTTCACTCTAAAACATAGATAAAAGTTTGGAGTTGATATTATTTATGTTATTATGTTATTATTTTACTGGTCTCACCCACTTAAGATCATATTGGACTGAATGTGGCCCCTAAACTGAGATGAGTTTGACACCGCTGATATATTTTAACACTAATATCAGTATTTTTTAGTCATTATGACGATTCCTTAGAGAATCCATTGTTGCACATCGCATATGAGACATGAAATAAAACAGAGACAACATAAAGGATGTAAAAGGTGACAATGAAACAGAAGACAGAACAAGATAAAAATGGAGGCGATAAAATTAAAAATGATGTAAAATGGAAAAAAAGCATAAAAAATGAAGAATGACAAAGGTTAAAACCATTAAAATGTATAAAAGATGAAAACAACGTAAAAGACAAAATGACATAAACATGACAAAAACATAAAATAAGAGGGAAATGAAGTAAAAGATATGAGATGAAAACAAAATAAAAGACAGAAAAGATGAAAATGAGACAAAATTGAGACAAAAATTATGTAAAAGATGAAAAAGACATAAAAAGACATTAAATCAACATGTAGATGCAACAGATGAAAACAATATAAAACAATAAATTACATTAAAAAGCTTAAAACTTAAGAGATGAAAATGAAACGATCGACATAAGGTGAGTAAAAAGACATGATAGATGTAAAAAGGTGAAAATTACATTAAACATGAAACACGACAAAAACAACACAAAGCGTAAATTATGCAACACGTAAAACAGCAGAACAACAACAGAGTATTTACTGTGAGTTCATTTCAGAGTCAATAAATAATGCATGAAATAACAACATATAAGGATGCTAGTAAACACCTTTTAGGTCTGAATCAGGTGTGTATTTGTTCCCGTCCAGACGTCGGCAGCATGGCTCCAGAGTGCTGACTCCTCTGGAGGGGGGGGCGGAAGAGGGACTCACCCTGCAGGAGGTGTCCGAGGCTGGAAGAGTCACACTGTGGTGTCAGGTGAGGAATCACTGCACATCTAGCACCTTCTCATCATCCTGTCAAACATCTGCGCCCAGGTCTGCGGGGTTTTATACCCTTCACCACATCGGCTTCCACCTTTAGAAAAGTAGCATTAACATTAATATGTGATAGAACCATTTTACATGAATTAACCCTTTCATGCATAGTGGTCACTACACTGGACAGTTCTTCTCCAGCTGTTCTCTTGTATATTCATGGTTTTTGTTGTTTTAGTTCCATATCAGCCAACACAGTGGACGCTCATGCATCATCCCATAAATTGCAATTCATACCATTATTGTAACTTTGCTGTTCTTGATAAACCTGATCTGCACTAACATGTTTGAGTGTAAATCAATTATTTGTAAGACAAAAAGTTTTTTTTTTTTTGCATATTATCTACATGAAGTGAGTAATGACTATCATTAGAATATGTTAAAATGTGAGAAAACATCAGATTAACAGGATTAAAATGTTTTTATTTCATTATTTTAATCTCACTTTCTGATACTGGGTTTTAAACATGTTTCTTTACTTCAAAAATTAAATGCATGGACAGTTTTGTAACTACACGAAAAAAACAAACTCAATCACAATTTTTTTTTCATGCCTAAAGCGGAATAAAAACACTTAAGAAAAAAATCTTGGCAAAGGTTCTCATAATTCATGCATGAAAGGGTTAAAAATATACATAAAAAAATACACAAATTCATACAAATGCCATAATATCTTCAAAATGGAGTCGACTGAAGCAAAAAGCTTATTCATTCCTACTCCAAATTCAACTTATTACAACACACACAAAATATACTAATCTGTATTAATACAGCATGTATATATGTTTATATCACAGTATAATAATTAGCATATATATATATATATATACACACACACACACACGTATATATATATAATTCTACATCATAATCCAATACATATGCGCTAAATATAAATCCATACAAATACAATACACAATTTGCCATGGATTATAATTCCAAATAACTTTCCTTGTAATTTATACTATATATGAGTATTTCCATTGGGTTTTTATATAACCCACAAACTACATTAGTTTATATAAATATGCATGTATTCCACTGCATATTAGCCAAGTAATGTTCAAGTTCATCAGTTCATCAGTGTCATCAGAGTTTACGTCCACCTTCTTCCATAAACCTCTTCAGAGAAAGTTCCATGAACATTTATTTAAAGTGATTAATGTTTATACTTTCCTTCCAAACTGTTCCACAAATTCACAAACATATTGTTCTGCACAGTTTCATTGTTGTTTGTACCTTGAGTTTTTTTGTTTTTTTTTTCCAAATTGAGTTATTCCCCCATCTTTCTGTCAAGATTTTTTGGATATTGCCTAGAAGTAGATTATTTCTTGCCTTGTACATTATTTAGACAGTCTCAAAATTTGACCAAGCATTGAAGTTACAGTAGGTGCAGGTAGAACCGTTTAATATTACAATACTATGTTTAAAACCGTTGGAATTATTTGCTGAATTGGCCTCTGATTGGGTAGTTGAGGTCACATGACAATATGTTACTGTAACATGTGAGAACAACATGTGAAAGTGAATACATTTGTCTTTTGTGACAGAATCACACAGAAACAGAGGTACTTTTCTGCCATTTTGCACTGAAATCTAACCGAGTAAAAAAAAAACTGACAAAAATGCTCAAGTATAGCAGAGACATACAGCTTAAAAACTTAATCCATCTCCATCCGTCTTGCTCTTTAAAGAAACATTAATCCATCACCACTTTGAATCCTCACATTGCATTTAAATTAATTAAGACACATGGACATAGTTTAAGACAAGGTAAAAAATACTCTGCCTTTCCTCCCGTACATTTATTCATTTTGACCTCCTTCTACAATCCATGCTCTCTGAAAATGCAAATATATATTTTTTTAAAGTTCCAGCAGTTCCTTAGTCTTGCAGAACTATCTCTACACTCCAGGTCTGGCACCGTCCCCCGTCCTCATGGAAAAAAGGGAAAAACTTCTCTGGGTTGTTTGGCTCCTCTTTCCTTCTTTGAACAAATGGAACTTGTCTTGGCTCAATGGGACTGGACTCAGTGACACTGACTTTGCAGAGTTGCATCAGGGGAGAAGTTATTTTGGTGGAGAAGTGAGGAGTGGTGTTAAAATGAATATGTCCCAGCGACAGAAATGTCCACATAAGGAGTCAAAACCTGCCATTTGAGCGGGTATTTACAGCGCAGAGGTTGTTATTGTTGTGTTGCATCCCATGGAGACTTTAGCACAATAACAGAGGAAAAAAAAACTAGAATATTCACTCAAGCAAAACTTTTTGATTTGCAAAAGATTTAGAGGTGCAAAACCCTTGGACTTGCAAATAAACTTATAAAATGACAAAACATTTCGGCCTGCAAGCAGAAGTTTCAGATTGGAAATGAAAGAAAATGAGAACAGTCGATTTTGTTATGCTTAAAAATCTTGAAACCTTCATTTTTGTTTTCAAATCTAGATTTTTTGTTTGCCTTTTTCCCCTTTACTTGCATAATAAAGACACAAAATTATCTTCATAACATTCAGACTGCAGGCAAATCTGGCCCAAATCCGATTTTTCTGTCTATATATGACCTGTATCCGATCTATTAAAGACAGTTTGAACAGCACAAATCCGATTTTTTTCAAATCTGACCCAGGCCACTTTCATATGTGGTCAAAAATCCAATATGTATCCGATATTTTGCCATGCATCTTCAGTCTGAACGGCCAGGTCGCATTTATCCGACCTTTACGTCATTGAAATGCAACAAACGTCACAATTCTGTGTCCCAGGAGGAGAAGCAGCGGGAAAAACATATTTACTTCCATAAAAACAGCATGGTCATGTATTGCGTCAGGACCTCGTCTGCGTATGTGGGTCACTTCAGGGTCACATTCAGTTCATACTCATAACTGACAGAAGTCGCATTTAATGTGTAATATGAACGAGCACACAAAAAAATCGGATTTAACATAAAAATCCAAATTGTGCACCAAGACCTACAGTCTGAACGCAACCTTATTTGCATGGATGTCAGTACGAGAATACTCATGCGTTTAATGCAAAATCAGTCACTTATATATATATTCATATGTATACAAATAAATATAGTTGCAGAAATCATTTAACCCTTTATAATCCACTCGTAGAAATACTCTGACGTTCAAAATTTCAACCTTAGTGTGTTATTGGAAGACCTAACAAATATCTGGTACATCCTGGGGGGAAATATATTGAAATTTCTCTTTTATTATTGGGTCTAACAAAGCTGGCAAAGTGTCAGACACCAAAATAAACCCAGTTTCACGAAAAGATCCAAATATGTAAATTAAAAAAAAAAAAAAAGAAGAAAAACAGAAGGTGTTTGCAAACAATTAACAGGTTCTATCCATTCTTTGTGGATTTGGTCCCAAGTTGACGAAGTGATTTTTAAGGTAAAATGACACTAAGTTTTAAAAAAATATTTTAAACCAACAGATAAAACAATACCGTAAAACACAATTAAAAACTTGGTAAAGAACCAGTTTGTTAATGTCATAGTGGAATATAAAGGGTTAAAAGGCCAGAGATGTATATATGTGCCAAATCATTCAGAGAAATACTCAGTTTTAAAAGGTCAATATGAGAAGTCAGCACATAAGTAAAAGTACAGAGGAAAAAACAGTTTTTGATTTGAGTTTTACAAATTAAACAAACCAAAAGATAGTTAACAATGTTCTTCATAACTGTGTCAAGACAGAAACCGTTTGCTAAGCCCATTACAAACGACCCACTCAGCATAAAACAGAAAAAGTTACAAATCAACTAAAATATTTAGCAGCAAAGACAGAAACAGAGATTAATGACAGTAAATATTAGACTTCATTCATCAGATAAACATAAACCCAACTCTAGAACTAATATTCATCTAACTCTATGTCTTCTGAATGTAAAATACGAGCAGCTTTGTTGAAAAATCGAAACTTTGCTTTAACAGAGAAGAAAACTGAGGCATCAGAGTGTGCTCAGTAATGTGTATGAATTCAGTGAAAGCCTGTGGAAGTGCACCTGCAATCTGTGTTCAACTCATTATGTTGTTAGTTCAGTTGGAATAAGAGCAGATGGTGGAGGGATTGTCTCTCAGATGCAGTTACAGCTGTCAGTGACATGTCAGGTCTGAACAAAAATAAGAGCAGCCAGAGGCGAATTAAAGTAGGACAACAAAAATGGAAAGAGTATTCAGATACAGTGTGAAAATACTCCATTACAGTACAAACATTATGTGTTTTGAGGAAAACATATTTAAAATGGAGCTGAAACACTAGACAATACAACTGTGGTTCATTTAGTTTCTACCATATGGCACTTGAATTTATCAGAAAACTAGATTGTTTTTCCTTTTGTCACCAGCAGGGGGCAGCCATCTTGAAACTAACAAGCTGATGATGTCCCTGAGGTTAGGTTTGTTTAGAGCCCAGTGAAATGTTTTAAAACCACCTGGCTTGTCGAACTCCAGTTCACGACACAAATGCGGGAAAGCTCCTTAAGCCTACCGCTGTTGTATCTAAGACTTCACCCACTTAGTGTGACTTCTTTTGTTTTCTCCTACTACATCTTTCTTCTTCCACAATAAGAAGCCCGAGAGCTGACAACGCCAGTATCTTTTTATTACTAGCCATCCATTCAACGAGTACAACAACAGTATTCTACTCAACACTCTCTGCTGACAACAGTGAGCGACGAGTCAGCGAGCTCTGTGTTTTGGACTAGAGCAGTGTTTTTTCAACCTCGCCCCCACGTGGGGTCGCCAGGAATTCAAATGGGGTCGCTTGAAATTTCTAGTAATTGATAAAAATAAAATAAAAACTTACTAATAAAAAATATATGGTGAGTTGACAGAGACAATCCCAATCCATAAACGACATGATAAACTATGAAGCTGAAACTGAAGCACCGTGGTACTGTTTCTCTGTCAAATGTTCATTGTGGTCAGTTTCAGATGCTGCAGCTCTTTCATAATTCATAGTTTGAGTTTTTGTTTGTTCAGTATTAATTGTCAGCCTTGTAAATCCAAGATGGACTGACTGTACATATCCTGACCAAGGAAAATCAAATTCTCACTTCGTGCAGTAATCTACACCTGGCTTTCCTGCCTCCATCTATAATAATATACATTATATAGACTAAATGTCCTCTAAAATTAATATTTATTTGCAACATAGTATAGCAAACTATTACATGATCAAAAACAAATTAATTTTAGCCAAAAAAAAAAAAACATATCCGTTTTGAATGTCTGGGGTTCCCAGAAATTTGTGATGTTAAAATGGGGTCACGAGCCAAAAAAGGTTGGAAACCACTGGTCTAGAGAGATGTTCCGTCATTTCCGGTTTTTGTTTTTTTTGGGCCACAATACAGATTAGCACCACCTGCTGTTATGGAGACATTACATCACGTGCAAGTGCAGAACGTACGCTCAAGTCAGTAGTCAATTTGGTGAGTTCTTCACACTTTTTTGACCGTGTCAGGGAGACGGAAGGTTGGGTTACCTTTTCTGGTGACGATCGGTTGTCGGGTTGGTGCGTCTTCACCCTATGGCTCAGTCACAAATGCTCTTATGAATGGCTACGAACACTGTGCGAATGATTTTTGGACCATTTCGTACAACCTTCTGAAGGCGGCCTTATAAGAACAGAGGGTTCGTAGACCGTTCCTAAGTTCATAGCCAGGTGGATGATTTGTGTAGGATTTTCTACGAACCTGCAATGAAATCCCCTTTCATGGGGTTATTAAATTAAATATAGGAAAACACCTGATTATTACTAAAAAATGCAAAATACTTAGCATAATATTATAATAAATGGTGATAAATCACTTTAGAAAGTGTTAAAAATAGAGAAAAATTCATTTGGGAACTGCCGCTAAAGTAACACTGGGTCTTTACAGGTTAAAGTGGATTCAGATATTGTGTTTAATTTCTAGCTTATCATCTGTGTATTATCATACCTCAGAAAGAAGACCCGCTGACCGACCGTCCCATCCTCTACCAGATGGTGGCGCTGTACGATTACGCCGCCCAGGGCCCAGAGGACCTGGAGTTCAGCGAAGGAGACACAATCGACATCCTGGGTGAAGGTCAGGTTCCTGCAGGTCGAATACACACCTGAAATCTTCTTGGATTTGTGTCTTCATGTCTGTCTCGTCCTGTTTTGCAGTTAATGATGAGTGGCTGGAGGGACACTGTGCAGGAAACATCGGCATCTTCCCCAGCTGCTTCGCCTACAGGGAGAACATCAGTGTCACTGAGACCTCTGTGCTTTAAAACCAGAATGCAAATCCATTTATTTACCTGTGAAGAGTCACCGTTTACCTCACACTGACATTCCCCACTGTGTTTCTGTCTCGTGTGGTGTTCATGGAACCTCAGAGTTGCTGTATTTTCTGCTTGTCTTTACCTGATCTTTTTCCTGTTTCATTCTTTCATGTCTGATGTGATTAAATTTGCAAAACATAAAAAAAACAACATATTGATTAGTCATTTTCTCTAACACAGACACATCAAAATTTAGAATAGAATAGACTTTATTTTCATTGTGTGTACAGTGAAATTAGGAGTGCTACCCCAACAATAAAAAAAAATCAGAAACTAAAAATTGAGTTAATATAAAAATACAAAAACTAAAAATAAAATTAGAAAATCGAATATAAAATTTGACAAAAGTAAAATAAGAGCTAAAGTAGAATAAAAAAAAATAGACAAAATATGAATAGACACAATGTTAACAGTATGTATTACCTAAGAAACAGTATGTATATCTGTGAACTCATTTCTATATAAAAATAGTGTTTATGTTTTGATAAATATTGTATTGTTATTGCAAGAACAGAAGATTATTGCATGACTTATTGTAAAGTTTGATTAATAATGTATTGAAATAAACACATTTCTACCATTTTCAGGGTCAAATCATTTCACATAAATATGTTTCATTAAAATACATCATAAGACATAGAATAAAATATACAGTTAACATTTTTCAGAACAGAAAAATACAATAATGAAAAATACACATATTATAGACACATTATGCTCCTGATGTAAAATGAAAATAGTGCAAACAAGACAAAAGTATGTACAATGAAAGTCCTCCGAGGGTTATTTCTGATCTATTGTACACCTACAAGTTTTCCCCAGTTATTGATATGTAGAAAAAGTTTGGACTTTTTCACGTCTTCAACACTTATATAACACATTATATAAATATTTAAAGCAGAGATGTGCCCAGAATTTTAGAAATACCAGTTCAGTATCACCAAATGCTTTTAATCCACCTCAGAAAATGTGATTGAACAAAAATAAATTGTCATCATCATTATTATATTACAGCTTCAGTTACTCAGAAGTTTGTACATTTTATATCAAATCTGTTAGTTAATGGTTGTTTATTCACACAAGCAACATCTCCATTCACAGTAGTCATTTGGGAACATGTTTGTGTCCAATATTCGTTATCTTTTCAGCTTTGGTGTCCAAAAACTCCTGAGACAAATATCTGTAACTGCAGAATGTTCCTCTGTGTTCAGAGTTGCTAATGGTGTTGGTCTGCTGTTTGGTGGTTGGTGCTGAACAGTCGCTTTAGCAGAACATTTGTTTCTGAAAACATGTGCCTGCAGCTAATAAGAGTAAAATCCAAAACTGAACCAATGAGACAGAATGAGAAGGAGCTGAAAATGCAAGTTGTTTCTCTTTGTAACAGCGAGTAACACCTTTCACATACAGTCAAATGATCCAATGAAAGTTTGATTAGTGCAGCTTTAACCCATAAAGACCCAAACATCCACCACCGACCAAACCCACCTACCGATCTAAACTGTTTAATACCTGTTGATCCATTAATCCCATCAATCCATGTAAATAACTGGTATAAAATACAGTTTGTCATTTTTTCATGGTCATCAGATATGACCAATTTGGATGTTCAGAGGCTCCGTAGTTATCGTGGAAACACCGTCATCTTCTACAAAATTGATTCACCAGTATAGCCCATGGAGTTGGATCAATGACAGTGGATGGACACACTGGGTTTATGTTTAATTAATGATATATTTTACTGAAAAAGACACTTTTTCTTGAGTTTTCTGTTTTTGATATAATAACCCTCAACTTTAATCTGAGCTTTTATGAACATCTACATCAAGGGTGTCAAACATAAGGCCCGTGAAACAAAACCAGCCCGCCAAAGGTTCAATCTTGGCCATGGAATGAATTCACAAACGATAACAGTCAATGGTGTCAAAATCATTTTAGTTCAGGTTCCACATATAGACCAATTCAATCTCAAGTGGGTCAGACCAGTAAAATATGATCATAATAACCTATAAATAATGACAACTCCAAATTTTTCCACTATGTAAAGTAAAATGACATGAATTTGTTTACATTACAAACTATCTTTGCACAAAAAATAGGAATAATGTGAACAAATATGAACCACCTGAAATGTCTCAAGAGAAGTCAGTGCAGTTTTAATAATATTCTGCCTGTTTCTACAAGTTTTGTGTATTTGTAGATCCACTGTGATCTGTAAGTTGTAATGTACATGCGTAAATGACTAAATGAAACATCTAGTAATAGGCATAATATTGTTAAATTATTATCTTATTTTTCTTAAGAAATTTTAGGTTGTTCGTCTTATTCACATTGTTTAAAGGATAATTTATAGATGTAAACATTTTCTTAATATAATTTAACTTTTTTCACTGTTATTATTTTACTGATCCTACCCACTTGAGATCATATTGGTCAATATGGCCGTGTTTCCACTACGTGGAACCAGCTCGACTCGGCTCAGCTCGACTCGGTATTCCTGGAGACTGTTTCCTTTACAGGATACCACTGACTTTACAGTACCTGGACGTCATAGTGATGCGGTGTGTTATTTCCGTGTCGTCTGCTCAGAGAGTTGCTGAAAACTCGCTCATTGCGTGTTGTCTCGTCTGAATTTTTACATCGGCCACCAAAGACTGAATCTCCTAGACCGACCATGGTGTAGTTTTGGGCTGTTATCATGTGGATTAATGTACCGCTATATTTACTGTCCACTTCCACATCTGTTTTTTGTGAAACGGCGGGTCACAGAGAAAACTGTCTGACCAATCGGTGGTCTGCAGTGTTATACGTCACGGTTTAGTATCGCTTGGAACCTCGGCGGAGGTGATACCAAAAAACTAGTACCGGGTACCAGATTCCAGGTCCTTTTTCGTAATGGAAGCGCAAAAAGGGCAAGCCGAGTCGAGTTGAGTCGAGCTGGTAGCACGCAGTGCAAATGCAGCATATGTGGCTCCTGAACTAAAAGGAGTTTGATACCTCTGATCAATATGATCAGTACATTAAGTATTAGAAAAAAAGTGATTTTCATTGGAAAAATGCAAAATATGGAGGATTATTTGATAATAAATGATGAAAAATAACTTAGGAACTGTTAAATATAGATAAAAATTCATTTGGGAACTGCTGTAAAACTAGCACTGGATCTTTATGGGTTAAAAGACTTCATCTCACGACGCGTATCTACAACAAAACAGCGAGTAGAGCCTCTGAGGTGGATGTAAAACACCCTACAAACAAGCATAATTATTAGTGTACTGTAACTATTACTGGGCCTGCAAAAATGTCTTTGTTCAATGAAAATAATCTCCAAAAGAGCAGTGAATCCAGCAGCATGTTGTTATTCACACCTGTCAATCAGCGCCCACACAGCAGACATCAGACATCTTCTATGAGCTGGAACATTATTATTATCAGAGCAGTCATTTACAAACCACCGCCTGAGTATTTTACAGAAAAGTTAATGTTTTTCCAAAAGGAGATAATTTGAGGCAGTGTTTTTTGGAAGCGGCATCTTGGAGCCTTCAGTGGGATTAGAGTTTAACCCCCAAGATGATTATTTTTGGGTATTTTTTGCTTATATTGATAGAGACGGTGGAACAGGGGACTCACTGCTCAAGGCGGGAGTTATTAGCCTGTTAGCCCGGCATCAACACACTAATTAGTCTGGGACGTCTCAGTTCAATTAAATTTCTAAAGGGTGTTACCATTGGGCTCCGACCGAAAGACCTCTGGAAACAACTGGACAGACCTGCAGCCAATCAGAGCAAAGATGCATGGGACGCGGAGTCAGCGGGTTGGAAATAATGGAATCACACCAATACAGAGATTTAGCGAAATGGCAACGTGATATTGTTATGTTCTGATGCACACATTTTCTTCCTCCCCTTCGTCTTTCGTGGGTTTTTTGTTATAATTCTTACACTTTTGGGTGATTATTGCTCTCTCTGTTATTTTTTTGCCTTGATAACATTTTTGTAAAATATTATGTATTTAGTGTGTTCTTTTTAAATAGGTGGCCAATTAGTTTTCCCGCCAGCACAGAGCCTATAAATTGGACCGGCGCTGGGCTCTTGCTCTCAGCCCCGCCTCCTGCTCCACCTCCGACGCCATACGACGCCACTCCAGAATGCGCACGCCCAAACGCACCATGTGGTTTGTGCTGCCATCATGTGGGCTGCACCATAGCTTTTAGTTAGCCGTAGCTTTTTGTTTTACCAGGTGAGTCCAGACATCCTGTTTTCGGTTTTTCTTTTTGACAGGCTTTAGTTGCGGGGTTGTGTTTATTGGGGTAGGGGTAGCGGTATGTGGCCAGGTCCGACGGTCCTGTACAGGGTTGGTCTGAGCCACATACCATCCTTTTGTTCAGTTTGCCGGCTCACCTTGGTCTTTGCTTTTCCTTTGAAACGTTGCTTTTTTTTTTTTTGGTTTAGGGCACGGGACAGGGGCTAGGAATAGGATAAATCTATTCTTACCATTCTGTAAAATTAAAGAATTTTGTAAATTGAATCCTTTCACCTTCTGTGTCCTGTGTTAAATATGTTTCAACCTTCGGGTCATAACAGATATCATGAATTGCGCACAGATAACACGCCACTTTTAATTGGCGTGTTATCTGTAGGCATTATAAGCTTTCCGAGCGCATGTTCACACCACGTCAAATACCACACAACTAGCTATTAGCGATTAGGTTTAGGGTTAGGGTTAGCGGTTACGGATATGTAAACCAGAGATCTTGGCGTACATTGAGACGCGATCAAATGTTGTTGAATAACATGCGAAAAGATGAAAGTGCATACATATAGCACGCTAAATGCCATAAGAACTGGCGTCACTTACAATGCGATTTCATGAGATCAGTCTGGAAATAGATATTTTCCTCTACATTTGCACCTCTTATCCACATGTAAATGGATATTTATGTGGATATATTAGACCTTTAAAGCTACATCCACATCCAAAAACCACATATCAGTCATGTATTTAACCCTTTAACCCCTGTTATGCCCCGGCCTAGGGGTTCACCAGGGCGAATATAATAGGCTCAACTTTTGTCCCCTCCCAGCTCCCAAGCACACACGTCAGTCAAAAAACTAAGATTCACAATATTTATTATCAGTATTTTGTTCAAATAAGGAAGGGTTAGGAGAGGGAGCGGCTAAAACAACAAACAAAATATCTTCTTTTACAATTTACTAACTTACCTAACCAAAATAAATGCAGGAAATAAAATACAGAAAACTTACCTAACTACCTAACAAAAACAGGAGAAAAGGTGAAAACAAAAGAGCCGACCTCCCCTACCAGAAAAAGGTTCAATTTAACAAAACTATTTACAACTACAATCAGATTTTTCCAGGATCGAAGACTGACGGTCACACACACACGAACACAGGGTTGGGAGCTGACAGGAGGCAAGAGCGAGCAAGGATGGGAGCTCCAGGGCCATCTTTAAAGGGCCGGGCAATCATGCTCCACCAATCAGAAACCTGCAACAAACGGAAACAAAAGGGGCACAGCACCCCTACAGGACGGGGGGAAAACACACACACTCTAAACAGAAAACACATACATATAAATAGACAAATTATGACCCAGGGTCATAACACCCCTAATGTGTTTGTGGTGAGCATTCTGAAAGTATGATTTGTTTTTAACATTAAAAGGGAAGTGGACTCTGTGTGTCTCGGCCATCACACAAAATCCGTACAGGGCTGACTGCTGCAGTTTGGCAGACTTATGTATTTTTGGTCAAGGAAGAGACTAATTTAGATAGTTGAAGTCTTAAGTTTAATCTTATTATTAATTAGTTGTTAATGTTTTAAGATGTGATGCACATTGGAATGTCTGTACCCATTTCCTTCCTGGTGTGGTCCTTAGTACTAAGTAATGCTTTATTTGTGGTCAGATCAAATTAAATCCATAAAAATGAGACCGAGACTCATCCTGACTCATCCTTGTAGCTTCCAACAAATGAACACGCTAATTAACTGCTTTTTTGAGTGCAACCAGGTGTCAAAAAGCAGCTAAAATACTGGGCAAAAATTCAAATACTTATTGATGTTCAGTTTGTTCCAGTTCACAGTTCAGGTTCAACATCCCAAATCTCTTATTAATGCACATTATGAGTGTCTTATTTAGTAAAAACCTGCAAAACTTCAATTTCTCTCTGTGTCTTTCTCTGTTATTCCACCCTGTTTTGACCCTAAAACACACAGTAAAACAAAACCACTGAAGAAAAGGAACACAAGCACCTTCTTGTTTGAGAAAATGTGATATTTAAAGTCTACGAGTCTGCAAAACTTTGTATAATTTGTCTTGTCTCTCAAACCACTTCAATTACAATACACTGAAAGGAAATTATGACATTATCACTTTTAAGTGTTTTTCTCTTTTCGTCTAATTATTTTTTCCGGTTTTACAGTCAAAGTGTAGAATGTGTTAAAACTGTGTCAAATCAGACACTTAGAGGACGTTAAGAAGCACTAATCATATCGGAACCCTTTCAATGCTGAGGAGTTCTGGAAGCAGCTATGGAGAATTACAGAACATCTGTAAATCTGCCCACGACAGACTCCGAAAAGAGGATGTTGTGTTGAAGAGAACAGCAGGGGGAGGCCACCGAGACGCCCACAGCAGCTCCAGAGTTTCAGTCTTACGAAACTGAGCTGGGACAGACTATACGCAATACGACATAGGATGGAATCTTCTACAGCAGGGGTGTCAGGATCCACATTCAGCCCAGTTCGATCCAAAGTGGGCTGGACCAGTAAAATAATAATACATTATGCCTATAAATGATGACAACTGCAAATGTGTATCTTTGCTTTAGTCGAAATAACATTAAATTATGAAAATATTTACATTTACATACTATCCAAACAACAAAAGATGTGAATAACCCAGGGTGTCAATATGGAAAAACTAACCTGAACCATAATTTGGACAAATTTACTAATTATTGGCTAAAATGGACATCTATCCCAGAAGATGTGACACCCCAATAGGACAGCACCTTGTTTTTCTCATGAGAAATACACATATAGCTCAACATCTGCGTGTTTTACTATCAACGTGTAAATACGCATTCCAGAAAATGTGCACAAATGTTTATGAAAATGATGGCTGTAATTATGTCAGCAGGTTTACGGGACATGATCTGATGCAACATGAGAATATATCTGAATGATCTGACATGGACTGAAACAGGACAATACCAAAACTCAACCCTCTTATCATGATGGGATAACATTGTGACTCATTGACCAATTTCTTTATCGTTGTATTTTAAGTTTTGAAACTGCCCTGTCTGTGCTTGTTGACGTCTTTTGTTCCATATGTCTTTACTTTTTTGTTTTACTGTCTGTTTGTTAAAAAAAATGTAAAATCTGTTAAAAATAAAATATATATATATATATGAAAAAAAAAGAAGAAAAAGAATAACCCAGGGCGTAAAATTAGCACCTACCAAGCATTTCATTAAATTTCTTCTGTTTACACCCCAGTGAATTCATGTTACTGACTTGATGTCTTCCCTGGAGTCTCTGTGCTTTATCGCCTCACAGGTTTTCCCAGGACCATCACAGGTTTTCCCAGGATCATCTCTGGACCTGCTGCTGTGGTCCTGCCTCTCTCCACCTTCATCGTCATCACTCACTTATCCATATAGCTATGATAGTGTTTATTATACTGTTCTATAGATGTTCTAGTTCAGTTATCTGTGCATGCGTCTCCCCCTACCTCCCCCCTCTCCACCAGTCTCTTTCTATCTCTATCGCTCTCTCTTTTCTCCTCCTTTACTTTCTCGTTTTAACCCCAACTGGTCAAGGTAGACAGCCATCCTTCAGGAGTGTGGGTCTGCTCAAGGTTTCTGCTGTTAAAGGGAAGTTTTTCCTCGCCACTGTCACCAGTCACAAGTGTTTGCTCCTGGAGGATTCTGTTGGGTTTCTGTAAATTGGCTTAAAATTTGATTTGATTTGATCTATCTCTCCTTTATGTGAAGCACTTTGTAACATGTTGTTTTAAAAAGTGCTATATAAATAAAGCTTTACTTACTTACTTACTCACTTACTTACCAAGCGCCAGTGGTGGGTAAAAAATTTGTTTGGCGTTTAAAACAAAAACACACACCCGCCAGGGGCCAATGGAAGATTCTGAATTGCATGTGAGTTTTTGTTTTCATCCATTGGACCATTTATGCCAGATCATTCTAAGCAGGTTGCTGACACAGACTCAGACATGTCTGACTCTGATGATGTGGTGATTACCTGAGCCAGAGTCCTGAACCGGGTCAAGTACTCGATGGGTAACCCACAAAAACATGGGGGGTGGGGACGCCTTCGCTTGTGCGTGCATCGTGTGTCCAGAGTGAAATGAGAGAGAGAGAGAGAGAGAGAGAGAGAGAGAGAGAGAGAGGTATTTATGGAGAACCCCCCCCCCCCCCCCCCCCCATCAAGGAATTATTCATCCCGGCCTGGTTTTATGATTTATTCACTCACTGCCCGCCCGCCCGCCCCCCAGTCTGGCCGGTGAAAAATATTTTTGGCCGGTACATTTTGGAGGTCACTAGCCAATGGCATATGAGGTAAAAAGTTAATTTTACGCCCTGGAATAACCTGAAAAAAAACAACTAAATTTCTTTAGAAAAACAAGTGCAATTTTAACAATATTATGCCCGACCCGGTTTTATGATTTATTCACTCACTACCTGCCTGCCTCCCAATTTGGCCGGTGAAAAACATTTTTGGCCGGTACATTTTTGGAGGTCACTAGCCAATGGCATATGAGGTAAAAAGTTAATTTTACGCCTTGGAATAACCTGAAAATAACTAAATTTTTTAAGAAAAACAAGTGCGATTTTAACAATATTATGCCTAAACTTATCATTTATACATGTTCATTATGGATCAGATCTACAAAGGCACAAAACATTTAGTAACAGGCAGAATATTGTTAAAATTATACTTAATTTTCTTGACATATTGTTCATATTTGTTCAGGTTATTCACATTATTGTTAAAGGATAGTTTGTAAATGTAAATATTTCCATAATTTAATGGGGGTTTTTTGCACTAAAACAAAAAGAAAAAATTGGAGTTGTCAATATTTATAGGCATAATGTAATATTATTTTTTCACGTTAAACCAAGAAGAAAATTTGAGTCATTATTTATAGATTATTATGATATTATTTTACTTGAGATCATATTGGTCTGTATGTGGAAGCTGAACTAAAACCAGTTCAACACCACTGACAGTTAATATCTTCAGTGTGATTTTTGCACTTTACAAATTCACCCCACGAGCTGGATCGGACCTGTTTGTGGGTTGGTTTTGGCCCACGGGCCGCATGTTTGACACCTTTGGTCTATAACTTCATCACAAAGAAGAAAAACAGAAAGGAATTCAGTCAAACCCATCAAGGCTTCGCTGGAGTCGAGGGAATCCATGAGACCCAGCCGAGGTCACATAAATCCAAATCTGAGTTCCTGGACGTTTTTTTTTTTTTTTTTTGGTAATTTGTTTTTATCAAGTGAAAAGCAGAGAGATTGAGTTTTCAGTTATACTCTCACTGTAATAAATGATGCTGTCATGTAGATTTAAAAAATGCACTGGTTAAATATATTCAGTATAAATGTGTCCTTGAGTTTGTGGCAGTTATTGAAGTAAATGTTAAATAAAAATGTTAGAAATAAAATCCACTTATTTCTTTCTCTTTTTTTTTTTTTTGTGTCAGTAGGTGAAAATGCCTTTCAGCACTTTGTTATTCACATGGTCCCAGAGGATGTTAAGACTTCTACATCGACTCCTTCACTGTGTTTTCAGGGTGTAGTAAATCGACCTCAAGATGCAGAGATTTTGTCGAATCAAAGTAGGAAAAGTAGGAGGGTTGGGTATGTAACTGACAGGTATAATTACCAATCGCTGATCAGACCCGATCAGACACAACCTGGAAATGACTCTGATGACATTATTCTTTGCCTAAACTAGTGCAACTCCACATTTTGTCAATTTATTCCATTGTTCGGTTAGTAATAATAATATAAAAAGTAGGTGTTCATCTTCTCATGGTCATCAGATATGACTCATTTGGACATTCAGAGGCTCCGTAGTAACATGGAAATACTGTCATCTTCTACAACATGAACTGACAGTAAAACCAGTTTATTTTGATAAATGATAGCGGTTGGAGACACATGTTTTATATGTTCAGTTAATGATATAGTTTGCTGAAAATGTCACTTTTTCTTCCATTTTCTCTGTTTTTGATATAATAGCCTTTGAATTTACTCTGAGCTTTTATGAAATTAACATGATCAGTGAATTAAATACAGGAAAATACAGGGTTTTCACTGAAGAATGCAAAATGTGGAGGATAATATTACAATGAATGCTGTTAAATCACTTATGAAAGGTTAAATGGAAGACACTACCTAAAGAATATCTTGGTCTTTAAGAGTTAAAACCATGAGCTTCACAGACTGATCCCTGTTAAACTGATATCTGAAACAGAAAACCCACACAATAGAGTTTTTATGTTGAGTTTTCACTAAAACGTGGTATAAAACAGAAGCAGATTCTGCTGTTTTTTTTATATTTAGCCTTTTCATTTGGACTGAAAGGAAAGAGCTGCAGAAGGACCTAATGTTATCAGACTGTATTCAATTCCAGAACTCCACCCGTAAATTATTCTTCAGTCATGAAGATGGGAGGGGATGGGAAGAAGATGATCCATCAGGGTGAGAAGAGACGTGGATGAAGTGATTACCCATCATGCCTAGCACCTACAGTACAAGCCTGTGGGGTCAGTGTTATAATCTGGGGTTGATTCCATTGGTCAGATCTAGGTTCAACAATGTTATATGTCCAGAAACTAATGGAAATAAATGTTGTGACATTAAATTTATTGAAACAATACTACAGTGAATTCATGCTGTAATCAAAGCTAAAGGCTATATAGTAGAGCGTAAGACTTTATTTATTTATTTATTTATTATTTTTTATCACAGTTATGTTGAAGTAAATCAATTTTATTAGCAGCGTTTACAGAGGTTTCACTAACCAACCAATCCAGCCAAATCCAACCAACCAACCAACCAATTGACCAATCAACCAACCAACCAACAACCAAACAAGCAACTAAGTACCCATCCAACCACCAACCAACCAACCAACCAACCAACCAAGCACCCTACTTACCTACCTACCTACCTACCTACCTACCTACCAACCAACCAACCTACCAACCAAGCACCTTACTTACCTACCTACCTACCAACCAACCTACCAACCAACCACCCTACCTACCTACATACCTACCTACCTACCTACCAATCAACCAACCAACCAACCAACCACCCTACCTACCTACCAATCAACCAACCAACCAACCAACCACCCTACCTACCTACCAATCAACCAACCAACCACCCATCCTACCTACCTACCTACCTACCTACCAATCAACCAACCACCCACCCTACCTACCTACCTACCTACCTACCAATCAACCAACCAACCAACCAACCAACCACCCTACCTACCTACCTACCTACCTACCTACCAACCAACCAACCAAGCACCCTACCTACCTACCAACCAATCACCCTACCTATCTACCTACCTACCAACCAACCTACCAAACAACCACCCTACCTACCTACCTACCTACAAACCACTCTACCTACCTACCTACCTACCAACCTACCTACCAACCACCCTACCAACCTACCAACCAGACTCTTCATAAGCAGTCTTTGAATCTTCCAAATAGGAAAGTATAAAATGTTTAATTTAATTTTTTATTAACTCAGTATCAAACATATATTCAATTACCAGGATTGCTTGTAATTACTAACTGTTGCCTTAATTTTATGAAGTATATAAGTGTGTATTTTCTTACAGTGTCAAGAGACTCTTCTAAGTTACTTTGTTAATATAATTCATGTTTGTTTCTACTGTATTTCAATGCACTTTATGCTGGAAACACATACTGCAGGGGTGCCAAAAGGAGGAAAAATTACAGCACAAGTAATAATGTTACTGCTTGTTTGGCAGCCAAACGTTGTCTTGTGTATTGTGGATTTTCCCTCTCGATTCAATTAAAGGAAGACAAGGTCCAAGCAATGTCATCTCACAGGACATTCCATTTCTGTAAGAATGCTGACGAGCCAAATGCTGGGTGACGAAAAGGTCCAAAACGCTGTCTTATGGGAGATACAGGATTGATCATGTTTAAGGACAGATACTCCAGCCTGTAATACAGAAGTAAAAGGAGCACAGAATGGAAATAAACTGGTAGAATCAACAGAAATGAGCCCAATCTATGTTTTTATCATTGTTTTAAGTCTGTATCCATGTACGAATAAGGGTTTCATGTTCATACTAAATACTTTCCACTCACTTTTAAATACAATGCCAGTAAGAAAATGTATATTAAAAAGAAAGCAGCAATAATAACATGCACTTAAAGTTGAATGTCACTGTAGACAATATGAACAGAACTCAACAAAAGCAGTTTTAATTATGATATTTTAATTGTCGTGCACCACAGACAATGAAATATCCGAATTCCCTTCTATCTGTCTTCAAAGAACATTAATTTTCAACATTTCAATATTTTTTTTTTTTACACATTTCTTGTCAAATTGGTTGTTCTCAGCTCATCTTTTCTCCAAATGTACTGGAGCTTTCCTGGATTCTGCTTTTGGACCAAATCACGAGTACATTCACTGTTTTATTCCACTATTTTAACTCATTATTAACTCAGATAAATCACTCCGAATGTGAAGAATGGATGTGGTATTACAAATTAAATGAAGTTCATACTGTCTAAAATGAAATATAAGTATTTATGTTTCATTTTTTCATAGTGTTCCAAGTATTTCTTATTTGGGGTTGTGTTACAGCCCTTTGAGACATATGTTATATAATAGTATTGAGTTGATTTGATGTGACTTTACTATTTTACCACTTTTTGACATGTTCCTCAGTGCACCTCAGGGTTAAATATTTTATGGCATCCTTTGGGTGTCACTTCGGCTGCAGCATTAAATTGTAATGGACGCAGAATGTGAAGCAGGTTCTTCTGCAGAACAAACTTTAAATCTTAAAAACATCAAGTGTAGAATGAATGAAGAAAACCACCTCATTTCTCGATGCTTTTTAAAATATATTAAGTTTTAAAGACGGATCAAGCAGCTGTGATTGTGGAGTTTTTTGCCCAACAAACAATAATCCTGATAAAATAGCATCATTTATTTAATCTCATATCTATCACCTATCATCATTTGTCACCAAGACTCGTGATGTGATAAAGAGAAGCAGTAACTGAATGAATGATGAATCCATTTGCTCTGTTTGATGTGTTTATTTGTAGCAGAAACACTCTGATGTGACTGACATGAGTGTTTATATAAGGATTTAACATTATAATGGTAATTGTGTATTAGTCACAGTCAAGGTTCATTTTATAGCTTTGTCAGACTCTGACACATCAGACAAAGCCTTAAACATCTCCATCATTTATCGTCATTGGTGTTTTTGCATTTATATGCAGCTGAAATGCATTCAGTGTTTGAGAGTTAAAGGGGTCATATTTTGCTAAACTTACTTTTATTAGTCTTTGGTTCATTTATTTGTGCATTTGGACCCTAATAGTTTATAAAGTTTTATATTAATTCCGGCAAAAATCAAGTGGATTTCTACAACCCGTTTTAATTCCTGCTTAATTTGTGCCATTTTATAACTAGCTATATTGTGACATTTGCACATATAAGGTCAAGACTCATAAGGAATAACAGTCAGTATCAGTCCCACGCCTGTTAAAGTTTTTTTCTCTGCTGTAAGCCCTATATTTGCTAGAAATTGTGTTTATTTAGCCTATTACTTTAACCCATAAAGACCCAGTGCTACTTTTGTGGCAGTTTCTAAATAATTTTTTTCTGTCTATTTAACCTTTTTAAGTGATTTATCACCATTTATTATAATATAACCCTCTGTATTTTGCATTTTTTACTGTAAATTATGTATTTTCCCATATTTAATTTTCTATATTTAATTTAGATGTTCATGAAAACTTAGTTAACTCAAAGGTAATTATATCAAAAATAGAGAAAACTAAAGAAAAAGTGACTTTTTCAGCAAAATATATCATTAACTGAAGGTAAAAACAAGCGCCTCCATCTACTGTCATTGATCCAACTCCATGGGTTTTACTGGTGAATCAATGGATTTTGTTCAGACTAAAACATAAACAGTATTTTTGCTGAGTATGGGGTTTTTGTCTTTTTCTTCAGTAAATATTGCAGATTGTTGTTGAGATGATGTACGTGGTGCTTCTGTGGCTGTAGTGAAAGGAGACCTGATGAGGTCTTTTCATTGGTTTCTTGCTTTTGTAATGGCATTCATTCTCTATATCAGACACCTGTCTGTGATGCAACACCCTGTTATATTGCATTTTTTGTTTAGTATTGATATTAAAAGGTAGATTAAAGGCGCCATATTTTTGCTACACCTACTTTTATTAGTCTTTTGTTCATTTATTTGTGTATTTGGACCCTAATAGTTCATGAAATTTGAATTTGAACCCTCCAGATGCTGCAAAGCTATCTTTATATTCATTTTGGCAAAAATCGAGTGGATTTCTACAACCTGTTTTAATTCCAGCTTAATTTGTTACGTCTATAACGAGTTATGTCACGACATTTGCACATATAAGGTCAAGAATTCTGATGAACATTTCTCTGAGTACGACATAACTGTTTGTCAGCAGCAGCGGTTGTCTTAAACACTGAAAATGTCCAAACTTTAAGCCGATTACCTAAATGTTCAGATGTCGGTTGAACAGGACAGAGCAGCGCAGCCAACAACCTGGAGGGGGTGGGGCCTAAAGTGGGTCATTTGCATTTAAAGGGCCAGTGCTCAAAACCCTCTTTCTGGTGTCATTACTCAGAAATAGGGTTGAAGATGGACCTGTGGAGTTGAATTAAAGAAGAATTCAGACCCAAGCCGAGCATTTACAGTTTATGTAGACCACAGGGAACTGTTTTAAAATGCATAATTCCATTTAAAAAGAAGCAAAATATCCCTCCTTTAAATAATTTCCAGCATTCTGGTCAATTTCCTTAACTCATTTATGAAATTATTTTGCAGTGGAAATGTCTTGACTTAGGAAATTGTAATGGCTCCAGGCTTAAAGTTATGGAATATGTAGTGCTTTCAGAATTCATGGGCTGCAGTCAAATATTTATTTTCTTGTACTAAAAGTATCTAAAGCAAAGCTACAAATCATCTGCACAAGTCTTATTTTTATTTTATTTTATTATTATTATTATAATTTTTTTATTAATTCAGCACTAACAAGCACCATGTTAAAAGAAGCCTAACCAGCAGGACCCCATACAGGAGAGACTGACAGAAAAGAATCACAATTTTGATGAAAATCTGGTGACATGTAACACTTTCATCTAGCTGTTTTCAACATTTCTTTGTTGTAGATCACTGATCTGAAAGGTTATTGTGTGACTGTGGTCACTGCAGGTGTGTGTCCCAAATTTTCGACAAACTGCCATTTGAAGAAATCTACATTAAACTACATTATACATTAAAAGCCCCGTTAAGTAATGAATGGTTTTGCCCAAAGAAACACTAGAGAGCTTTATTTTGAAACAGTAAAGGAAGTGATGGAGTATATAGAATAGCACACTGCGGTATTTTTTTGTGGTGCAAAAAAAAAAAAAAAAGAGAAAAAAAGTGAATCAAATGAAGTTTTGAAGACACCAAATTTTTCTTTGTGTAAAAATTTAAAACTTATGGGAAAATGTTTACATTTATGTTCTCCCCTTTGACAAAAAAATGTGAATAACCTGAACACATATGAACCACATGAAATGTTTTAAGAGAATTAAGAGCAATTTTAACAATATTCTGCCTGTTACTTAATGTTTTGTGTATTTGTTGATGTTAAAATTGCACTTATTTTCCTCAAGAAATTCCCAGTTGTTCATGTTATTCACTTTTTTTAAAGAATAGTTTGTAGATGTAAACATTTTCATAATGTAATTAAACTTTAAGTCTAAAACTTAGAGAAAACTTTGGAGTTCTCATTATTTATAGGTTATTATGTTATTTTAGTGGTCTGACCCCCTTGAGATCATATTGGACTGAATATGGAACCTGAGCTAGAGTGAGTCTGACACCCCTGTTTTATGGGGTTAAAAATGAATGAAAATTTCTCAGTGGCTCTGGGGATAGGGGTTGGGGGGGTGAGATGTCAAATTTAATTTTTGTTTTTCTGTTTTTTGTTTTTCCTTCTTTTTTTTTCTCACTTTACCAATGTTGTTTTCTTTTCATTTCTGATTGTGCGTTTGATGTGTTGATATAAAAAATGAAGCATAATGTACCAATCAGGGGATCTCAAGTCTGTACTATGATAAGGCTTCACAATAAAAAAATATCTGAAAGAAAAATGAATGAAAATTAAATCAAAATTGAAAAATCAGAATGAAAAATGTATCATTCTGAGTGCATTAAAGACCATATGATCCATGTGTGAAATGGACTGTGTTACCTGTAGGTGGAAATCTGTCAAAACACACAGAAATGGAGCTGGTACGTGTGAACCAGTGCGGACGTGGTCGTCATTGCGTTGTACATCAGAATGAGTGACAGCGACCTGCGGAAGTGAAAGTACACCTTCATATTAAATCCATGGTTATTTTATTTTTTCTTGATCTTTAGTCCGTTCTAAAATATTAAAACCTAAGAAATTAAATTGCATCCAGGCACCTTTGACACCGTACTGGGTCTAAAGATAGCTCCGGTCCCAGTCGCTGTACGGCAGATGGAGGACCTGGACTCCCTCTGAACCGTGGGAGGTTCACGGCTCAGCCATTAATTGCCACAAAGGGAAATGTCAGGTGCTTTTAGCTGTCGTCACAAACAGCAGATCCGTTGAAATGGCTGCAGAAACAGAGGCCTCTAATTACCATAGCGCTCCTGCAATGCACAGAATCAACGCCCACCTCCTCCCGCCACTTGGATTCAGTGGGAGTTCGATTAGCTTTACATACAGTCCGTCAACAAGTGGCTGTGCTCTGTAAAGACCGAACGCAGCCGACTGGTTTGTGTCTGATTTGATTGGGAAACAGAGCAGAATAGAGATGTAACAGCCTTTATCTTACATCCAAGTAAATGTCAGCTCAGATGGAAGTGAAGATAATAAACAGCTGTGAAAAACATAAAGGTTATAGTTGTCATTTTGATATCCACAAATTAAATTCTACTTTTACAGAAGAGGAAGCATTTTAACTTAACCCTTTATTTGGCAAGTGACGATTTTTTGGTAATTTCATACATTACAAAACAGTGACAGCAACAGTTCCAGTGAGGACAGTGAGTCAACAATCTCAGGTCCAATGTGGTCTACTGCAGGGGTGTCCAACTCATTTTAGTTCAGGGGCCACATACTGCCTAATATGACATAAAGTGGGCTGCACCAGTAAAATAATATAAACAATAGGATAAGTACCTATAAATAATGTCAACTCCAAAGTTCTCTCTGTTTTTGAGTGAAAAAAGTAAAATTTCATAATGAAAATGTTTATATCTACGAACTGTACTTGAACATAACATGAACAAATATGAACCTGGAAATTCTTAAGAAAAATAAGTGCAATTTCAACAATATTATGCCATTTATACATATACATTACAACAGGGCTGTCAAACTCATTTTGGTTCAGGGGCCATATTTAGCCCAATTTGATCTCAAGCGGGCCAGACCAGTAGAATAATGATTTAATAACCTATAAATAATGACAAATCCAAGGTTTTCTTTTTGTTTTAGTACAAACCCCCCCCCCCAATTAAATTATGAAAATATTTACATTTTACAAAAAAGATGTGAATAACCTGAAAAAACAGAAATTTCATATGAAAAATTAGTGCAATTTTAACAATATTATGCCTCAACTTATTATTTATACATGTACATTACACACAGTGTTTCATAAACATTTGGTAACAGGCAGAATATTGTTAAAATTTTGGAGTTCGGAACTAAAATTTGAACAATTTCTACAATATTACATCTCTTATTAATAACACAACTACAGATCACAGTGGATCCACAAATGCACAAAACATTTAGAAACAGGCAGAATATTGTTAAAATTGCACATTTCGGGTTGTTCATCTTTGTTTTTATTTATGTATTTATTTGCATTTTACTGTGAAAGAATAGTTTTGTAAATGTAAATATTTTCACAGTGTAATGTTATTTTTTTCACTTCCACATAATTTTTCACAAAGAAAATTTGTCGTTGTCATTATTTATGGGTTATTGTGTTGTTATTTTTACTGGAGATCACATTGGTCTGTATGTGGAACCTGAACCAAAATGATTTGGACAACCTTGACTGTTCAGGTTAATTTTTGCCCCCGGGTTGCATGTTTGACACCTATGCATTACAACTTACAGATCACAGTGAATCTACAAATCCACAAAACATTTAGTAACAGGCAGAATATTGGTACAATTCCACATACTTCAATTAAGACATTTGAGGTTATTCATATTTGTTCAGGTCATTCATATTTTGTTTGTAAAAGGCTAGTCTGTAAATGTGAACATTTTTGTGTAATTTTCCTTTTTTTCCCCTTGTTTTCATTATTTATAGGTTATAATGATAATATTTTACTGGTCTGATCCACTTTAGGTTGAATTGACCTAAAATTATTTTAACATCCTTGATTGTTAATATCTTCAGTGTAATTTCTGCATTTCACAAATTCATCCCATGGGCCGCATTGGACCATTTGGTGGGCCGCATTTGGCCCCCGGGGTGCAAGTTTGACACCCCTGGTCTACAGGGTCTGTAAGGTTACTTACAAAAAAATAAAGTTGACCCAACTCTGTGTAAGAGAAAGAGGTTTCACTAACTATTAATTGAGTGGGCATTCGTTGTCTGGTGTTTATGAAGTTCTAGTTCTTTTATTATCACCTAGAACCAGCAGGAACAGATAAACAATGAGTAAATGTGTGATTTAAGGCCTGCATTAAGGTACTTTAGTGAGTTTTTTGCTCCGGTTGTACACTTAATACTCTTAACCCCTTACTGGGCAAGTGACTATTTTTGGTCATTTCTTCATACATTACAAGACAGTGACAGCAACAGTTCCAGTGAGGACAGTGAGTCAACAATCTGAGGTCCAATGTGGTCTCCAGGGTCTGTAAGGTCCACCTCTGCATGAACAGTGAGTGTACCTGCTTTGTTCGGTACCATGAAGTAATGGCACTAATGTAAGGAATGATGTTCAAAGGGATAATGTGGATGTGGACAGGGGTCTGGATCAGCATGCATGCTGGTCTAATGTTCTAAAAGTGATGTTCTAAAATGTTTCTTTCACCTTAAATGTGCTTAGTGTTTATTTATTTATTTGATTATTTAGCAAGGACAGTATACATTACTGAACATTTCTGTAAATGTGCCAGTATTAGCAAAAAAAAACATTTTTCAACTGTTGTCCCTGGGTAAGATGTAAAATACCAGCATTCATAAAATTAGAAACATTTTAAAAACTAGATAAGCACTTGGAGAGCGCAGACCTCCGCCAAGGCAAATCAGTGCCCTTCCCCCCCAGGTTGTACCTAATGATGACCTCAGATAAATGCAAAAAAAATTATACTCTTGCCTTCTCTGACCCATCCCATAATTAATGAATTTTTAATAAAATATTGGGACTAAAAATAGGACCAAAATTGGGACATGAAAAACTACCTAGGTGTCAGTGCATTTTATTTGGACCACATGGTTTGAAATGGTCTTAAATTGCACTATAAATAAAGACACTGTGTTAAGTGTGTCAATCCTAGTGGTTTTTCTAATCTAGTCTTTCTAATCCAGACGTGGGTTTTTCATGAATCTCAGTCTCATTCTAGGTTTTGTGTGTAACCCATCGTGTCCACTTGCGTTACATACAGAACCTGCCCATTTAAACAAAAATAAATTCCAAATGATTTTGTAACAGCTGTCATTTTTGTGAAACACTCTGCCTTGCGTAATTAGTTCGATTCCCAAAATGTACCTGTGAGAGAATAAAGAGACATTTAAAAAAATAGTAGCGTGTAATTTTCGGGTCCTTTTGACCGTGTTACATGCAGATTTTTGTATTAAAAATAATGTAAAATAATATAAAATGTGTTTTATCTGAAAAATTGTTTCTCTTTTATCTCAGTAAGTATTATTTTAAAATAGACCCAAAGTGGTTCCAAAGTTGCTTCATAATATTAGTCTACATCTGGTTTGAATTTTTAGCCCCTTTGTCCTTATTTTAGGTACCAGTTTCATAGAAGTACCCATATGTGTGTGTGTGTGTATGTATATATATATATATATATATATATATATATATATATATATATATATATATATATATATATATATATATATATATATATATATATATATATATATATGTATGTATATATGTGTGTGTGTGTGTGTGTGTGTGAGAGTCTGTGTTCTTTTTTTTTTTTTTCTATAAAAACTTAACTCTGTCTGAGGTCTCTCGTCATAAACCCATTTGCACCTATTTGTCATTTTGCACTACAGTTCTATTTTAGCACATTACAGTTATTATCCAGATTCTACTCAGATCTTTTTATACTTCTAATTCATTATGTATAGTGTTTACTCTTGTGCTGCATTTCTTTTTTACTCATGTTTGCTGTAGTGTGTCATGCTGCTGCTAAACTGTAATTTCCCAGTCTGGGATAAATAAAGTCCAGTTTGTCATCTTTTCATGGTCATCAGATATGACCCATTTGGACGTTCAGAGGCTCCGTAGTTACCGTGGAAACGCTGTCATCTTCTACAACATAGATTCACCAGTAAAACCCATGGAGTTGGATCAGTGACAGTGGATGGACACACTGGGTTTATGTTCAGTTAATTTTATCTTTGCTGAACAAGTAACGTGTACTTCGGTTTTCTCTGATATAATAACCTTTGAATAAATTCTGAGTTTTCATGAACATCTAAATTAAGCAGAGCAAATTAAATATAGGAAAATACATGGTTTACAGTGAAAAATGCAAAATACAGTGAATAATGTTATATAATAAATGGTGATAATTCACTTAGGAAAGAACATTTCATTTGAGAATTGCCACAAAAGTAGCACTGGGTCTTTATGGGTTAAGAGGACAGTCTGTGTTTGTCATTTGTTATTTATTCTTTAACAGTGCTGGTAAAAATTCACTATATTTGCAGCTTGTGAAGTATTGAAACTAAACCCACAATCAGTCACAGTTTTCCAAACAATACAGCAGTAATTTGTCCATTTTTCTTTTGCTCCCAAGCCTCCCATTGTTATAAATTGTTTTTCATTTAACTTTCCATCCCTCTCTCCTGATTCTGTGATGCACTGTGTCTCTGAGATTGTTTTCCTAAGCTTTCTGTCAGTCCTCCAACTGTGCAAACTGTTGGATAATGACACCGACAGGCAGCTTTTCTGCAAAGTCAATGAGGGTTTTAACTGAGAGAAGGAGTGGATTAATGTTGTCACAGGATAAAACCTCACTCACTCACTCACTCACTCACTCTACTTAATTCAAGTACAAAAAAAGTAAAGTTGACCCAACTCTGTGTAAGAGAAAGGTTTCACTGACTATTAATTGAATGGGCATTCATTGTTGGATGTTGTATGAAGTTCTAGTTCTTTTGTTATCAGCTACAACCAGCAGGAACAGATGAACAATGAGTAAATGTGTGATTTAAGCCTGCATTTAGTTACTTTAGTGAGTTTTCATCTCCAGTTGTACATTCAATACTCTTAATCCCTTACTGGGCAAGTGACTATTTTTGGTCATTTCTTCATACATTTCAAGACAGTGAGAGCAACAGTTCCAGTGAGGCCAGTGAGGGGGCAGTGACCCCCAACCTGAGAGGATGGAACCAGCAGATACCAGGAACAACATCAGAGATTTCTGTCCAAAAGAGCGCAGTCCTAGGGTCAGCTAAGATCCTGTGCAGAACCCTCAGGCTCCCAGGCCTCTGGTAGAGGACCGAGTCTGAAGGAGACACCACCCAGGTGGGCGAGAAGAAGATATATATATATATATATATATATATATATATATATATATATATATATATATATATATATATATATATATATATATATATATATTTATATATACAGGGTGGGGAAGCAAAATTTACAATGAACATTTAGTTGTTTTTTCTCAGCAGGCACTACGTCAATTGTTTTGAAACCAAACATATATCGATGTCATAATCATACCTAACACTATTATCCATACCTTTTCAGAAACTTTTGCCCATATGAGTAATCAGGAAAGCAAACGTCAAAGAGTGTGTGATTTGCTGAATGCACTCGTCACACCAAAGGAGATTTCAAAAATAGCTGGAGTGTCCATAAAGACTGTTTATAATGGAAAGAAGAGAATGACTATGAGCAAAACTATTACCAGAAAGTCTGGAAGATACTATTAAAGAAGATTGGGAGAAGTTGTCACCCGAATATTTGAGGAACACTTGCGCAAGTTTCAGGAAGCGTGTGAAGGCAGTTATTGAGAAAGAAGGAGGACACATAGAATAAAACCATTTTCTATTATGTACATTTTCTTGTAGCAAATAAATTCTCATGACTTTCAATAAACTAATTGGTCATACACTGTCTTTCAATCCCTGCCTCAAAATATTGTAAATTTTGCTTCCCCACCCTGTATATATATATATATATATATAATAAAATAAAATAAGATAAGCTCAATTTCAATTAAAAAAGCGCAGTAGAAATGATTAACAGTAAAATGAAAGGGAATAAAAAATTAAATTAATTACAATTAGAGAATGCCTTTAATGAAGAAAATATGTGTGATTACTGAGTACTAAAAACTTTGGCCTTTGCATTTGTCTGGGCATTGGATTTATGTGACCACTAGAGGGAGTAGTGAGTCACTGCCAGTATAACATGGTGAGGAAAACTAACACCACAGAGTCTTTGACCAAAGCATCAGAAAGTGACCAGATGGGATGAGAACCATTAAGAAACAACTTTTAGTGTGAAAGAAAAGAAATGATAAAAATAGAAGCTGTTGTTTTCTCCACTGGACACAGCTCTGTATGTAATTGTGAGAATGTAGTTAGGTGCCGTTTCTTCTACACAAGTGAGTTTTGATTATGACGCTTATGAAAATGCCAAACAGATCTTTAGTTCAGCTACTGACAACACAAACCGAACAGAAAACAGGTGATTAGTGGTTTTACTGTGGCTGTTTTCTGTCTAAAAACAGTGCTAAGCTAACACAGCTAAGCTAACAGAGCTATAATATAAACTATCAGCTAATGCAGCAAATGAAGATTATAAGACATAGTGTTATTTTGACCAACTGTTAAAATAAACATCTATACATTTTATTTTGAATATGAAAACTTGATAAAACCATAATACAGATGTTTGTAAACAATGAGTTTTATACTTTATTCAGTGACTGATACAATCTGTGTTTAGAACATTAATACTACACAGAACCCCTTTAACAAGTGGCTTTTTTTAGGCATTAAAGAGGTTTTAACTGGAAATAAAAATAGTTGTGTGAAGAAAATCTGAAAAAATTGCCGTGACATATTTGTCCAATTAAAACCAACATTTTAATCTTACATTGTTGAAGGATGTGGAGGATTTTCTAAAGTTAAACCACAGTAACAGCCAGTAAACAAACATTCCGCATCATTAAGATTGTGCTCCCTTCAGTTATGTTTTAGGACATTATAATAACACACTACAATAATTAGTGTCTCATATGATTTTTACTGTGAAACTATAAATCTGGGACAAAAATGTTCTGTAATATAATCCTTTTGCAAACTTTGTCCATGTCTCTTTTTCTGTATGTGGGTGGGAAGAAGGGAAGATAACTCCTGTAATCTTTAAAGCTGTGACCACCCTGTTCTTTAATAAGCTTTAATGTGACTTCCTTCCCTCGTGTTTCGTACTTTATGTAATGCCCAGTAGAAGTAAAACACTCCCACTCAGCTTTACTGGGATAAAATGGGACAGAACATACAGTCTGTGAATATACCTCCATAAATATTCACATTGTCATTTGCGTTTTTTGGTTTTCTGCTCAAAATACTGAAGTGTGAGTCAAGTTTTCAGCTCAAGGTTGCACTATTCCTGGAGTTCAGAAAAATGCGGTTGAGAATTTGACTTCGGCGTTTTAATGTGAGATGAAAGATTGACAGAAGAAACACAAGCACTTTCAGACACGTTTTGTAGAGTTCAGGTTCTAAAGTGGAGAAACAAATACAGTTAAAAGCCTAAAAGTTAAAGTATGTAACTACTATCGGGGAAAAAATGTGTGTTCATGGTGTATTAAAATATTTCCTGTCAGTTTTTTACTTTTATATGTGATGTTTTTGATCCATTTTTCAGTTTTTTTGTGTATATAAACCATTTTCCAGGTGTTAATGTTTAACACTGAGCTCATTTGAGCTATTTATACTGTTGCAGAAAAATATGTAGCAATGAAACACATTCTCTAACTGCCTTTCCCACATTTAGTGTAATTGAATTTAATACAATGCAGATTTTTTTTTTTTTTTTTACTGTGTAGCCAATTATCAGAGTGAAATAAATAAGAATAGTAATGTGTGAGTTCATTTTCTAAATTAATGTAGCAGGAGACAGTTCTGTGGAAGAGTTTAGAGATATCAATAAAGAGATAGACAGATAGATAGACAGAGACAGACAGACAGACAGACAGACAGACAGACAGACAGACAGACAGACAGACAGATAGATAGATAGATAGATAGATAGATAGATAGATAGATAGATAGATAGATAGATAGATAGATAGATAGATAGATAGATAGATAGATAGATAGATAGATAGAAAGAAATGAAATATGGGAATCTCACCAATGTAAATATATTTGTAAAATGAATATCTTTTTTCTTTTTTGATATGCAGCACATTTAATAATAGAATAATGCCTAGTGCTGTTGGAAGATTATTCGCTTCTAATATCATCCACACGTAAATGGATTTTTATAACAATTTCCAAAGTGAAGGTTTACATACACTGTCTCCCATAAAGTTGGAATCAGTTTTGTTTTCAGACACATTCCTCTATTTATCATTCCTGTTTGTACACATCAATAATCACCTTTGACCAGGTGAAATGATCACATACTGAGTCCCAGTTACACTTTATCAAGAATAAATCACATTGTCGCAATCATTTCATGAGAAAATGTAAAAATACTAAATATTTAAAAATTCTTCTAACTTTATGTGCAACAGACAGACAGACAGACAGACAGACAGATAGATAGATAGGTTGTAAAATGCAAGGGTAGCGTTTTGAGATCACAAATACTCAAAATAATCACATTTGAAGGTATTTTTCACTGTCAGGATAAGAGTAGATACTGGTATGACTGATCCAACAGTTCATCAACTAATGGACACACTGGTGCGACCCTATATAAGATGATAAATACACTAATAAGTCTTATTATGTGTAACACCATTGACTGGAGTCTTGCTCAGGGCAGGGGCAGCTGTGGGGTCGGGGGGGTTCATCTCCTCCCTAATATTTAATATTTCCCAGGATCCTCGTGGTGCCAACAGGACACAGAGGGAGCTCATCGCTGTCATAAAGTAGATGGATGCTATAAATAGCTGGTTAAAAATAGCCTCAGGCTGTGGTTATGATAAGACGCCTCAGGAAGACGTTACTAATGCGGCTTGATCAGCTTAAAGGCTGACACACACCTACTGTCATCTGGATCCAAATGACCACCAACACACTGGACTGACACCGTTGGTGTGTTCACTGTTTGGTCACACTGGATTTGTAC
Organism: Sphaeramia orbicularis; assembly: GCF_902148855.1. NCBI lineage: Eukaryota > Metazoa > Chordata > Actinopteri > Kurtiformes > Apogonidae > Sphaeramia > Sphaeramia orbicularis. The sequence continues at coordinate 7,474,670 of NC_043965.1, read as the reverse complement.
AGCTCAGTAAAAAAAACAACTTATTCTATATTTTTATTAAGGCTGTCAAAATAAATGCAGATAGATAGATAGATAGATAGATAGATAGATAGATAGATAGATAGATAGATAGATAGATAGATAGATAGATAGATAGATAAGCAACAAAAAGAACAAAAATAATAAACTAAATAAATAGAAATGGAAAATAACGGAAAGTATGTCAGCTTGATAAATAGTTATAAAAATGAAAAAAACAAAACAAAACATAAGCATCAGCAAAATTAATGAAAAATAAATCAAATTAACAAAATAGCCAACAAAATAAACAAAAATACGCAACAAAATGAACAATAAGAACAAAATAATAAATAAGGTTTATAGAAATGAACAAAATAATGGAAAATATGTTAGCTTGATAAATAGATCATTCCAAAAATGGTTACAAAAACAAAACCAAAAACCAAAAAAAGTACATGATAACTCACTGGTACGACAGACAGAGAGAGAGAGAGAGAGAGAGAGAGAGAGAGAGAGAGAGAGAGAGAGAGAGAGAGAGAGAGAGAGAGAGAGAGAGAGAGAGAGACAGACAGACAGACAGACAGACAGACAGACAGACAGACAGACAGACAGACAGACAGATAGATAGATAGATAGATAGATCATCATGATTAATCTGATTAAAAATTTTAACGCATTTAACCCATCTGCAACCCAGAATGACTCTGAACGTCCCTGACAAAGCATTTGGGTCAGTTTGTCCAAGTAGACTTAGTGTTGAAGCACATGTACAAATGGTCAGCTGATCCGGTAGTGACAGACAACAGGACCAACCCATAAAGATGGAAGATGCTAAACTGCACGTTGGCCCTCTAGATGGAAATCTGAGGACAAAAAAAAAAAAAAAAAAAAAGATGGAACAGTCAGCTGACATAAAGTATTATACATACTCTGCAGGAAGGAGTTTTCTTTTCACCAAAGCACTTCCACTTTAAAATACTACATTAACGCGACTCATACGTTAGTTTGAGATTCTGCTAGCACTTCAGCTAACGTGTCCCACAGGTTGGACAAACACATTAAGTGTATATATAGTCCCTTCTTTCTTGAGTCTGTTTGCTCGTGCAAAATAAAACGTGATTAATATAGATTAAAAATGAATATTTAACTATGATTAATCCAAATTAATCCACAGCAACCCTGTGATTAATCTAATTAAAAATTTTAAGTGTTTGACAGCACTAATATGTAGACATATATGTATTCTGTAACCCATGACAGATATGTTTAACCCCTTGTAGACTACTGTTATGAATTTGCCTTATTATTCCATTGTTTTTAATGAGCTGCTGTTCAACACTATTTATGAATGCACATATGTTACCTGGTGACCTATGACCCCTGGTGTTCATGAATCAGGTTTAAAGATCTATTTCAGTCACAGTGTCATTAATTTCATGACATTCTACTGATTTTCAGATCATTTTTGTTTTGTTTGGATTGTTGACTGGAGGAAATGATCGATAGTAGCATCAATAAAATAATCTACATGCCTGAGAATGGAAAATGTAATTATTATTATGACATTTATGCTTAATGTCACTAATTTGCATCATAATTATTACATACCCTATTTCAAATTAACAATCTCCACATAATTTGGGATCTGCATCACAGCAACAACACAAATAACTGTTTTTCTATAATTGTAAATTAATTTAGGCAGTAAGGGGTAAAGCTGGAGTCAAATTCCTTGTTTGTTTGCACAAACTTGGCCAATAAAGCTGATTCTGATCTCCACAACAAACCCAGAACCACGACTTTATAATGTTATAAGAATTCATTAACCCATAAAGACTTAAAAACCATCTACTGATCTAAACTGTTTAATACCTGTTGATCCACTAATCCTATCAATCCATGTAAATTGGTGTAAAATACAGTTTGTCATCTTTTCATGGTCATCAGATATGACCCATTTGGACGTTCAGAGGCTCCGTAGTTACCGTGGAAACACTGTCATCTTCTACAACATTGATTCACCAGTAAAACCCATGGAGTTGGATCAATGACAGTGGATGGACACTGGGTTTATGTTCAGTTAATGATGTATTTTGGTGAAAAAGTGACTTCTTCAGTTTTTTGTGTTTTGATGTAATTTCCTTTTAATTTACTCTGAGTTTTTATGAACATCTACATGTATTGATATTATTTACATATTCACATTGATGTAAATAAAAAAAAATATTTAATTCTAATTCTATATATATAGAAATACCAAATTTCTTACTTTTCTCTTTATATTTTCATTCTTTTTCACTCAATTGTGTTTTGTTCTGTCTTTTTCTCTGCACTTGCTTGTTGTATTTTTGCTGCTGCTATATGTGAAATTTCCCCACAATGGGATAAATAGTCTTATCTTATTAGTGATCAATGAATGAAATAAAGGAAAACAAAAGATTTACACTGAAAAATGCAAAATGCAGAGGAAAATATGATAAATGGCGATATTAAATCTATTGGGATATACAAAAAAAATAATAATTTGGAAGTTGTGACAAAAATAGTAGTGGGTCTTTAAAGGTTAAAATGGACCAAGCAGTAATTCCTAATCCATAAGTGTTTGCCGATCACAAAATAAGAATAAAATAAGTGAACTTTTAATTGTAATAGTTTTCCTGTTTTCACTCAACCGAGTATGACATCAGCTAATGGTTTGCCAAAAATAATCATTCACATAAGAGTGAGTAGTGTTGTCAGTTCCTAAGCAACACACACACACACACACACACACACACACACACACACACACACACACACACACACACACACACACCTGCGTCATTTCCTACACACAAGCCGAGCGCATCCACTTCTGCGCTGCTTCCAGTTGCGCGCAGAGGAGGCTCCGTCGCACAAACCAAACGGGTCTGTGGAGTTTATCCACTGAGCAGAATAAACACGGACAGAGTCACGCGTGGATAAAAACACGCCTACACATGCATTACAACAACACACAGACCGGTCCGTGGCTCTTAATCACTCGCCGGGTTTGGGACACGGGACGCGTTCGGAACTGCTGAAGCTCGTCCCGGTGCGACTCTGCTGAAGCGGAATAAAAACAAACCGGATCAGAAGAACCGAACAGGAGGATAAACTGAGAATCCACCGACAACATGGTTCGTTTCGGCCCGACTCTGCGCCGTTACGCGCGCGGACCGGCTGTCATATTCACCTGTTGAAGTTGCCCGACGCGCTCCACTTTCCGCCTCTGAACGGGACGATCCGCCGGAAAACCCAGGCTTTTCTTTTCTCCACATGTCACCAGAGCCGGCTCAAACCCGTCCTCAGGTCTGCGTGATGCTTGGATTCCCGGTTATGTTGTAGGATGAGCGCTGATCTGGAGCGCGTTTCGCTCAACACATCCGTGAACGCGGCCGGCTCCGGTGGCCGTGCGCTCTCGGCGAACGTCCGGAGGCTCCACAACACCCTCAACCTGCTGCTCAGCGACCTGGAACGGGAGCAGTTCATCCACTGTCTCAATGTGTACCACGCCAAACGCAACGTCTTCGACCTGGTCCAAACTCTCAAAGTGATCCTCAACACGGCCGCCAAACGCCAGCTGCTGCCCATGCTGCGCCTGGTCATCCCGCGCTCCGACCAGCTGCTGTTCGACCAGTACACCTCCGAGGGGCTCTACCTGAAGTCCGACCTGCTCCCCAGCAACGGCAGCGCGGAGTGCTTCGGAGATGAAGCCGATTCCACGCTGCAGAAGTATGTGAGCTCCATCCACGAACAGCCGCCCCTGGCCTCTGGATGCCCGGACGCGGACCTCATGGGGTCCCCCTTCATGGACGGGCTCTTTGGAGACATGCGTAAAGTCACACTGACGCGCACCAGGAGCCATGAGGGTCTGGGCTTCAGCATCCGTGGGGGGTCGGAGCACGGCGTGGGGATCTACGTGTCCCTGGTGGAGCCGGGCTCGTCTGCGGAGAGGGAAGGACTGAGGGTCGGGGACCAGATAGTGACCGTGAATGACGTGCTGTTCGATGGAGTCACCCACATTGATGCGGTGAAGGTAAGGATGAGGGTGAGGATGAAGATGATGAGGGCTCTGCAGGACACAGCATGTGCATGACAACATCCAGTAAACAGTGTGTGCGTGTGCGTGTGTTGATGCTCGGGGCGGAACATGCTTTCCTCCAGATGCACTGGTCCATGCAGAGGCATCAGTGGGTTATGGTTATGGTGGTGGTGGTGGGGCTGATGCTGCCTCAGGTCCCGGCAGAAGATCAGCCTCCTCCTTTTATTCATTCTTCTACTCCAGTGGATGCACTGTGGTTTCTGGCACAGTGAACCGGCGTGAACTCACATCATCACAAACACAACAGATGAGGAAAAGGCCTGTTTAGAGGAAGGAGAATCTAAACAGTCACTTTAGAACAGGATATAAATACACTGTTGTGCAATGTCTGAGAACAGATCTGCTTCAGACAGTGAATGTGTTAAATGTGACATAAGATGAATAGAATAGAATAGAATAGAATAGAAGACTTTATTTGCCATTTGCACAGATACATAGCAGTATAGGCGCATTGGAATTCTTGTGTGTTTCCCTGAGTCAGAAAAGGGAGCTTGAACAAAAAGTAAAGATACGACTAAAAACAGACAGATACAAAACATAAAACACAGCTAAAAACATACAAGAAAACAGTTATTGCACATGCAGCTCAGATACACGTTGTAAAAATAGAGTATTATATAAAAGGAGGTAATAGTAATGATAATGAGAGTCCTGAGAGGTAACAAACAAGTTATTGCACATTTGAATTAAAAGTACTGGGACGTGTTTATGTTTATATGTTTATGTTTATGCATTTGGCAGACGCTTTTTTTTCAAAGCGACTTACAGGGGGAAACCAATCAAATCACTCAATCAATCAAATTTTATTTAGATAGCGCCAGATCACAACAAAAAAGTTATGTCATGACACTTTATATATAGAGTTGGTCAAAACCAGACTCTAAGCCAATTTACAGAAACCCAACAGAATCGCAGAATCGTGACGTATAGCAGGTTATTGCACATTCAATTGAAAGTACTAGGAGGTAGATCAGTTTATTGCACATTCAGTCAGAAACACATGACAAAAGTGCTGTTATTAGCTCATGTTTTCAATATATATGATGGTGTATTATTAAATGGCATTCTAGGTTTATGTACATTTATAGATTTATAAATGTTCCACTACATAGAACCTGTATAATAAATGTATTGTCATGTGCAGACACTGTTTATGAAATAGATCTGAGACAAACGTTCCTTTTCAATAAAACCTATTCTCTCAATAAATCACACAATTTCACATTTTGGCCCAAAACTGTATCCAGTGTTCCAACAAGTTTCTACAAGTTAAATTTAAGACCTTTTCAACGCCTTTTAAAGATTACTTAAAACAGAATTTAAAGCTCATTTCACAGCCTATTTCAGAGCCATATTGGAAAAAATTCATCAGTCCTAGAATTTAGGAAAATTTACTGATTTATGTCTTGATTCTCACCGGGGGTTGCAAAGTTAGTGATAATTGGTTCCTAATTTCAGTATAAATTGTCAGGTTGGAACTGAGTCGACTAATGTCACTTTCTTTGCAGCTTGGACACATTTAAACACAACACAACCAACAAGTTTATGCCAACACTAGAAAAGCACTCGGACAGCGCAGACCTCCGCCAAGGCAGATCAGTGCCCCCCCCCCCCCCCAATCACCATCAAAATTTAAATCATTTGTTCCTTGTGCCAGTATCAACATTTCCTGAAATTTTCTTCCAAATCTGTCTAGAACTTTGAGTTATCTTGCACACAAACAGACAGACAGACAAACCAGCGCTAGCAAAAACATAACTTGGTGGAGGTAATAACTGAAGACCTACCATAACAAATTTAACACATTTTAAAGACTTTTTCAAAGTATTAAATGCAGATTTGAAAATACAAGACTTTTAAGACTTTTTAAGGCCCCCCGGAAACCCTGGGCATCTTAGGAACTACAACCAACTAGCACTTTTGACTTTATTTTTCTTTATTAGAGACTCAAATTTGTTTAACTACTTTTATTCTGGAAGCATTTTACTTGTAGTCCAGTGTTATTAGACACTTTGTACAGATTTAGCTGCAGACTTTATTAACCTTTTCTTTCCTTAATTTGTGTTATTTTCTCCTATTTACCAAGTTCCAAAGCTTATAAATGAAGAACCACAGACGAAATTAGTCAATGACACCTATTGAAAGATAATATAATAATAATAATAATAATAATAATAATAATAATACATCTATATAGCATTTTATATTTTCGACAACACAACAATAAAAAAGTAAGAGTTCAGTGAAGGTAAAATTGAATAAAACAAAAACAACTCAGTAAAAGTAGTTAAGAACAAGTTAACCCTTTATAGTTCACTCATAGAAATACTCTGAAATTCAAAATTTCAACCTTAGTGTGTTATTGGACATGACAAGACTTTATTACTCTTGTGAAAAATTTCAAAAATTTTTACTGTTATGTGGAGAATCATGGTCAATGAAGTTACTATATTTGGTTCCTTGTCAGTAAGTGGCAAAAAATAAAATAAAATCTAAGAATTACTTGTGTTATTTTCTCCTACTTGCCAAGTTCCAAAACACTTATAAGTGAAGAACCACTGACAAAATTAATCAATGACACCTCATGAAAGATAATAACAATAATAATAATAATACATTTATATAGCGCTTTCGATCAAAGTGCTTTAGAACACAACAACAAAAGAGTAAGAGCGCAGTGAAAAAAAAAAAAGCCAATAAAAGCAGTTAAGAACATGTTAAAATCAGAACAGAATTATGATAAAACACCATAAAACTCTAACAACACAACTCAGAACACATATACAACAGTAAACAAGTGGTAATAACCTCCAATTCAGAAAATTTAGTGTGTGTATGTTTAGTATGTGGTGAAAACACAACCTGGATCAGGTTAGATTTATTTATTTATTTTTACTTGTTTATGAACAGGAGTATAATTAATGATGGAATGGACCAGTCATGTGACCTCATGACACCAAATCCCATTAGCGTCAATCACTGTCCAGGTGATTCTTTCACTAATGATGTTTTGATGTTGAGGAACTCTGTAAAATAGACTCAGCAGCTCATTTGTGGAGAATCTAATCTTTCTAACAAGGCATAGGATGTGCATATTAACAGAAGTTTTATTGTAGAAACTGGTGACAAACTGGCGAGATTGCTGACGATCCAAAAAAAAGAAGAGTATGTCCTGATAATGTGCAAAAATTGTTTGTTTTTGGTCCAGAAAATGACGATTATAGGTGTAAATTTCACTGCAGTGGAACCTCTGTGTTAGTGTTTGAGTTGTTGGTTGGTTAAGTATATTTCAGTTATATAATTTTCCTTTTTCCTGCTCATTTTTAGTGTTGGGATGTGCAAAAGGAGTTGTGTTTTCATTGTGATTCCCTTTCTTGCTGCGCTGCTGCTTTATCATAAACAGAACAAGTAGAATGAATGAATGAATGTATGAGATCGACATGTTTTGACACCAACACTTGACAATGAAACAAGATGAAATGCAGTATATATATATGTGTGTGTGTGTGTGTGTGTGTGTGTGTGTGTGTGTGTGTGTGTGTGTTAAAGACCCACTGTGACTTTAGTGGCAGTTCCAAAAATCTCAAATTCTCTGTTTTTAACCTTTCGTAAGCGATTTACCAACATTTGTTCCAATATTATCCTCTGTATTTTGCATTTTTAAGTGAAAATCAGGTATATTCTTATATTTAATTCACTGATTATGTAGATGCTCATGAATACTCAGATCAAAGTTGATGGTTATTACATCAGAAACAGAGAAAAATGAAGAAAAAGTTACTTTTTCAGTAAAATATACAACATGATATCATGACTTGCATAAATATACACTTTTCATTGGCGTGTTATCTGCACGCATTATAAGCTTTCCACGTGTATGTTCACGCCACATGAAGTGAAGATTATAGGTGTAAATTTCACTGCGGTGGAGCCCCTGTGTTAGTGTTTGAGTTGTTGGTTGGTTAAGTATATTTCAGTTATATAATTTTCCTTTTTCCTGCTCATTTTTAGTGTTGGGATGTGCAAAAGGAGTTGTGTTTTCATTGTGGTTCCCTTTCTTGCTGCGCTGCTACTTTATCATAAACAGAACAAGTAGAATGAATGAATGAATGTATGAGATCGACATGTTTTGACACCAACACTTGACAATGAAACAAGATGAAATGCAGTATATGTATATATATATATATATATATATATATATATATATATATATATATATATATATATATATATATATATATATGTGCGTGTGTATGTATGTGTGTGTGTGTGTGTGTGTGTGTGTGTGTGTGTTAAAGACCCACTGTGACTTTAGTGGCACTTCCCAAATCTCAAATTCTCTGTTTTTAACCTTTCGCAAGTTATTTACCAACGTTTATTGTAATATTATCCTCTGTATTTTGCATTTTTAAGTGAAAATCAGGTACATTCTTATATTTAATTCACTGATTATGTAGATGTTCATAAACGCTCAGATTAAAGTTGATGGTTATATCGGAAACAGAGAAAAATGAAGAAAAAATGACTTTTTCAGTAAAATATACAACACGATAATCATGACTTACGTAAATATACACTTTTAATTGTCATGTTATCTGCACGCATTATGAGGATTTCCGCATGTACTGTATGTTCACGTCGTGTCAAATACCACACACTGAGGGTTAGAGGTTCAGGTTATGTGAACTGGAGGTCTTAGCATAAACTGACACACGAATGGCATTGAATAACACGTGAAAGGTGGAAAATGTGTACATATAACACACCAAATGCCATAAGACCTGGCCTGACATACAACATACAACGATTTCATGAGATCAGTCTCAAAATCTCTCATGAACTGAATATAAACCCAGTGTCTCCATCCACTGTCACTGATCCAACTCCATGGGTTTTACTGGTGAATCAATGTTGTAGAAGTTGACAGTGTTTCCACGGTAACTACGGAGCCTCTGAACGTCCAAATGGGTCATATCTGATGACCACAAAAAGATGACAAACTGCGTTTAACACAAATGATTTACATGCATTAATAAAGACCCAGTGTTACTTTTCTGACAGTTCCCAAATGAATTTTTCTCTCTATTTAACCTTTCTTAAGCAATTTACCACCATTTATTATAATATTATACTCTGTATTTTGCATTTCTTCAATAAAAATCAGGTATTTTCCCATGTGTAATACACTGATCATATAGATGTTCATAAAAGCTCAGACTAAAGTTAACTGTCATAATATCAGAAACAAAAAAATTAAGAAAATGTGACTTTATCAACAAAATTGATCATTAATTGAACATAAACCCAGTGTGTCCATCCACTGTCACTGATCCAATTCCATGAGTTTTACTGGTGAATCAATGTTGTAGAAGATGACGATGTTTCCATGGTAACTACGGAGCCTCTTAACGTCCAAATGGGTCATATCTGATGACCACGAAAATATGAGTAGCTGTATTTCACACCAATTATTACATGTATTGATATAATTAATGGCTCAACAGGTATTAAACAGTTTAGATCAGTCGATGGTTTTGTTCGATGGTGGACGTTTGGGTCTTTATGGGTTATTTTTTACCTTGCATTGCAAATAATTTCAATTAGTTTTTATAAGTTTGCTACTGTACATCTGCATTGTGTCTTCTCTTCACATTCCAGATACTGTAGATGTGAAAGGACATACAATTATGAGGCTCATGGAATGAAAAAAAAAAAAAAAGAAAAAACCCTTTTATTCATACCTGTCTGATTGTTCTTCTGTTGAATACCTGCAATAATTAACACTCACAACAGCTGAATATCACAGACAAAGTGACAAATGAAAGGAAAAACCTAATGGGAGTGGTCTCATCAGGAGATAAAGGCTCATCCACTGGGTCTGAAGGCTGCATGAATGGACGATGAGCGTTAAAATTAAATAAGTTACATGTTCACACTTGACTCGGTTAAACACCTACGGGAGATTTTAGGTGAATGTGTGATGAACCCACCCCACAACCATCATCCAAACACTAAAACACAAAGCAGAGGTGTCCACATTCAGCCCAGCAGGATGTGGAATGGGTCAAACCAGTAACATAATAACATAATAATTTCATTTTTTTAATATATTTTTTTAAATTATATATTTTTATATTATGTTTGTTAATCTTCTTTTGTCTGTTATGCTTTTTTTTTTTTTTTTTTTAACATATTTTGGTCTCTGTCTCCATCTGTTGCATCGACATGTTGATTTAATATCATGTTTGTCTTTTACGTCTTTTCCACCTTTTACATAATTTTTATCTCATTCATTTTCATCTCTTATATCTTTTACTTTATTTCCCTCTCATTTTGTGTTTTTGTCATGTTTATCTCATTTTGTCTTTTAAGTTGTTTTCATCTTTTACATATTTTTATAGTTTTAACTTTTGTCAGTCTTCGTTTGTTATGGTTTTACATCATTTTGGACTCTCCATCTCTGTTTTATCTGGTTTTGTCTTGTTTCATTGTCATCTTTTACATTCTTTATGTTGTTTCTGTCTTATTTCAAGTCTCATATGTGATGTGCAACACTAAGAAATCATCATCATGAGTAAAAATGACAGATATTTGTGTTAAAATGAATCAGCTGCTTTTTGTTCAGGTTCCACATTCATCCCAGTATGATCTAAAGTGGGTCAGACCAGTAAAATAATAACATAATAACCTATAAATAACGTCAACTCCAAACTTTCTTCTATGTTTTTAGACTGAAAAAAGTAAATGTACATTATGGAAAGGTTTACATCCACAAAATATCTTTTAAAAAATGTGAATAAAATGAACAATTTGACATTTCTTAGGCAAAATAAGTGCATTTTTAACAATTTTATGTCTCAGTTTATCATTTACACATGTACATTACAACTTACATATGCAGTAACAAGGATAATATTGTTAAAATTACACTTATTTTTCTTATAATAGCCATAATAGCTTATATATAAAACTCTAATAATAAATAATACAAATGTTTTTCTTTGTTTTAGTGTGAGAAAACTAGAATTACATTATGAAAATGTGAATAACCTGAACAACCATGTACAACCTGAAATTTCTTGAGAAAAATAAGTGCAATTCCAACAATATTTATGTCTCAGCTTATTGTTAACACAATTTATAGATTATGGTGGATCTAAAAATACACAACACATTTAGTAACAGGTAGAATATTGTTTAAAATTACACTTAATTCTCTTAAAATATTTCATGTTGTTGATATTTGTTTCGGTTATTCACATTTTTTGTCGAAGTATAGTATGTAAATTTAAACATTTTCCCTTAATTTTAAAATTTTTACACTAAAACAAAAAGAAAAACCTAGAGTTGTCATTATTTATAGGTTATCATGATAGTATTTTACTGGTCCGAACCACTTGAGACATATTCTCATACCAAAATGAGAATAATTTACCAATAACTCACAAAAACATATACATATATATACCTATTTGTTGGTCTATTGCCTCAATAAGACAATGAATCAACAGAATAAATCACATAAAACACTAAATATAATGTAAAATGCACAAAATATGTGATGGAAGTGTCGACATCTTATTTTCCGAAGCTTCTGTCAAGTATTTATTATCGCGCAGTGACAAAAACAGTATTAATTTATCATTTATTCCGGATACTGTATCGTTTTAGCTTCCATACAGTAGTTTTAACTGTTTTTCCAGGTGATAAAAAGTAGTTGCTCAAGCTTCAAACCTACATTAAGACAAATCTGATGTGAAAATTGGCTCTGACAGATTCAATGATGTTGCTGTGAGTCATTTTTTTTTGCCTTCGTGAACAGGCTGTCAGTGCAGACCCACGCTGAGAACAGGCTTATCTCAGAGAGTATTTTATAAATGTAATGACATCCTGACAGATGAGGCGCTTTTAGGTTTATTTGTTGTTACAGAAGTGCTCACCTGGTTGGGAGGAGGTCATGGGATGGACGTTCTGTCTTACAGGGACTCGTAAAACTTTCTAAACATTAATGGATGTTGTGGACGTTCAGTTCTTTCAGTGTTACATCATAAATAACCAGGTCAGTTTCTCCTCCTTCTGCATCCATCCACTGTATTAGTATCACAAGTCCCCGCCCCTTTTTGACTCTGATTGGTCGGTGACAAAGCAGTGACATTGATGAAGGCGTCGCTCTTCATAAAGTTAAGTCTTTTCAAACCAAATCAGAGTGAGTGCACTGAAAAAAAGCTGTGTTCTAAGGGCATTTTCCACCAAAGACACAGAGCTGTAATAGTATAAAACAGAATAGGTAACAGATATGACCCATATGGACGTTCAGAGGCTCCGTAGTGAACATATGTGGCATTAAAACTGGAATTAAAAGGAAAAGAAGAGTAAAGAAAGCGCATAGATATTACCCAAACATCTATTTACACAAATCTTCCCTTATCTTCTAGTTTTTTAGTGAATAACTTAAGACACAGTATGTTGAGTGATTGTACAATGAAACATACAGCTGATGTGACAGCTAGTAGGAATATTTTATCAAAAAGCAAACAAATTGCACTGAACATTTACAGCTACATTCAATGCCTTTTTTGTATCAAACTGTCTGTAATAGATCTGCCCCACACATAGATTTACCACTAAATTTTATCCATAATTTTTATATATTTTAGTTAGTTTTATAAGCACACAATACAGTTTCAGTTAGTTATTGGTTTTTTTTTCCTTTTAGTTATAGTTTTTATTTATTTCAGTTAACGAAAATGTTTTTACAATGCTAGTTTTTGTCATTTCGTTAGTTTAACGATAATAACCTTGGTACGCACATCATCATTCAGCACAAGCAAATGCCTCTTCTTCCTCATTATGTTAACTGTATGGGAATAAATCATTACATATAAACTACATTCTTCATGAACATGCAGACTTCTTGCTGTGGTTATGCTGGTTTTTCCTTTCATTTGTTACTTTCTGGGTGTGATTGACAGAAAAAAAACACTCAAATAATAGAGTACATGTGAGTTTTACTATGACAGGTACAGATTTTTCCATTGTTGACGTGTTAAAGGCTTCAGGTTAACCCCAGCTGCTGCAACACCTGTCACTTGCAGCTCATTGTCGACCCCAGATTAAAAGGTGATCCTGGAATAATATGGCGAGCAGGTAATTGGCTGCAGGGATCAGTCAGGTTCGGAAATGGACATATTTTTATTGACCATGTGACGGCGGCTGCTTTTAATCAATAACAGGACACTCTCACCTTCTCTGGAGAGTCAAAGTTTTATCGGGTAAATCTGCATGAAGGGTGGGATTAAATAACGGAGGATGGAGAGGGGGATTTGAGTGCAGCTTTACGGCTCTACATGCGTTGAAAATTTCACAGGTTTCATTTGCAGCTAAAGCTCTCATTCTGTGTTTTTAAATTTTTTATTCCCTAACGTCATTACTGACTTTGATTCTTTTGCTCGGCGCAGCACAAATATGAAGTGAGAGAGAGAGAGGAGAAGGCATGCATGTGGGAGGCTGAGGTACGATGCAGAATAGACGAGGCAAAAGGTCTCCAGGCAGCGAAATAAATGTGTTCCACAGTTACTGTCAGCGTGTTTAAAAATATCCCTGATGATGTTCTGTTTGATTGTCCAACGCATTAGGGTTTCATTCGCTGCATGTGTTTAGACTGAGATCTGTCTGTGAGTTCTTTTACGACCTTGCAGTTAATATACTCTACCCACAGCAATTTTAAGAACAGAAACAACAGTTTTTTTCTAGAGGCTGAATGGTGCAGGCCTTGGGTGACGTCTTATTAAAGAGCAAATGAAGAGGCTTTTTCGCCTGCCTGTACTAGGCTTTATTGAATCAGTCCAACATGAGAGGTAAGAAATAAAAAAAATAAATAAAAAGAAAAACACAAGCAGAATGGCTCCTTTTTCCTGACAGCGCTGAGATGAGCTGCTTATTTTGTTCACCCCATCGAAAAACAACAAGCAATCTTGGATATTTGCGGCATGTAGAGGGAGCTGATGTTTGGTTTTGCTGTCAACGGTAAAAGTCTCAGACAAGTTATTTTAAGAGGACGACTTCACACAGCAGACACGTTTATATATGGAGGGTTTTAGAGCCGGGAAAGTACTATTTAGCTTTCTTTGAGCAGGTCAGAGGAGAGCGGTAATTGATCTACAGCGTTTCTGACATAACTCGTTTTTTTTGCTGATGTTTTCACTTCATTGTTCAAGAGGTTAAGACGACTTTATCCCATTGTGTTCAGTATCGGTCTGTGTATTTGACCTCTAGACCTTCAGTGTTGTTGTTAAAGGAGTGATATTTTGCTTTTTTTAAATGAAATCATGCATTTTCAAACATTTCCCTGTGGTCTACATAAACTGTAAATGCTCTGCTTGGGTCTGAATTCTTCATTAATTCAACTCCACAGGTCCATCTTCAACACTATTTCTAAGTAATGACACCAGAAAGGTGGTTTTAAGCGCTGGCCCTTTAAATGCAAATGAGCCACTTAAGGCCCCGCCCCCTCCAGGTTGTCGGCTGTGCTGCTCTGTCCTGTTCAACCGACAACTGAACATTTTAGGTAATCGGCTCTAAGTTTGGACATATTTTCAGTATGGACTACAACCGCTGCTGCTGACGAACAATTATGTCGTGCTCGGAGAAATGTTCGTTGGAAGTCTTGACCTTATACAGTATGTGCAAATGTTGTGATGTAATTAGTTATAGACGTAACAAATTAAGAAGAAATTAAAACAGGTTGTAAAAATCCACTCGATTTTTGCCAAAATGAATATAAAGATAGCTTTGCAGCACCTGGAGGGTTCAAATTCAAACTGTATGAACTATTAGGGTCCAAAAACACAAATAAATGAACCAAAGACTAATAAAAGTGGGTTTAACAAAATATGACCCCTTTCATCTGCCTTTTAATATCAATACTATATAAAAAATGCAACAGAACAGGGTGTTCCATCACCGACAGGTATCTGATACAGAGAATGAATGCCATTACTAAAGCCAGACACCAATGAACACACCTCATCAGGTCTCCTTTCACTACAGCCACAGATGCACCACGTACATCATCTCAACAACAATCACAAATATTTAGTGAATAAAAAGACAGAAAAAAGACTGTGTTATTCACAATTATCCTACACGATATTCAAGCTAATTTTATCTTCCGTACTGCCGAACTTCTGTCTGTCAGTATTCTCTGAAATATCGTGGGCCAAATCTGTGGAATAATCTACAACCCGAACTTCAATCGACACCATTTTTATCAATGTTTAAAAAGTATATGAAAAGGTTTTTAATTCATGAAAAAGTGTAAGGCTGTGTATCATTTGATTTGTTTTTGATGATTTGTCATGTGATTTGCATTTTTATTGTTTTTACTTTAGTTTATTAATTCAGTTATATTGTATATTTAATTCTTTTTTCTTTTGTTTTTTTTTTTTCCTGTGTATTGTTCATTTCCGGGGAGGTATTCATATAAACCTTTTTTGACTTCTAACCTCTCCTGCACAATGATGTTACTTGTTTGAATGTTGTTTTTTAAATTTTCTCTTGTTGTTTTATGATGTACAAATAAATAAATAAATAAATAAATAAATAAATAAATAAATAAATAAAAACACCATACTCAGCAAAACTACTGCTTATGTTTTAGTCTGACCAAAATCCATTGATTCACCAGTAAAACCCATGGAGTCAGATCAATGACAGTAGATGGAGACACATTCAGTTAATGATATATTTTGCTGAAAAAGTCACTTTTTCTTCAGTTTTCTCTGTTTTTGATATAATAACCTTTGAATTAACTGAGTATTCATGAATGTCTAAATTAAATATAGAAAGTTAAATATGGGAAAATACATAATCTACAGTAAAAAATGCAAAATACAGAGGGTTATATTATAATAAATGGTGATAAATCACTTAAGAAAGGTTAAATAGACAGAAAAATTAATTTGGGAATTGCCACAAAAGTAGCACTGGGTCTTTATGGGTTAAAGTAATAGGCTAAATAAACACAATTTCTAACAAATATAAGGCTCACAGCGGAGAAAAAAAACTTTAACAGGCGTGGGACTGATACTGACTGTTATTCCTAGAGCTGTAATGTACTTATAATTCAGTATACTGTACAAAAAAAAAAAAAAAAAACTTCCCATCATTCCTCCCGGTGGCTGTGACTGTGACTTCCTTCTGCACTGAATGATATAAATGCAATAAATTCTCAAAGACACTTATGGAGTTTACCTTCAAAACATCGAGCTGTTCCTTCAAGGTAAAGGTTCATATTATGGGATTTTGTGCCACAGAAACTCAGTTCAACCCATGATTCAATTCTGTTAAATCCAATATTGCCATTTCTTTCTTTCCACCTGAAAAATGAAGACAATATTGTCCATTTGAGGCGATTTATGTTTGCCGTTAGGCTCGACGTAGCTCCTATGGGGTCAGTGAACTGTTTCCTTATTAGACGCTGTTAATGTTCAGCGGCAGGTGAACCGAGTATTTCCAGCTGCTGATAAAGGCCGTCGCGCTCGTCCACATTTCTCATCAAGAGCTGAGTAATTCATTACGGCGTCTAACAAAGCAACGAACATTTAAAGCTTTCCGCATTCGCTGTTTTCTGGACTGTGACTTCAAAACACTTTAGCAGCGAAAGCGCCAAAGGCTGGCGAGGTATAGCTGCACGGTCATTTGTGAAGATTAGATTTAGTCCTGCAAATTTGTGGTGAAGAACATTGGTAATTAATTTGTTTTCATGCCCTGAGCAAAATGTAATGTTCTGTGAAAGCAGGTTGGAGTTACTGCGATATAACTTAAAGGGAAATGCATTGTTTTTTTAACTAGGGTATGTAAAGTTTATACTGTAGGGGTGCACATAATTAGGCAGTTTATGAATAAATCCAACCCTATCTGTATTACTTGTAAAAACTGAAAGCAAAAGGTTACCACTTTGAACATGTTTAAGGATTCATCACATTATAAAACACCTTTACCTGGTGAATGCTGCAGCCCAGTGTGTATTTAATCCCTTATATGCAATTAGACTGGCAAAATCCAATGCAGTCCAATCCAATTTATGTATAAAGTGCATTAAAAAGTAACAGAATTGACCAAAGTGCTGCACAAAATATACATAAAATCAGTAAAACACAAAAATGCATGAAGACAATGAAATATTTTCATAGAATAAAATACATAAAAGACATAAAACGGTGCAA
Organism: Sphaeramia orbicularis; assembly: GCF_902148855.1. Taxonomy (NCBI): domain Eukaryota; kingdom Metazoa; phylum Chordata; class Actinopteri; order Kurtiformes; family Apogonidae; genus Sphaeramia; species Sphaeramia orbicularis. Next base: position 7,457,318 of record NC_043965.1, on the reverse strand, counting down.
AAAGGGGACAAAATCGCAAACTCAGCAATCACAAAATGACACAAAAGACGCAAAATCATAAAACAAACAAGAATAAAATATAGCCTAATGCATTACAACAGGCACATGCAATTAATTTAACACACACGATACAAGTTTAAAATTCAGTTAAAACAGCTCCACACAGAAGACAAGAAATTCATCATAAGGTACAGAAGTATTTTATAGTTTTTATGGCGCTTTGTGAAGAGTAAAATGAAAGCAGATCTTCAATTATGTCTTAAAAAAAACACACTAGGGACACGCAGAGAAAGTCAGACAAAGAGGTGATATAGTACAACAGCTTCCCAAAAAGAATCACAGAGCACTACAGCTCTGACAGACCTGATGTTAGCCCATGTCTTTAATGTATTATAATGCACCTAAAGTTCTGCATAATCATAGTTTGAAGTTCATAATGCTTAATGCCAGTGTCCATAACATTTAATGTAATAGTGTTTTAAATCATCATAAGCCTTCATAAATACTGAATAAGCCCAAAAAATTACATAAACACTTAAAAAGTTGCATTATCTCACTTTACTATCCTTGTAGGGAAATTTGGCCTTTGTATTTTACCCGTCCTAACCTCCTAAGGCTTGGGAAAGTAAAGCTTTTGTTTTGTTTTTTTTAATATTAAATAATTGTTTTGATTAGAAATAACATGATGCAGCAGTTTGCAGACACATTTTTATTTTTATTTTTATTTATGGAATGCAGTGGACAGCTTTGGTTTTTCTCCTCAATGTAAAGCTGTGAAACTCTTGTCCCCTGCAAAGGACAAAAATGCATTGCTGGGTCTCAAGAGGCTAATACACATGAAGTCCCTAGCATTAGCATTAGCAATTAGTACATTAGTAACAGTGAACTGTCATTGAAGGCGCTCAGGGACCAACTCCACTAAATATGACCAATTCTAGCTATTTAAAAGTTAAAGCTTAAAGGTTAACTCACTTTACTATCTATGTAGGGAAATTTGGCTGCTGCATTTCACCTGTAATACACAGACAGTGCCTAGCATTAGCAATTAGCATTAGCATATATTTCACATTAGGAGCAGTGAGCTGCCATTGAAGGCGCTCTGGGACCAACTCCACTAAATATGACCAATTCTAGCTATTTAAAGGTTAAAATTAACTCACTTTATTATCCCCGTAGGCAAATTCAGCCTTTGTGTTTTACCCATCTTAATACACTTATAGTCCCTAGCATTAGCATTAGCACATAGCTCACATTATGAGTAGTGAGCTGCTATTGAAGGCGCTCAGGGACCAACTCCACTAATTATGACCAATGCTAGCTATCTATGGTTAAAGCTTAAAGGTTAACTCACTTTACCATCCACATAGGGAAACTTGCGAAGTGCCTTTTACCCATAATACAAAGGCAGTGCCAAGCATTAGCACATAGCTCACAATATGAGCAGGGAGCTGCCATTGAAGGTGCTCTGGGACCAACTCCACTAAATATGATCAATTCTAGCTATTTAAAGGTTAAAGTTAACTCATATTATTATCACCTTACACAAATTGAGCCTCTGTGTTTTACCTATCTCAATACATATACAGTCCCTAGGATTAGCATTAGCAATTAGCACATTAGTAGCAGTGAGCTGCCATTGAAGGCGCTCAGGGACCAACTCCACTAAATATGAGCAATTCTAGCTATGTGAATTGAACTTAACTGAAAAATCTTTTATGTTCCTGAAGAGCAATTTGATTTGCAACAGACGTGTACATATCTCACATATCACCAAAACAATCAATCTCACATTATACAATAAATACAGTAAATAAGTCATCATAGTTAACGGTGCATTGTTCACAACAAGCTCGCCTACAGGCTATTTAAAAACTTAACGGCAGATGGGACAAATGATATGAGATATCGGTTTGATTTAAAGGTTAAAGTTTAATGGTTTACTCACTTTTCTATCCTTGTCAGGAAATATGACCACTGCATTTTACCTATAATACAAAGATAGTGCCTACCATTAGCATGTAGCTCACATTATGAGCAGTGAGCTGCCATTGAAGGTGCTCTGGGCCCAACTCTACTAAATATGATCAATTCTGGTTATGTAACGGTTAAGGTTAACTCACTCTACTATCCCTTTACACAAATTCAGCCTCTGCGTTTTATCCACCTCAATACACATATAGTCCCTAGCATTAGCATTAGCAATTAGCAGCAGTGAGCTGCCATTGAAGGATCATCTCCAGATCTTCATTAGTGCCGTGGTCAGGCGAAGTGACAGGAGAATTAACCGATATGTATCTGTTTTATTATGGTGCAGGGCCCAGGGGAAATCAGATAAACTGCAAATGGAAACCACTTCCTTCTAGCTATGAGTCTGAAGTGTAAACCAATCACAGATTTTTTCAGTTCTGTTTATTTTCGTCTTCACATGACCTTGTCCAAGTGCTTCTCAGACAGGTGCCGGCCTCATAAACTGAGCTGTTCCCAAACACGTCCGATATTTTTGTTGCTTTATTGCTTTTATTGATATGTTTTTTTGATGTGCTTGTAGCTGGAGGACTTCAGATGAGCCTGAGGAGTAGACTGGAATGAACCTCCCTCCATCCACCGGGTTAACAAACTTCATTTCTGCCATGTGGTTTATGTGACTTCCCGGGTGCTTGTGTCGACTATTTCGTTTCTGTTATAGATTTTGAGAGTAATCTGGTAATCAATACACCTGCTCCTCACCTTCACGTCACCATGACAACAGTTAGGGACAAAAACCGTGTCTTGTGGTTTAAGCTGCAACAAACAACAACTCTGAGTTTTTCTTTTGCATAGACTGCACTTGGCAAAGGCTGAGATACTCGATCAATATTCACTCTTACTGATTGCATGTTTCTGCAACGAGAAACATGCACAAACTGAATAATGTGGTTCAGACGACTGTTGTAATTACAAAAACAGATTCACTGCTCAGACCCTAAACAACAACCAATACTGTGAGACATAGAAGTTCCATTAATATCAATTTCCCGAGTGCTGCTTATGAAGAAAAACATTAACATTCTCATTCTGCAACTTAAATGACCTGTCTCTGTCTTTAACAGAGTTGAAAAGAAGGTCTCCTTATAGGATTTTATTCCACTAATCTCACAAGAAACGAATAAATGCCGAGTTTACCTTTTGTCTAATAATAACTAAACTCCTGAGCTGCTTCAATAATGATTGAAATAGTAAGTATTAGAATCCTTGTCTTCGTTCAATCTTCTGGGTCGAGATCTTTCTAAACAACAAAACCAGATGCTACTCAAGTACCATCAGTTCATTTAAGCCGTATTTTGCGAAATGGAAATGCAATGGCCCCAAAAGTTTGTCATTTTAACCCTCAAAAGCCCAGAATGAATATACCTATTATAGTCAAATAACTGCTTCAGCTCTAGTCGTATCCATGTGCTTTGAAAAGTCAGTTAACCCTTTAACAACTGCAATCTCTCTGACGCTGCATGTTGCACTTTACAGCATTTAAATTACTGTAACTACGCTATCCACAAAATTCAAATGGTATTGGAAAGCTGAGATCCCGAGCTTTCCAACACTACATAACACTTTACAAAAGCTATGTGGGATTTTATTACAAGAAAGAATTGTTTCAGAAACTTCCACACAGGCTAAAAAACGCCTGGAAATACCAAAAAATATGACGCCATAATATGGATACTGAATATTCAACACCAAAAAGCATGTTTGAGCAGAAAGTTTATTTTTGCGGTCTCAAAAACTTTCATTATGGACATTCACAGTTGTTTTTGATAATAAATATGCTACAAACTTCAAGTCGTTTTTTTTCTTTTTTACTAAAACACACTGTTTTAAGCATTTATCTATATTATAAAAGAAGCATGGACTCTGTGTGTGTGTCTCAGGCATCACACAAAATCCAGAAAGAGCTGACTGCTGCAGTTTGTCATACTTACGTATTTTTGGTCAAGGAACAGACTAGCGACAACAGCAAGTTGGTAGGACCAATATTTTGGAAGATATTAGTAATTTTGTAATACAGTGGCATAGAGCTGCACAATGTATCATTTGAATATCGTCATCGCAATGTATGTGTGCGTAATAGTCACATCGCAGGTCCTGCAATGTAGGAGGCAAATGAACTCAATGTGTTTTCATCTAATTTCAGCCTGGCTACCTGACACACACTGCATTCAGCAATCCACCAATCATAATCGATCTTAATCAGCTTGCCGACGTAGACCACACTCCTGTACATGGAGTGAGTCGCTGGTTACAACATTGAAAAATGAGCAACGAACAAGAGAAAATTGCCGAAAACGAAGACTTGGTGCCAAAAAGAAAAGCAACGTCAGTTATCTGGAATTATTTTGGTGACAAGACGGATGATACTGAAACACTCATTCATTCATTCATTTCATTTATTTCGTTCAGGGTTGTGCATTTCATCAACAAACATTCAATAATCATCAAGTGAACAACATGCACACACCCATGCTCGAAAAGGAGCAGGATGAAGAAAATCTTATATTTCCTGCCCCCTTCCAAATAATAATAGCCCTAATGGTTAGCTATACATAACTAGCTACAAAATCATACTGTATAAAGTCTGTGTTCTGTGTCGGTAGTGCCTTGCACCTGTTGCCACAAAGAGAGGTAATGCAACTAATTTGTTTGACCATTTATGTCGGTGCAACACAGCTATTGTATCCTCCTGAGTATTTTTTCATATCGCAATATATATATCGCAGGGTTAAAAAAATCCCAATGTCAGTTTTTTCCAATATCGTGCAGCCCTACAACGGCGTTACAATGGCCAATCACGTTGCTATGCCCAGAATCATAAAATCATCATTAAAGTTGTTTACCTAGCAACAAATAAACAACAGGGCCATGTTGCCACGGTGTCAAATTTCCTGTGCAGAAACAGACATGCCAGCTGAGAGGTTGTTTAACTGAAAATGCCCGTGGAATTTACTAATAAAGTAAAGAAAGTAAAGGAATGAACTGGATCAGAGGATCTAGAACCCATGTGATTCATGGCCAGATATTGAAAGTTAAGTTCTTCTTGGAAACAAATGTGCAAAAGAATGGGCAAAAAAACACTTTTATTGCAAAGAAAACATGAAGACACCTAGGCAGCCTGTTATAATGGCAGTCTTAAAAAGGTTAAATTGGAGTTGATCTGCTTTTATTTGGGTGTTCAGAGTCTGTGTAGTGAAAGTCACAAAAACAGACAGCTGATAATATACACTGTTGCCCATAAAATTGGAATCAAATATTTTTTACGTCTCATCATGAAATGATTTTGACAATGTGATTTATTCTTGTGAGATAAGTGTAACTGGGACTCATTATGTAATCACTGCTTAAAGGTGATACTGACGTGTATAAATAGGAATAAAAAGAGGAATGTGTACTTGTACAGTGTTTCACAAAATACTGATGGATGGTGAATTCATGCAGAAACTTGGAAATATTCACGGTAATTTAACAGGTAAAGTCCAACTGTAGCCTGAATGTGTCTTTATGAGTCAGAAAACTGTACTGATTCTGGTGTCTTTCACATATACAGTATAGTCTGAGTTACACAGGAAGTCCACCCACCCACGCATCCATCCATCCGCCCACCCATTCACTCATCTCTTCATCCTCCGAACATCCAAAAAAGACAGATCTGATGCTATTGAAAAGCAGAGAAAGCGCATTTTACCTGAATTATTTAGAAGTATTGATAGGATTAGTGGTTCAGAGGTTATTAAACATTTTAGATCAGTAGATGGTTTAGGTCTTCGAGGGTTAAACTAGGACCCATGTCAGACACGATAAATAAATAATCCATCTAAAGCTACCGATGAACTTTATTGATCCACAGGGGAGGGAATTACCTTTTTTCATCAGCTCAGTAAAAAGAAAGAAAGAAAGAAAGAAAGAAAGCTAAACAAAAATGAGTAATGATCAATCCATGAAACGTCAGATTGCATAGATCCCAATCTATTCAAACTATATAAGCAGAAGTGGGTCTTAAAAAGCATTGACTGCAACAGAAAAACAATATGAAGACAAATTTGGTGGCACAGTCATGAAAAAGCTGACTGATATAATAAAAGAACCTGTGAGTCAGGAAGTTGAAACAGTAAGGGATGGATGGATGGATGGCTGGATGGATAGATAGATAGATAGATAGATAGATAGATATAGATAGATAGCACACATAAATTTGATCATAAATAAATAACTCATGTAACGTATCAGTGAATAAACACTTAAAAACGCATTCATTTCTAAATCCCTGCCTCTTGAATGCATGAAAACATAAACGCTGCATCCTCAATTATAGCTTCTTCAGTGATCTTCTTCTACCCCCGTGCTAATTCTACGATCACATAACACAAAATTCACCCAGTTTACACTCAAGTTACTGCGTTTGTTCTTCAGGTGCAACAAATTTGAAGGTGATATGAATATTTCTACATGCAGTTGAATATTCAGATGCATCTGTACAGTGTTGCTCTCATCACCAAAGCTAATTTGTTTTCGCCTCAGAGTCTGAGCTTTCTCCAAATAATAATACACTGAATCCTTCATACATACACAAAACTCAGTGTGTGTTTCCTCAGTGTTTTCATCTTTACATTTACATATTATCACACTTTTGTCATGACCCCTCCCTTGTGGTCACGTGGGCCGCTTGTCTGTCCCTAACATTTGTCTGCAGGTGGAGTTAGGGGCGGAGCAGCATACATGCATGGCACGTCTGGGCCCGGTGCGCCACGCCTATTTATACCGGCAGCAAAGCACCGGACTCTCTCTCCTTCGCTGCTCAGGCCGATATCAGTGCCAGAGCACCTGTATCTTTTTGTTACCTTTGTCTTTTTGTTTTACATACAACCCTCACACTTATCACATTCACTCACCTCAACTCTCACCCCATTATTGTTTCTACAGATGCCACATCCAATATGATTTATACTGTTTGCACATTTCTCCTTATTTCATTGTAAATAAATCCCTTTATTCTTTAATGCATACTTTGCTGTTGGCGTCCTTTTGTCATGCCTAGAGCCGGGCCATGACACTTAAAAAAATCTATCTATCTATCTATCTATCTATCTATCTATCTATCTATCTATCTATCTATCTATCTATCTATCTATCTATCTATCTATCTATCTATCTATCTATCTATCTATCTATCTGTATGTATTATTTTTTTTTCTGACACGCCAACAGTTTTACAACAAAATGCATCTTTCTTCACTTGCAAAATTATCCTTTAAGTTGATAAAAAAAAAAAAAAAAATCATGTGTGTAAACGATGCATAATTGAAAATGAATTTTAAAAAATTACTAATGACTATAAAATAATTTTTTTCCTAAAATGACTTCCCATTGGAAGAGTTGTTGGAAGAGGTGGGGTTTCAGCTTTATATATATTAATTTTCAATACAGTTCACAGTGTGATGTAATAGGATGTAGGTAATATGATATACATTTTATTTAACGCATATCATAAATAACTAATGCCACATATCAGTAAATAAAGACTTAAAACACATTAATTTCTAAATCCCTGCCTCTTGAATGCACATAAAGTCTGCATCCTCAATTACAGCTTCTGCAGTGATCCTCTTCCACCCCCATAATAATTTTACAATCACACAACACAAAATTCACTCAGTTTATACAACAAATTTGAAGGTGATATGAATATTTCTACATATAGTTGCATATTCAGATGCATCTGTACAGTGTTGCTCTTGTCACTAAAGCTCATTTCTTTTCGCCTCAGAGTCTGGGCTTTCTCTGAATAATAATAATAATACGCTGAATCCTTCATACAAACACAAAACTCAGTGTTACACAAGTGTGCGTTTCTTCTGTGTTTTTGCACACACATACACACACTGAAACCACTGCACTGTAGGCAAAATAGTCATAGTGCAATGAGGAGCTAATTCTTTGTCCTCCTCCACCTCCATCCATCCATCCATCCATCCATTCAGGAAGAAGTGCAGCAAAAACGTGCGTTAGTCAAATCCCACAGCTCAGCAGCGAACAGACCTCCAAACCTGATGCTATTTATAAACCAGCAAGCAAGAGGGCACAGACCTTTATCTAACACCCTCGCAAAGAGATAAAGTTATTATTAAAGCCTGAAAGAAAACAGTCAAATAACATAAGAGATGAATAGAGATGAGCTTTCTGTCTTTGTGACGCTGTATTGAACTGTTCTATCGGTTGCAAAATGGAGAATCCGAGCCAGGAACGCAGAGGAAAAGAGCAACTAAATCAGTAACATAATGAGTATCAGCACGGGAATCATTTCTGCTGCGACCGAACAGGAGATGGATGTGTCGTTTCCACGTCTGCCACCTGGAAAACCCACCTGTGCTCGTACTTTTCGGCATTTAGAAACTTGATGCATGTTTTGTCCTTTCTCTAAGATGCAAAGAAGTCTTTTTCGACGCTTGGTTCTCACTCCCAAGTCGCTGTATTTGTGGTTATGAACAGCTGGCGTCTGTTTTATCCGAGGTACCACTACTGTGGCAATATTCGACACCCAGGGTACGTGATAGAACTCAAGGACGGTTCTTAAGGCTTAAACTGGAAGGGTTCAGCAGCCACACTTTGCCGAATAGAGTTAATAAATTTGAGTACAACTTGTGTAGACTAGGGTGATAGAATCTACTGGATCTAAGGCTATAATGCAAGTTGAAAAATAAGAAATAAATGTCATCAGGGCATGTGCAAGGTAAAATAATCTGTCCAGACTTCACTTCCTCTTCCTACTTCCAGATGCACTTCCGTTCATTCGTCTGTATTCAATCTGTTGCAGTAGTCTGTGCACAAAACACAGTATAAACTATATGGACAAAAGTATTGGGACACATCATGTCTTCAGCTGTAAGATGTCCTGTTCATACTGATTTCAGATAAAAACATCAATATTTCCTTAAAGTTTAAAGGGAGATGTGAAGAAAGTAGATTGTTAGTCGTGGTAAAAAATTTAGAGGCAAAACATTTAAAATCATAATCATACATAAAAAAAAAATGACTGAATTTAAATACTGATGTTTATAAACTACATGGACAAAAATATTGGGACACAACATGTCTACAGCTGTTAGATGTCCTGTTCGTGCTAATTTGAGATGTAAACATTAATATTTCCTGACGAAATAGCATTTAAAATCATAGCCATGGATTAAAAAAATAAAACAAAGCAAAAAACAAAATCACTGTTTAGAGACATTAAGTGAAAACCATCTCTGGGGCGTTTTGGAAATAAAGGCAACAAATTATACCAAACTAACCAATGAAATGATATTTATCCCAATATTAAACTATATTCTGACATTAGTCATTATTGTTTTGTATCCCAGACCCCTGTTAGAAAAGAAACACCTGTATTCAACATGTCCACATACTTTTGTCCATATAAGATTGTCAGTATATAGATCACACATGTACACATGCACCATACAATGAAACTAACCCTCTGCGTTTAACCCATCACTAGAACAAGCAGGAACACACCACACACTGCAGACTGGGAGCAGTGGGCTTGCCATATCAAGCACTCGGGGAGAAAATAGGGGGATTAAGTATCTTGCTCAAGGGCACATCAATGTCAATGTTTTCAGGACGTTTTAAAAGGCCTTGAGATAAGAGAAACTTACTAATGTTACACGAGGCACTCAAACATCAAGGCTAGTTGTTATGACAGTCGCTATTCAGACGAAACAAATTAGACATGGGTCAAAGACTACTTTTTCTACCAGTTCAGAGAATCAAACCAGCAACCCTTTGGTTAAAAGCCAACTCTAGCCCTCTAGGCCATGGCTGGCTGAGTGTGTGTGCAACGTGATATCATGAAATCGCGTAAATATGCACACCACTTTTAATTAGCGTTAATTAGCATGTTATCTGTAGACATTATAAGCTTTCTGCATGTATGTTCACGTTGCGTCAAACACCACACACTGAGGGTTAGGGTTATGTGAACTGAGGATCTTGCCATAAATTGACACATGATCAAATGGCGTTGAATAACATGTGAAAGGCCAAAAATGCGTACAGCACGCCGAATGCCATAAGAACTGGCTTGACATACAACGTGATTTCATGAGATCAGTCTCCTGTGTGAGAACAGGTGTGAATCACCTCTGAAGCTCTTTCCATTAGTTTCCAGTGTAAACTCACTGTTGGACAATAAACACTACAGCATGTCTTGCAACTAGGGATGCACCGATTCCGATACGAGTGTCGGGTATCGGCTCCGATACTCAGTGTGTGTACTTGTATTCGTACTCATCAAAGTAATCCAATACAAATGCACCGATACCACTTACGGTCATGTGACATTCACAGTTCAGTGCAGCAGGTACGCAGCGGTGGAATAATGTGTGGGGAGTGTGAAGAGTGTGGAGATTTTTCAGAATAAATGACGGTGATAAAAGTAATGCTGACTGAAAGTAACATTAAAGACACAGACATACGGACGCAGCATTCTGTCCTCCGTTTTCCAGGTGATGGCAGATGCGTACCCAGACAAAGAGGGGTAGGGAGCACCGCCAGCGGAAGTGAAAATGAAACTTATCACTCATTTCTCTTTTCTCTTCCTGCTGAAGCTTCGCTTTTAAACCTTACCAGCGAAAATGCTGCAATATTAGTATCACTTTAGTGTTGCCTCTGTCATCTCCATGTTTGTTGTTACTGACTTTCTTCTCAAAAAACTTAACTCTTCTTCGTGGTATTTGTCCAGTATGGTTAATTCAGAGCGGCACCCCCTGGTGGATTAATTGACAAACGCTCATTCCAGTACATTAAATGTCAGTAGTAGCACTTTGTTCCAGTCAGACTAATGACAACGACAATAAAGCACATTTACAAAAAGAACTAAGAACTGGAATGGGATTATTAAGTACTTGTATCGGTACTCGGTGTCAGCAAGTACTCAAATATAAGTACTCGTACTCGGTTTGGAAAAAGTGGCATTGGTGCATCCCTCCTTGCAACCTTGTGTCTTTGCTGTGACCCGGTCGTGTAGGTTTGTCGTTCCACCACCACCTAGGCCATGGTTCTGTCACTCTTGCAGTTTGTTGTGTCTCCTCCCCTCACCTCACCCCGACTCACCTCGACTCACCCCATTTATTCCAACTCCTGCTCGTTTGTGTCTCAGACCTTTGACTCTGTGTCTCTGGCTTCATTTATTCACCGTCTTGTTCCCTCTCTTTCCCCACCGGTGAGAGCCACGTATCTTTTAGAAACTCCCACAGAATCTTAAACCCAAAGACTCTCTGCTGAGGAATGCGCATCAACAAAAATCCGCCTCACCACATCAAACTTGAAATGGGAATAGATATTCGAGGGGCATTTTCAGTGTTTGCTCAGCAGACAGAGCATCGATCAGCGTGGATTCATTTCAGTGTGAAATTAGGATCCTGGGAGCCTGGGTTTTGTCTGTGTCTCCGAGTAGTAAATATTTAGGAAAGTAAAACTATAGTGAAACAGAAGAACTTGAGGTTTTACAGATCGACACTATAGAGATGGAAATTTTCACCTAAGGAAGACTGTTTCAGGAGTTCAACTGCTTTAATCCAAACAGGGAATAAAGTGTTCCAATGCTGCTTAATGACACAGGTTGCTATATTTCATTTATCCATTTATTTATTTAATTATTAACCTTTATCTAACCAGGAAAAATTTAAATAAAGAACCTCTTTTACAGGATTCCTACAGGTTTCTACAAGTTAAATTTAAGACTTTTTAAGACCCTTTTAAGGCTCATTTATGTTCAGTTTAACCCTAACCCATAAATACTTTTTTTTTAAATGTATGTAAATGGGTTCGTCCGCTTCTAACATTGTCATGTGTCACTGCCTTCATACTTCAATGCGTCCTGTACGTTGGAATGAGAGTTTCTCAATCAATCCACTAGAGGGCACTACTCTTAATTTGATTTTATTTATTTGCACATCACAGACAGCAAGAGAAAAATTTAAATAACAATTTTCATGCAAGTAACACCATTGTGCAGGAGAGGATGGAAGCCAAAAACAGGCTTATGTAAATACCTCCCTGGAAATAAACAATACACAGGAAAAAAAAAAAAAAAGAATTAAAAAAATATGATATAACTGAAACTATAATCTAAAGTACATTACAATTACATTTTTTTGTAAATTAGAGTCCTTTTCAGAGGCTTTTTAAATAAGGATAAAGAAGATGTTGGTTGAAGTTCAGGTTGTAAATTATTCCAAAGATGTGGTCCACGACATTTTAGAGAACACTGACTGACCATACTGGCTGAATACCACAACAAAGAGTAAAGTTTAATGAGAAGAAGAAGAAAGTCAATAATAACAAGCATGGCAACGACAGAGGAGGTTTTACTAATGTGGATACTAATGTTAATATTGAGATGCGTAGTTGTCATAAACATGTCGTTAGTTTTTTACTAACACAGTCGCTCGTTGAAATCGGCTATTTATGGAAATTATTCTGTTCAAATCTCAACACTGCCTCCACTGTTCCCGGTGATACTGCTCCATTTCATCCGTCCGGGCACGTATCTGCACATGATGTACGCAAGGGATATGTAAAATCTGAATATGACCCTTAAAAGAGCTTGAATTTGACCTTGAAAAATGTGTATGACCCCTTAGGATCAAATCTCACCTATTTTATGTCATTAACGTAAACATTTGTCCAGCTCATGTAAGTCCTGATTTATTTGCTGCAATCTGAAACTTGTAACAAAAGATATTTAGGTGTAAAGTCATTGAATTAATAAAGAAGCAACACAAAGGAAGTAATTTTAACAGTATCTTTTGAGCTGCCACTACATATTTTCAATAAAACCGTCAAGGCCTGAGCTTGTGCAAGATGTTATGGTTGTATTTCTTCAATTGGCACAATTAGAAATAATAATAAGAATAAAAAAATAAAAAAACAGGCATGTGTATATATTCAAGAAATGCCATTTGGATATCAGAAACCATCAAGCCCAGTCACATTTCATATAATTTTATAAAATAATTGCCTATATGCACCAATGTTGTGAAAGACCAGCAAATATGAAAGAAAAGAGAATATTTTTCACAACATTGCAGATGAAGGTGAAGTGATTAGTCTCAAACTGAGCCGTGATTTATACTCGGTGCCAATGAAAACGCAACACTTGAATGTGTTGTATTGTTCCTGAGCTGCATCAATATGTTTAAGTTTCACCTGTATAAGATAATCCCAGACAATTTCTTAACAACCTGAGATGGGCTGAGCTATTGTCACGCTTGAATGAACTTGTCTGCATTCATAAGACTTGTTTTTCTCATTGCTCAGCAATGAACTGCTCAACTTAAGGAACTCAGTTAAGGAGTGGTCATGTTCTGAATATAAAAGGCAAGCTGAAAAGCACCAAAATCATTTGCAATAACTCAGCGATGCCTAGACTGACACGTGACCAAAGATGCCATGCTATGGGGCTCCTGGAGGCTGGAATCTCTGCTCGGCAGGTGGCGCGCCATTTTGGATGCAACGTGTCCACCATAGTCAGGATGCAACAGAGGCATGAAGAAACTGGCTCAACTGCAGGGACCAGCTTGGGCGCCGTGTTGCCAATAGGACTCCTGCTCCACAGAACAGACAGGAACTGGTTACGGCTCTGGAGGAAGAGTGGGTCAATATACCCCAGGACAACATCAGAAGGCTTGTGAGGTCCATGAGAAGGCATATTACAGCCTGTATGAATGCAAATGGAGGTCATATTCCATACTGAATTCCAGAACTGAATTTTGTGACTTTTGGTTTTGGGGGTCCTTGAGTTTCTTTCTTTATTTTTTGTCAACAAATTTGGATGTGATTTTTTATTTTTACTGTATAGAAATGGCCTATGATTAATTCCAAAGAGTTTATGGAATAAAAATCCACATCGATTTAAAAAAATATAAGAATCTTTAAGTGTTGTGTTTTCATTGGCACTGAGTATAGTTTGTGAAATCTCCACTCACTTGTTTCAGAACCTAACACTATATATTGTATTTTTTGCAGTATTTATAGCCTATATGTCACTGTTAGCGGTGTTATCGCCAGCGTTTTCTCTGCTTATTAGAGGTGACAGCATCCCTACACAACAGAAACTGCAGTGGGAGTCACTTCACTGTTTCAATAAATGCCAGAAGTGCAGCTGGAGTAAATAACTCACTGTCCTCTGCTATTGTTTAAGACACAATAAATTATATCCAGCTACAAAAACACCCGAAAAAAGCGCCAGTTAGAACAGACGTACAGAGTCTGATGATGGTGTTTTGGCCTGAAACAACAGATGTTAGATTAGGGGTGTCAAACATACGGTCCACGGACCAAAACTGGGCCACCAAAGGGTCCAATGTGGCCTGTGAGAGGAATTTAAGAAAAACAAAAATTACAGTCAGTGGTGTTAAATCAGTTTAGTTCAGGTTCCATATACGCGCCAACATGATCGTATGATCGTATGATATTCTGCCTGTTATTAAATGTTTTGTGCCTTTGTAGATCCACTGTGATCTGTAAATTGTGTAAATAAAAAGCTGAGACATAATATTATTGAAATTGCTCTTATTTTTCTTAGGAAATTTCAGGCTGTACAAGGTTGTTCAGGTTATTCACATTTTCATAATGTAATTTAACTTTTTCACACTAAAACAAAACAAAAAACCCCCACAACATTTGTATTGTTTATTAGAAGAGTATTATTTATAGGTTATTATGGCTATTGTACGAAAAACAAGTGGATTTTAACAATATTATGCCTAGTCCTAAATGTTTTGTGTATTTGTAGATCCATTGTGATGTATAAGTTGTAATGTACATGTGTAAATGATAAACAGATGAATATTATTGTTAAAATTGCACTTTTTTTCCTTAAAACATTTCAGGTTATTCACAGCTGTTCATGTTATCCACATTTTTCTAAAGGATAGTTTGTACATGTAATTTTTTTTTCGTAATTTTTTCACTCTAAAACAAAGAGAAACATTTGGAGTTGACGTTTTTTATAGGTTATTATGTTATTATTTTACAGATCGGACCCATTTGAGATCATATTGGGCTGAATGTGGAACCTGAACTAAAATGATTTGGACACCCCTGGTTTGGATCACATGGATCTGAACTAGGTCGATCCACTAGATTAAGGATTTGTTGCGTGTACGGCCCATATACTCTTTTTAATAGAAGTCGACCGATATGTGTTTTTCTAAAGCCGATGGCCGATATCTACAGCTGAGTTTTGAGGCCAATATTTAAGGCCGATTTTTTAAAAATTTTTTAAAGCACACTGACTGTAAAATACAATTGAAACACTCAGATATATAAGATCTTTATGCAGCAATATAAATGAAATTATTAATCCATGTACACATAGTACTCTTTTAACATTTATTGAACTTCAAGTGCTGCCCACACAGGTGCCTGATTAAATATCTTAGAACATTTTTACAACTGATCAAATATCGGCTGTCAAAAAAAAAAAAAAATTAAGGCCAATGGCTGATATAGATAAAAATCAATATATATCAGCCTGAAAAATTGTTTGGCCAATATATCAGCCTACCTCTACTTTTTAAGGCCTTCATTGATTTTCTAAAGTGCCTTGAGATACTCATACATTACACCTGGTGTATAAATAAAACTGAACTGAATTTAGACAGTTACTGACTCTGACCAGTTACTGTACATTATAACTGGAACGACCACTGTTCCTGTCACAGTCACCACACACACACACACACACACACACACACACACACACACACACACACACACACACACACACACACACACACACACACACTTTGGCTGTACATTTATATCTGTACAGGACAGTGTTGTCATGTTCTCATACTTTAGTTTTGCAGACAGCAGCAAAAAACTGCTCAGGAAAATGTAGCTGATGGACACTGGTGTACTATAGAGATTTAGTCCTGAAAACTGACTCATGATAAGTGACTTGTGACATTTTAAATACTTAAAATTTAATATACTGTCTTTATTTAGCCCTAACCATATCAAAAGCAGCTACTGATGTAAAATGTTTAGTACTAGGTGATCCATTAATCCTATCAATCCATGTAAATTGGTGTAAAATACAGTTTGTCATCTTTTCATGGTCATCAGATAAGACCCATTTGGATGTTCAGTGGAAACACCGTCATCTTCTACAACATTGGTCCACCAGTAAAACCCAAACGACAGTGGTTGGACACTTGGTTTTATGTTCAATTACTGATATATTTTGATGAAAAAGCCGCATTTTCTTTAGTTTTCTCTGTCTTGATGTTTTGAAGTCACTGAGCTTTTGTTAAAATCTACATAATCAGTAAATTAAACATAAGAAAACACTGAAAAATGCAACACGCAGAGGATAATATTATAATAAATGCTACTGAACCACTTAGGAAAGGCTAAATGTAGATAAGTCGCCCCAGATATACTTCTATACCTACCTATAACATATACGTATATATGTATGTAAATGTCACTGTTAATAAATCACATCACACCCTTTTGTCCTATGATGTCAGCATCAATAACCTTCAGTATCTGAGACATAAATGGAAACGACACATTTACATGCATCGAGGGTTGATGGTATATTTTACAGGAGTGACTTTTCAGGGTTTCTGCAGGTATCAGCAAATCTAATTTAATGCTTTTTAATGCTCTTTTTAATGCCGCTTTAAACAAATTTAATGCCCATGTCCAACTGCAGACACAGTTTTATATACAGTTTTATGACAGTTTACCATTCACATGCTTTAACCAGATTCTGAATAGTTCCTCCTCCAATCACTTCTGCTGAAACTTGCATTTTCCCATTTTTCCGACATTTGCTAATATTCCCTCTGCTCTTTCGCCACAGCATGAACACACTCACAGCACGTTGCATTCCAAGCATCCGCTGTTGTGACTTCATGTATCGGCCATAAACAATAGTCAATTAAAGGGTTCGGCCTGTCAATCATCACACTATACTTCTGACCAATATTATTAAATGTTTATACAATAAAACTAAATTGTGAATAACTATGTTTTTCTCTCCATCAGGTGTATTTAATTGTTTAATGCCTCTGGACATTGAATTTAATGCTTTTTAATGACCTGCAGAAACCCTGCTTTCACTTCAGTTTTCCCTATTTTTATGTGAACTTTTGTATTTAGCCTGAACTTTTGTGAACATTTACACAATAAGTAAATTAAACATTAAAAAAAAGCCTGATTTTGACAGAAAAATGCAACACACAGAGGATAATATTGTAATAAATTCTCATTAATCACTTGGGAAAAGTTAAATGTAGAAGAAAAATTCATTCAAAAACTAGTTCTAGGTGTTTAAGGGTAAATCCATGGTACAATACATACACATGTACATTTTACCATCAATAATTTCAGGTCAAATTGAGTATCATATCCATGTGTCCTATGACATCAGCACCATTAACCTTCAGCATCTGAGACAGATGGAACCCAACACATCTACATGCATCGAGGGTTGGAAAACACATTAACCTCTTCTGTCTGTTCGAACAAATTGATGACAAACCTTGTCGTTTACTGTAATGTTGTTGTTTTTTTAGATGAATTAACGTAGTGTCCTCAACCTGCTGCATCTTGTGCTGCAGGTTTATGCATATTCAATCATGCTTTTCTGCTTAAACATCTGAGAACATTTCCTGGAATGACAACAATACAGTCCAGGAGCAGCACAGTTAAAGGCAAAGCTACTGCAAAGATGTTGCATCTATCGTTGTCATCGTTGTCGTCTTCGTTAGCAATTTCTTCAAACATGTTCTCCGATGAAACTACTTTCTTGGGACAATGTCTACAAAGTTTGTTCACAGTTTTGAGAAATTTTGATTTTTGCAATTTTTTTAATGAATTTTTAGAATATTAAAAATGTACCTTTCATTATAATATTTCCATATTTGTATGGTTTTTAACATGTAAATGGTTACAGGTATCAATATAGTTACTATTGAGCACTGATAGGAAGTCATATATAGACTTTCATTTGGGTCCATGACCTTTGACCTCAAGGTCACCAATGTCTAGATTTCAACAATCTTCTTCATCGAAACTACTGGTTGGATTCATTTCAAATTTTTTATACAGCTTTCTCGGGACAATGTCTACAACGGCTAAAATGTGCTTAGAGGTCTTATTTCTGTCTTTGTGCATAAGAAATCAATCTAAGTGAATCCCCAAAGGAACTTTGTGTTGGTAAATGCAACTTATGCAAATGTACAGGATTTCAGTTCTGTTCCACATGTTGATGGTCATATGAACTATGTTTTCAGCTCAAAAATGTCCAATTTCATCACAATTAATGCTATATTTTCATGTCACAAATGGCCAAGTTATATTTTAACTGAATTTACCTGAAAAACAAATATTCTATTCTTTTAGATTCCCCAGTTTTTCTTACAAGATTCTCTCCTACATATCACATGTTTTATTTTTACAGGTTCAATCTGGAGTATGGTACTGATCCATCCTGCTTATGTTACGCCAATACATACATTAAGAATGTCACACATCACTTTTTAAATCAACAGTTTTCTAATAATAAGCATTTTTATAAAGAAATAACAATTCTATATTGTTATTTCCTCTTTAGTCTGATGATAAACTATACAATAAATAATTATGATACTAGTTTTTGCACAGGGATCATTTGTGGAAACGGTGACATGAATACCAAGCATCAGTATGATGGGATCCGTAACAACCAAGTCACATGCGCCCACTGACACATTTTGTGTTTTTGTGTCAGCTGTTATCGTTTTAGATCCACAATACTAACATTTATGAATAAGAGGATAATTAGCAATAGTAAGTCTATAAGTTTATTACTAATAAAGTACTGGTACTGACCAGAGCATCATGGGTAATGTCATGTCCGTCCACCAGCAGAAGTTTTCACATACATGTGCTATTTTAAATCCAATATTTCTGAAAATAGAGCTTCCACTGTCAAATAATATCAGTAGTCTGTGCACAAATAGATTAGCATTATTTCAACACAGTTCCTTGCATTTCTTACAACTTCTTTTTTTTCTTTTGACAAAAATGGCCACTCATTTGACCCCCTAAGTAAATTTTAGCCGACAAAGTTTGTTAAGCTTTGAGAAGTTTTAATTTTTGACAGATTTTTGAAATATGAGAACATTTGCCTTTACTTATAATGATACATATTTCAATGGTTTATAACAAGGAAATAGTTACAGATATCAATATAGTTACTATTGATCACTGATTGGAAGTCACATATGAACATTCATTTGAGTCCATGACCTTTGACCTTCATTGACGCGGAAGGGTCAAGCGAAAGGTCACCAATGTACACATTTCAACAGTCTTCTTCTCTTAAAATACTGGTCAGATTCTTTTTAAATTTTATATCGATCTACCTCAGGACAATGTTTACAAAGTCTGTTCAGAGTTTTGACAAATTTTGTTTTTTGACAAGTTTTTGAAATATTAAAGGTTTGCCTTTACATATGGTGCATATTTCGATGGCTTACAACATGTAATTGTTTACAGATATCAGTATAATTACTACTGATCACCGACAGGAAGTCATATTTGGACTTTGATTTAATTAGCTGAGTTATCCTCCAGTCAAAGTACTAGTGCTGCACGATTTTGGCCAAAAAAAAAATCCTGATTTTTTCCTCTAAAAACTTGACTTTAGATTTCATTTCGGACTGGTGGTGACATTTTATCTGGCATGTCATTTTCCTGTGCAGCCCGCAATGCACCGTACTGCTCCCACTATGTTATGATGTTTGAGGTGCAGATATAAGTTGGTTTTGCTGCTGTCTTTGACTGATACCGCCTTCAGGCTGAGTTTGCAGCGAGGAATGGTTTGGTCTTCATCGGAAACTTCAAAACCGTACAAGTTCCACATAACTGACTTGCTCTTGCTATTTTTAGCCACGAACTTCTCTCTCTCCTTAGCAAACAGCGTTTTTGTACTGATGTGTGGAGACCAAAGACTGTGGAGACCGCTCTCACAGTTAGGAGGAGGAGCCTACGGTAGCCCGGAGACACAAGACAGATAAAATTCGATTTGACAATTAGCCTTTTTCAAACATCGTCCTAATTAAATAATCCAATTTAGATTTAAAATCGATTAATCGTGCAGCCCTACAAAGTACCACCCACTTCTATTGGCAGATTGATCTCCTCCATCCAGACCACAGGACTAACAGACCTCATCCAACTCATCCAAATTTATACCCCAGGGCGTGCACTGAGGTCTGAGGGCCAGCTCCAGCTTGTGGTGCCTAAGACCAGACTTAAAACCAGGGGGGACAGGGCTTTCTCTGTAGTTGGACCACTCTGCCGCCCCCCCCCAAATGTCCGAACAGCCCCCACGGCAGAGTGTGTTAAGTTTTGTCTTAAGACCCACTTTTATTCTCTGGATTTTAACTCCGCATGAGTTGTGTGGTTCTCTGTGTCTTTTATTTATTTTTTTCTTACCTCTGCCAGGAGGTATTGTGATCGCTTTGCTTTGTGTGTTTGCGTGTGTGCATGTTTGTTTGCTCGCGTGTTTGTTTGATTTTAGCAACTTTACGGGAAAACTATTCCAACCATCTTTACCAAATTTTCCCCACAGATAGACTTAGGCCCTGGGACCAACCCATTAAATTTTGGGCCAAGTAGGCCAAAGTTTAAGGTCACAGCAAGGTCACAAAATCTACAATTTTCCTATCTCTCATCATTGAGCAATTTTCAAAAATTCATATAAAATTCAAAACCACTCTGATTAGCCTCCAATTTGATCCACCTGTAGCTTATAACAATATCTTGTATCTGGCACAAAATTGTCCACATCCACAGTGGAATGTGGACTCTGTGGACATTTCAATTTAACACTGAAAATCCCATTTATGACACATTTTTCATTATAACTCAACAAATATTGATTGGAATTTAATTTGACATACACATGACTGGTACCAAGCTTCAACTTTTTCTGCTGTATGGAACAACCTTGAAACGGTTTAATTTAAAAAGAAATAGTCGATCCACACATGCACACCGTTCGGGGTGTTTGGCGGAGGTTTGCGTTCTCTGAACACATGTTTTTATTGATTTTACTACTTTTAACTATTTGATTTTATTATTTTATTTAGAGCATTGTTGTAGTTCTATGCACTTATTTATTGCTTTTAGTAGTTCTTTTAATTGTTTTATTGTTTTTATGATGTGCAGCACTTTGGAAACGTTCTTGTTTAAATGTGCTATATAAATAAAGTGGATTGGATTGGATAACAGAGACAGAACTTGACAGCCTCGCAAATTCAACCTGTTATTGATTCTTAATAGAACACACCGGTGGTCGTATTTTCCTCGGTATTAAAAGCTAGTGTTTCTAATGGTATAAAAGCGTAACCTGCTCCTTTACGCTACATATTAGCATGAAGCATAACTGATTCTGTCTTCGCAGTGGCAGGTAATCTTTGCTCTAACGCGCCGACGGCCTCATCAACTCCCTCTCAGCTGCACATGTGAGTTCTTCTGGGATTTACTGTCATGGCGTTGAATGAAAAACTGTCAGAGCAGCGGCGTTGACACAAGTGCAACACAACAGCCGGCTTGGATTGTTGTTGTGATGTCCTGCTAATCCTGTTGTGGTAATCAGGTTATCTGTCTCACAAACATGCATTAGTATGGATGTCTGTGGGATTTTCATCCTCATTAAACGTCTCCCCACAGCTTCGACACGTAGGCAGGCGTCCCCTGGAAGATGCCTCTGAAATGTAGGTGGAGACGCTGTGAAAGACGTGTTGGTGGGAAGGTGAACAGGGGAATTATGGGTGTAATGAAATAACATATGTCACGCCGTCAGTGTCATTCAGCGATGGTTTGTTTCCGCTTGGGTGCAGATACAGAAAAAAGCTCTTGACATATTGACCAGAACATTGATTTTCTTCCGGGCTTTAAATCTGTCTGTGAATGCTAATTAGTATGTTTTGTGATGCAGGTCTTCAGGTAGAGGCGCGATTTAAGAGATTTATATCCTTTGAAGGCGATATAAATTAATCAAGTTGCCTCAAAACACTTGCATTAAGTGCTTTTCAATATCTTATTTAGTTTTTTCTTTGATTGTTGCTGAGAAAATGTACTCAAGGTCCAAATTGTGTCTGGTTCAAGGACTTTAATTCACTGCTAATGGAGACAGAGTGACACAACTATAGCAGTAATATTCTGTGGAGAGCAAATTACACAAGATAAAATGGTAATAACAGCTGATCAAAGACTGAATTTGGCTTATTTAGACATGGAAGTGTGGAAAGAACAAAAATGGAGATCTTACTCTAAATCGCAGGTGTCAAACATACGATCCGTGGGCCAAAACCGGCCCACCAAAGGGTCCAATCCGGCCCGTGGGATCAATTTGTCAGACTCATTTTACTTCAGGGACCACATACAGACCAATTTGTTTTAGTTTGTCTTGGTTTTAGTATAAAAAAAAAATTACACAAAAACATTTCCATTTACAAACTACCATTTCACAAAAAATGTGAATGAACTTGAAAGGACTTATGAGAAGTAAATGCAATTTTAACAATATTCTGCCTGTTGTTAAATGTGTTGTGTGTTTGTAGAGCCACATTCAGCCCAACATGATCTCAACTGGGCTGGACCAGTAAAATAACAACATTGAAAAACGTTAAATTACATAATGAAAATGTTCCCATCTACATAGTATGCTTTAAAAATGTGAATAACATGAACAATGAGTAATTTCATATGAAAACTAAGTGCAATTTCTACAATATTATGATGCTGCACACATGTACATTATAATTTGCAGATATCAGTGGATCTGCAAAGCCACAAAAAAAGGCATAAAATATTCAGTTATAAGCAATATACTGTTAAAACTGCACTTCTCACAAGACATTTCAGGTTGTTCATATTTCTTCAGGTTAGTCACAATTTTTGTAAAAGGATAGTTTGTAAATGTAAATATTTTCACGTAAACGTACTTTTTTTACACTATAACAGAAAAATCTGGAGTTGCCATTATTTATAGATTATTATGATAGTATTTTACTGGTCTGACCCATTTGAGACCAAATGGGTCTGTATGTGGAACCTGAACTAAAAAGACTTTGACATCCTTGATTGTTAAAATCTTCAGTATTTTCATCCCACAGGTCGAATTGGACCCTTTCATGGGCCATCAGATGTCAAGAAATAAGAATTAAGCCAATATAAAATTACAACAACTAAAAATAAGATAAGAAAATAGAACATAAAATTTACAAAAAGTATAAGAACAGAACTAAAAGTATAAAAAAAAGACATGAAGATGAATAGCCACAACATTAAGAATATTAACAGTATCTATGAAAAAGTATGTCCAAAAACTCAAGTCTCTATAAAAATGGTGCATTTATGTTTGGATAAATATTGAACAAATATTGCATTGTTACTGCAAGAACAGAGAACAAAAATGTAATCTATTACAGAATAACACGGCAAAATACTCATATTAGGACGATTTATGGGCAAATTGTGGCTCACTTTGATTTATTCCAACTCAAACAAACTTAACGCAAACTTAAAGTTACATAAAAATTAAAAAAAAAAAAAAAAAGCAATTCAAATATATATACTCAGCTTCTTTTATTTCCATTTTTCTCACAGTACGCCTCTCTGCTCTGTATCCCTGAATCCAAACTAACCATACTGTACACTCACTGGACCTTTAAATTGCAGCCTGTTGCATTTAATTGCACAGACCGACACTGCAATTATGATTAATTGTGCAGCTCTACACTGTGATAAGATTATTTATCATTCACGGTACGCTTAATAGACTGCAGCACGGCCGACCACAGGTGTATACAAAGCACCTTCATTCATCTGTGTCCTATTTCCATGTTCAGACAACAGAAGTGCACAAATGAGAAACAGAAGTAGAGGTTTGTGTTTGTTCAGACATGTAAAAATATGTCTAAACAAGGAAAACAGGCACAGTAGCACTGGGTGATTACCACAACACACAGACAGCAGAATAATATGCCCAGAGTCATCCGCTGGTGGTATCTACAGCAGGATTTATGCTTGAAACATTCCAAGAATTTGTTTTTTTTTGAAGATTTTATTGAATTATTTCCAATGTCAGGACCTCATTCATGAATAGGTTGGATTAATTAAAATGACAGAGACACGAAGCCAGCATCATCATGAAAAAGTACCTTATTTTGAATCATAAAAAGCTGTTTTATATTCTAGGGAAAACACATATAGCAGAGGTGTGAAACATGTGGCCCGTGGACCGAAACAGGCCCGCCAAAGAGTCCGAATCCGGCCCAAAGTCCAAAAATTACCCTGAAGACATTAACAATCAAGAGTGTCACACTTATTTATTTCACTTAGTTTAATCAACATACAGATCAATTGAATCTAAAGGGGATCAGACCAGTAAAATTATGGCATAATAACCTATAAAATAATGACAACTCCAGTTTTTTCTCTTTCTTTTTTGTTGCAGTGTGGAAAAAATTTAATTACATGATGAAAATGTTTATATTTACAAACTCTCGTTTCACAATAAAATGTGAATAATTTAAAATACCACAAACAACTGAAATTTCTTGAGAAAAATAAATGGAACTTTAACAATATTCTGCCTGTTACTAAATGTTTTGTGCGTTTGTAGATCCACTGCAAACTTAAGTTATAATGTGTAAATGATAAACTGAGGCATTATGGTGTTAAAATTGTACTTATTTTCCGAAAGAAATTTCAGGTTGTTCATATTTTTTTAAAGTGTAATTTGTAGTTGTAAACATTTTCATACTGTAATTTTACTTTTTTTCACTCTAAAACACAGAGAAAAGTTTGGAATTGACATTACTTATAGGTTATTGTGTTATTATTTTACCCACTTGAGATCATATTGAGCTGAATGTGGAACCTGAAGTAAAATGAGTTTGACATCCCTGTTGTTTAGCCTTTGTGGTGCATATTTTTCAGAACATTTCCTTCTGTTTGGTCCTTTTTGACACTGAATTAGCCCCAGGCGCTAAACACTCTGAAGACGTCAGTTTGGGCTGGAGGACACTTAAGTTTTTTAAACAGAGGAAATCATCTGCAGATTAGTCGATAGTGAAAACACTGTCATTCGCAGCCCTGACACTACAGACCCTCATTGAGGCACAAAAACAGCTATCTCCCCTCAGATGGCTCTGTGCCGGATGGAGGAGGTGGAAATATTTCTGTAAGTGAAGTTATCCTTTGCTGTCAGTTTGATAAGGCCAACATGACATGACCGCTTCTTATTAGAGCAAACCTCGTCGTCTGCCTCCCTCCCTTGGCTGGTTTCCCTAACAAAACTCTGCTGTTAGATGCTGCTGTTGTCAAGTGTCCTTGAACGCAGCTCTCTATTTTTCAAAGCACATATTCTAGATAACAGGCGCTGGTGTGTGGGAGAGGCTGATGGGAATTAGCTCCCTGATGTGGAGGTGCAGCCTGACACGTACTGTAGTTACAGTAGATCACAGCTGTCGAAAACAAAAAAGTTTGTGCATTAAGATGTATTATACTGTATGCGATGTCAGTGGCTGCTAATGGAGATATATGCATGTTTGTTACTGAGAAATGTTTCACAGTTGAATAAAACAATCTTAAGGTAATGTTGTAATTGTATCACAACATGCACTATATTCTGTCTTCACTAGCATTTGACAACTAGGTGTACAGATAGCTAACAGTGCTCCAATAAACACCCAGGAAGCCTCTTGCTGATTTGGATATTTACTGTGTTGACTGTAAAACTGTACATACACAAACAACATGTATGTTATGTTTTTTATGAACAAATAATGTGTAGAGCTACGAAACACGATGTATCACTGCTTTCTGTTATGTAAAATATACACATTAACTTAAAGCTATACCATATGATGTGGCATTTTTACACTTTTCTTTTGTCATCTTAAAATGCTCCTAATAAGTGTGTGTCAATCTAAAATGTAAAAGAAATCCACCAGGTATTGAAACTCAAAAATGTTTAATTCTCACATATTTCTAATAAAAGTCTGACCAATCATTTTAGTCGGTCCGAATGAAATAATTGGCCGAACCTGACTGAGCCTCCTGTCAATCATCCATTACGGCCGTCCAGCATCTGATCCATTATCGCCGTCTCCGCATCCGATATGTGTCCCTCTGAATTTGACGCTTCACTTGCGCTGCTTCTCCTGTCACTGACCACAGTCTACTGTCTAAGGTGTGTTTGGATAGAACTGACATGCACATGTGGAAGGGATTAAACGGATTTATGAACAGAAACGACAGTGCGCGCGCCCATCCCGTGGGCACTGCAGTGAAGATACTGACCCAGTACTGCACAGACCAGGTTTACTGATGAAACAGGAGCTGCGGGCCCACGGCAGGTGGATGATGCATCTCATTACCGAGGGAGGGGTCCGCTGACACGCCAAAACACGCCCGGACCTCCACCTCTGCTTCCTCCTCCGTTTCCATTGCACATCAGGTGAGAGGAGGAGAGAGGAGGAGGAGCCTCAGAGCTCAGGCAGAGGGAAGGGGGCAGGGCTTTGGAGGGAGGCGGGTTGTTCACGTTCAAACTTTTACTAAGTGCTGTGAGAAATGCCACATCAGTAGGTATAGCTTTAAAGTTAGCTAATGTTTGTTAATGATAGCAATTAGCACAATGCATAAATACATTGAAAGTCCCATATACATGCTAACACTATTAGCATCTTCCGTTTTTACACAAAAATAAAGTATGATACAACACAAAGAGCCTCAACTGAGTATGTAGGGTGAATAAATATCTCATGATATGAAAATACTTACAGACAGATATTTGTTTAGGGCCAAATAACAAGTAACAGGGCTTTAACGGTACTGAACAGCACTGTTTACATGTCTTGAGCAATACAGAATCAGACTAACGATTCCAAAAGGAACTGACCTACTTGGTTCTCATCCCTATTTATGAAATCACAACAATTTTGACCTTAGGCCACCACACTGCTGTCATGTCATCCTTGCATCCAAGTCAACGTTTGTACCTAATTTTGTGGCCTGAGACATCTTGCTTTAAATGTAATGGAACCCGACCAATGGATGTAAAAATAAAAGTGTAGATGTGTGTAATTTTCAGAATCCTGTGCTTACAGTAGTTTATCATATCAGTCATGGGACCTGCTTCGGCTGTGACCATCCATCCATTTTCTGTTTCTTATCTGGGTCTGGGTCATGGGAGTAGAAGCCCAGACTTACACTGTTCCCAAACCAGCTAAGATATGATCCGCCTTTCCTGAATTTGCCCTAGGAAGCCTATCGCCAGGATAAAAAGTCTCCATGGTATATTTCTGCAAACCACACACAGGTGTAAAATCTCGATGAAATTTGTTACTGAAGGATAAACTATTTTTTCATTTCGCCAACAGACAGGACATGGAATGCGTATGCACAAAATCCAGAATTCTGTATCCTGACTACCTTAGATTTTTACATTTATGCTGTAAAAATGTGTCAGTTAGGGTTAGCAAAAATTTAATTTGGCTTAAATATTACTTAACACTTACTGAACCTTTTATCCTATCTTTTTTCAGCATTAACCACAGCCTTGTTGTAATTCCCTAAACATTATCATAAAAGGTTTAATACTACATTATTTTATGAGATATGTGTTATTTTATGTGTAGCCTCATTTTATTCCCTCAAAATGCCAAAAGCTACAGGAGGCAGATATGAGGAACAACAAATATAGAAATTGAAAAATATGGAATATATTTTCAGAAGAATATAGACTATAGAAGATGGACAATGCAATGACATTTCATCTAAGAGTGGAAAAGTCAGAATATTATGGGTAGGGGGTCTGCCATGTAATTTTTTTGATAAGCCACAGAATATTCACAGTATAGGTATGTGTGATAAAGTCGTTGATAGTGATTGGTCATTTTAGCTGTCAAGACAGATTTTTTAAAAGCTCTTTCCTCTTTTTTAAAGACCTGTGATTGTTCATGGAAATAGAACAGAACAAACAATAGGTGCAGGAGTCTTGGTACTAAGCCACAGTTCATAGTTTTTGCCTGATAATTTAAAAAAATACTGCCTGATTTAAATCATGTTGAGGTGTCTGACTATTAGACAGAAAATTAGTGAATTATGTAAAACTGTTGGACTGTTGAACAGTGAAAAACCTCTCTGAAAACATTAACATCTGGGACTCTGAGTCGCTTCTTAAAATTTTCTTGAGCTGTTTCATGAAGTAAACAATTAACTGATGATAAAAACCACCAAAACCCCTCGAAACAAACCGGGTTCATCTTCAGTCTGAAGAAAAATACGAGAGAAAGACCTGACATGCATGTATCTTCTTCACACCATCCTACAGAATTGCACTGTACACTACATATGCTGATGATACACCGTTGTATGCTTCACTTTCCCCAGACAACCTCAGCTGTCAGATCCAATGATTGATGTTTTTAATGCACCTGATAAGCTCTCATAGAAAGAAAAATGTGAAATTCTACCTCCAAAAAGCTAGAAAATTATACCCACACTGTTATCTTTTTCTCTTACAGTGTGCAAGCTAGAAACATCAGTGTTATCATTGATGCCAACCTTAAATTTCAGCATCACAATAACAGCTTTCTGCCATTTGCTTTCAAATTTAGCAGCTTCCTATTCCAGCCTAACTTAGAAAACTGGTCCATGCATTCATCTCTAGAGAAACAGATTCATATTCTGCCTTTTTTTTTTGTGCCGCTAAAATATAAATGGTCGACTCTAACTCCATAGTGCTGACAGTGGCCGCAAAGTACACCTCATTATGCGTACACTGAATACACTTAATAGGGACAGTACGGGATTGGTTTCAAAGTATTTTCTGCTTGCTTTTAACTCTTAAATGACTGCAAAATCTCTTTTCAACCTCCTCACTGGCTCAGATCTGCAACCACAAGTCTCCTGAATGTACCTATAATTAAAACTAAACCGACTGAAGGTGCATTCAGTCACTGTTGTATTCTCTGGAAGAAATTACCTGATGACCTGTGATGTGCTGCAACTCTATCGGCTTTTAAAAGGTGGATAAAACCTTTCTTTTCTCTCAGGCTTTTGGCAGTTTCTCTGTGAATGTTTGTGGGACTGTTGTGATCCATGTGTGGATGCTGTACTCAGAATAAAAACAACAGCATACCTATGTCTGCCTGAGAAATTGAAAGACCACAGGCTACAACTAATGATTATTTTCTTTGTTGATTATTTTCTGGATTAGTTAATTGCTTGCAGAAAATTAGTAGATACTGTTCTCAAATACCAGGGCTGATGTCTTATCAACATATCAACAATAATAATATTATTTATATAACAATTTTAAATAAATAGCCACCGGACAACAATTGGCCAAATGATAATGAACAAATCTTAGATTAAAATTGGGAAAAAAAACTGTCAAAGAAGATAAATAAGTCAGGCAAATATGGAATTAAAGGCGAAACAGTGCACTTAGACGATAATTAAAAAGAAAATCTGTAAAACCAATTCCTAATACTAATTTTGGTTTGATCACAAGATATATATATTCAGTTTAGGACTGCGAAAGGAGAAAGTATTCACATTTAAGAAGCTGCATTTCAAATCTTATACTTATATATGCTCATTTTGACTTTTTTTTTTGCCAAATTTGTCCTGAACCTGTCTGTATTTTATTTGTGTAAAGGGTGAACCTAGATGCTCTACCTGCTGTGTTCTGTTTTTTGTTCTTTTTGTTTATTTGTTTATTCTGTATACTGTAAAATTTGGAGATAAAAATAAAGTATAAAAAAAATAAGAAGCTGCGTTTAAAAACATTAATTATTCACCTCATTAATCACCAATTTAATAGTCAATGAATCATTGTTGCTATAATTTCTTTTGTAAGATTATGTGTTTTTTCTTTTTTGCTTGATGTTGCCCATTGAGTTTAGCTGTGTATGAAATCAACTACACACATAAAAAAATGAATTTGTATTGATGGGAAATAAAAATACAGTCGGAAGTCTGAATCATAAGCAGAAATGAGCCTGTATAACACTTAGCAATGACATGATGGTGTGCGTTTATATGCGTCAAACAACCACATCCTATCTATCTGAGTCATAATAATCACTAAAAAGCTCTTTCGCAGTTAAATGCCATTTCCTTTCCTTTCCTCGGTTAAACATCAAGTAACTAAAGTGAGTGTGACGAAAACTCAAAGTGTTTTCTCTGCCAAATGTTTTGAAGAATGGGAAATAAAACCTGACTTGAATTCACCAGTGAGTTTGTTTACAAATTGATGTTGATGTTCAGAGTAAAAACTGATTCAGTGAAGTTCTATAAGAACCAACAAATTGATTAAGTACATTGCATTTTGTCAAACTTCGCAAGTCTTTATCAAATTTGTGTGGGCATTAACGGTTCATTACCAAATGTGGAATTTCTGCTGTTAGTTTTCTCTATCAAATAATTAAAAATAAGACATTAGAGTTGTTGTGAAATAGTGCACAATTATGGGGGCTGTTGTTAGCAGAATCAATGCCAATAAAAATCTTACATTTTGTGATTTATATTAATGTTTCTAATGAAATAACCATAAGAAACAGTAAAAGCTGGTGCTAGTAACAGGGGTATGAAGACACTGAAAGGTGACTGAATGAGGTATAACATTGGAAACATTTGATATAATCCAAGTACACAAGTCTACAGAACAGGTCTAGCAATTTTTAGATGTTTTAATGTGGAAAAGCATTGCCAATGAACTATGAAGGGCTGAGCTGGAAGTTATAAGGACACACAGGAGTATTAATGGAATACTGTAAATATATGTATATTTAATTTTAATGTATATGCATGACCTTTTTATTTCATATTTATTTAGTTATACACTTGTATTTTAATCTTGTGTCATATGTATGTGTGTGTATTTGTTATTTTATATTACTATTGGCTGCAGGTACATAAACACATTTTACTGTGTATTATACTGTATAAAACTGTGCATGAAACGGATAAAACCTTAAAAATCTTATTGTCTTAACTATAGAAATAAGGGTTTTAATCAAACACAGAAAAAAGAAGAAAAAATCAGTTTACAAAAGCAAAAATCAGGTTCTGGGCCCATGAAAGAGGTTAAACAAATGGAGCAGAATTCAGGCCAGTAATAAGAAAAACACAACAGAACTCAACTGACATAAAGACACAGAAAAAAGCGGGTGATATATATTTAAACACTGGGTTATCAGTTCAGTCAAACACAAAACGGGATGAAGAAACATTTAACATTAAAATGCAGAAGAAATGAAAAGATAGGTAGTCTTAAGTTAACATCCAGACAAACTTAATTACTAAACTACAAATTCAAAACTAAACTGGTTTACTCAGAAACCCCCTGTCCTGTATGGCTTCTTCCATTTATAGTGATTACACCCTCAGGCCAATATTTTACTCAAACTCAAAGATGGCAACAACATGCCCCCCCCCCACCCCCCAACATAAAAACAAGAATTAGACTTAACATAAACTGACTTAACATAATGTTAAATAATGTTAGACTGAGTAAACATATATTATATGACATTAAGGAAAATGTGTCATCATTTGTGTGTTTTATATAAGAGTGCTAAGTGTCAGATTATAATAAAAATTAAGAAAAGCAACATATATTAATGTGTTCAGGATGTGTGGACGTCAGAAACACATCATCTTTGTATGATTATGTTGCCCTCCATACAAAGAAATCAGTAATGCCAAATAATTCCACATCTATGATCATTTTATCACTATTTGGTGTTTGTATTAGTAGCTATGATCAGTGTCTCATTTTGACTAATTTCTCAACACAATAATGACTGGAAAGGCATCATGTGAGAAGAGATGCTTATTAAGAAAACCAGTCATGCTTGTTGTGATGATGAACATGACTCACAAGCACAGCTGACCTTAGCTAATATCTTTAGTAAACACAAATATAATGTATTTTAGACTGAAAACCGTAACTTAAAGGTCAGTGCTATCTTTATCCAGTGCAGACATCTCAGTTATGACTTGCATATTTTTACTCAAAATATACTAATTTTAAGCCTTTCTTGTGGTACGTTAACATTTTCCGTCTGTTTGTGTTGTTTAGAAATGGAACATACAGTCCACAAGTATTTGGTGATATTGTTGTAATGTTGCTTCTGTATACAGGGTGGGGAAGCAAAATTTACAATGAACATTTAGTTGTTTTTTCTCAGCAGGCACTATGTCAATTGTTTTGAAACCAAACATATATTGATGTCAACATCATACCTAACATTATTATCCATACCTTTTCAGAAACTTTTGCCCATATGAGTAATCAGGAAAGCAAACGTCAAAGAGTGTGTGATTTGCTGAATGCACTCGTCACACCAAAGGAGATTTCAAAAATAGTTGGAGTGTCCATAAAGACTGTTTATAATGGAAAGAAGAGAATGACTATGAGCAAAACTATTACGAGAAAGTCTGGAAGATACTATTAAAGAAGAATGGGAGAAGTTGTCACTCCAATATTTGAGGAACACTTGCGCAAGTTTCAGGAAGCGTGTGAAGGCAGTTATTGAGAAAGAAGGAGGACACATAGAATAAGAACATTTTCTATTATGTAAATTTTCTTGTGGCAAATAAATTCTCATGACTTTCAATAAACTAATTGGTCATACACTGTCTTTCAATCCCTGCCTCAAGATATTGTAAATTTTGCTTCCCCACCCTGCATTCCCACAGTGAATGGGAAATGAAACATCAGGATGTGATTGCAGTGTGGACATTCAGTTTGAACCCTTAGATGCATAAGTGGGTCAAAAATTACCTGGTAAGGTTGTTTTCTTGCAATATTTTGGAATGAAAAGTTGGTTTTATTTCATATTCCAGGTATTCCTCAAAAAAAAAAAAAAAATGGTATTGACATCATGGCATTAAAATTTTCAACTTACTTATTATAGATTTTCTGTAATTGTAGTTTTTGTATTACTACCCCAACCTTCCACAGGTGGGTCAAAATGACCCACGTTCATTTACAGTGGAATTACCTCTGACCCTTTGATTAATTTACAGCAAAACCAAAGGACTCACTCACTAAATGGATGTTGACATTGTTCTATTGCTGTTATATACTATACGTTATATACTATATATTAGTGCTGTCAATGATTAAAATTTTTAATCAGATTAATCACAGGGTTCCTGTGGATTAATTTCGGTTAATCACGATTAACTATCATTCATTTTTAATCTATATTAATCGTGTTTCATTTTGCATGAGCAAACAGACTCATATGTCCTTAACATGTTTATTAAACACCTTCAACAGTTTCAACAAAACAACTATAAACGACTGTTCCATCTTGGTTTTGTTTTGTTCTCATATTTCCATCCAGAGGGCCAACGTGTTGCTTAGTGTCTTCCATCTTTATGGGTTGGTTCTGCTGCCTGTCACTACCGGATCAACTGACCATTTGTTCATACACGACGCTAACTCTACTTGGACAAGCTGACCCAAATATATTGGCAGAGACATTCATTCTGCGCTGCAGATGGGTTAATTATGGTAAATGTTTAATCAGATTAATCATGACGATGGATTAATCTGCATTAATTTTGACAGCCCTACTATATATATTTTGCCTTTCAAAACATTTTAAAATTGTAAAAAAATTTTGGGCATGTAAATGGAACTATTGTGCTGTTCTTCTGTCTAAGATTATTATGATTCTTGATATTTGTATTATTATGTATGTTTTGCTGGTTTGCATATATGTTAAATTTCATTGCATCTTCGGAATAAATCAATCAATCAATCAAAATTTTCAAACATAAAAAAAATATTTCAAATATGAAATCATTCTTTTGTGGACCAAAATATAATACAAATGATTATGACAAACTTTGCATAAAAACACATGATTTTAACCATTTTGGGCCATTTTTGACCCATTTATGGAAGAGTGAAGGGTCCAAACATGAATGCATCTAAGGGTTACCAAAAATATTGCATCGACCATTTTAACTATTTTGGCTTAATGTGATATTTCTGTCAAATCCCTTAAATTTGTGTCTCTGACCAAAAACGTACGGGCCTGCTTGTATGACTTTAACAAGGATAACAATATGTGTTGACAGAAAAGTGAGAATACAGTATATTTACACTCTAATACATGCAGGAGTGTGTGTTAAATAAAGTGAGGGAAGGCGTGAGGCAGGAATCAGGTGCAGTAAGGCTGATGGATGAACAGGTACAAAGCAAAGCAGCTGGCACAGGAGATTTGAGGTGACAGTCAATTTAACTCAATAAACTTGACATGCACACACACACACACACACCTGCACATGCGCAAACTCAGCAGTATAGACCAACACATGCTTGTCCATTCAGTTGCTTTGTTTGTCAGTCCGTACTGAATTACCTGCCCTTTCACAGCGCTGTAGGTGCACACATATACATTCACCGTTACGTAATTTTTGTTTACTTCTATATGTGCAATCTGGTGTTTGCGGTCAGAGCCTATAAGCCTGTTAGATGGAAGAGCTCGTGCTGCTCTCCACATTGTTCACTATTCTCTACACACACACCTCCATATTATGAGCATCTATTGCACCATGGGATACATCACTGTGTGAGTCACAAGTACTTTCATGATGAGAGGGAGGACAGAGAAAGAACAAGAGAAAGAACAGCGAACACAACAGCACATGCTCTCAGCGCTCCCTGCATCTGATTATATTCAGCTGCGCTTTCATACATTAACATAAGGTATATGAATTTATTACATTTCATTTGCTTTGATCCACTATTTAATCAAGGACGTGAGAGAAGAAGCAACAGAATTAAAGCCATGTGTGTCCAGAAGGAGAATGTAGAGGTGTTTTCTGAAGCGTTTTAATTGGACATTGTCGGCCAACATTTGGGTGGAAAAGCCCATATTTATTACAGCGAAGAAGGCACACGTCAAAACATCATCTGGATGAATAAAGCCTACACTGCATTAACCATCCAAGTGCTTCTGCCTGTTGGCAACTTCTGATGCTTGAGCAGTGCTTGGAATAATAAATAAACTTTATGCTGGTATTTTTTTAATATATTCCAGAATTCCACAACAGCCGGATGGATATTTTAAGTGGACATACTGTATAATAGCAGACATTTAACCCTCAAAGACTTAAAGGGGGGGTAGCTCTAGTAGCAGAAGTTTAAGTTTAAATTTTTAACATAACCACTCATATTTAATGTATTTTTTTAATCTTGTGTCTGAGTTTGTAATATTTCTTCTATTTCACTATCGGCTGCCGGTACAACAGTACATTTCACTGTGCATTGTGCTTTATATAACTGTGCTTTAGTCCAGTGTTTCCCAACATATTTTACATTAGAAAAATCACAAGGTACACCACCAAACAAAAATGTCACAAAAACTATATTTACTGAAATATAATGCAAATCTAGTCTCAATTTACTTCCTCAGTGTGAAACCTGGGCCTGTTTAGTTGAACACAAAGCTGATATTCTTGCAGGAATTGAAGAAAGATGTGGGGCGTTTGGAACGAGAAAGCTGAGGGGTGGACGGACCCCCGGCTTATGGATTGAGAGCCGTATAATGGAGGCATATCCCGCCATCCCAACCTGAACCACCGGTCCCGCGGGTAACTCGCTGATCTGGGCATCACTAGTGAGGGGGGCTTTATCAATAGAACACACTGCATCGGGCCCGGTTCACTTTCACTTTGAAAAAAGAAACTATCGTAGAGTGGATTCTTGGCACGTGCAGTCGTACGTATCTATATCATGCCGCTCGCTTACAGTACCAATCAGGTGAAATTGGATAATCTTCCATGGCACACCTAATGACTTCTTATGGCACACTTATGTGCTGCGGCAAATTAAGACAAAGACAAATTAAAACCTGCCCTACCTAAAACCTAATAAATCTTATCTATCTTTTTTTATCATTTTGGACATTCAGAGATTCTATAGTGAATGTACAAGCACAGTCATGTTCTGCAGCAGTGATTTAGCAATAAAACCTATAGCTTGACAAATAGCAGTGGTTGTATATGTTCTGCTTTATATTCATTTAATTACATATTTTGTTGAAAAAGTCACTTTGGCTTCAATTTCCTCTCTTTTGATATTATCACCTTTGAATTTACTCTGAATGATCAGTAAATTAAATAGAAAAAAATACTTGATTTTCACTGAAAAATGCAAAATGAAGGGAATGATGTTATAATAAATGATGATAAATGACCAAAGAAAGCTTAGATGAGGAGAGAAATTCATTAGAAAGTCAAACAAGTGTATTTTAGTAAAGTAAATCAGTACAAATGAAGTCTTCACAGACTTTTCCGAGTGAACTTAGGCTTCAACAAATCAAACACCCTTGCGATTGTTGAAGAAATAAACAGCCTGCGTTTAACGTGTCTTTGTGTATTCCAAGCCCGTCAAGTTAAATTATTTAACTAAACAAACAGTTAAACTCTGAATGCAGAAACCAAATATCCCGATGGGAATAATAAAGCAATTCAACCTTTTAACTATTTTTATTAGTATTTACTTCCCTCGGGAATTATGTATGCATGTATATCTATCTATCTATCTATCTATCTATCTATCTATCTATCTATCTATCTATCTATCTATCTATCTATCTATCTGTCTGCCTGTCTGTCCTAATGCACACACACAACCTCATAATAGCATTAGCTATTAGCATCAGCAATTAAAGAGAACAGGTGAACTCAACATAGAAAAGCTATGTTCCGACTAAGTATCGGCAGAAGTGCTAAGTGCTACGTCATCGCATTGCCCAATATAAATAAATGAATTAATAAAATAATTAAGCTAATTAAGGGAGATGAAGAAACAATAGAGGTGAAGTCCTGCTCCTTCCACTGTGCTCCATGGAACTTTACTTTGATAATATATAAATGGCTTTCGAAATTGTATTAAATATTGAATTCTGTCACCGTTTACACATATGTTTTAAATTTAAAAGAAAACCTTACAAGCCAAGAAAGTCTATTTGTAAATTTCTTTTTAAGTATTTGTATTCAGTGAAGTATATTTTATTGTGTATATACATTATTCTGTGAATACACTGTGATACTTGTAATTTTATTCTGTTTATTTCTGTGCTTTTTTCTGCACAGACGTGGGACAGTTTGGCAATTTCATTGTACTATTGTACAAAGTAATGACAATACAGATTTATCTATCTTATGTTAAACTATGTTGTAAAGGTTGTGAAGTAACAAGTAATTTTATATAAAATGGCACAGTGAACTACATCTAAACACACATGGAATACATCACCAACACAAAAATGGCCATTACCTCAACATGCTTCACCTCATTCTGCATAAACCAAGTGAAAATGCGTTAGAAGAAGTAAAAACCACAACAAATTGGGTCAATTTGAATCTGCAGAGAGATCTAAAGTAACTCTGGACAAAGACAGTAACATCACCTCAAAAACGTTAGGGTTTGTAGGTTTTCCATTTTTGGATTGTCACTGTCGATACTTAAACAATTTTACAACAAACTGTGACTTTCTTGACTTGTAAAATGATCCTTTAAATACACAAATGCTGATTGTTGATTTGACATTATTGACTTTAATACAACTCGGTACCATGGGGCACGACTGACTTTTTTTCCCTAAATTAAATAATTTACATCTTTCATTTCTTTAGGATCTGGATGCTTGTCAGCTGCAGTGCTTCAACTATCGCTTGTTTCTTTGAAATGGCAATGTCTCCTGACAGTTTTTTTCTCGCTGGGGATAAGCCAAGTCAAACCAAAGTGCATAATCAAGTTGTCTTGGCAACGTATTGTATAGGTTACAGAGTATTACACCACTCTTATGTTATTAACTAATTCATTTATTCATTTGGCGTATTTCCCACTGAACATTTTGCCCTTTGATATTTTCTTCTGCCAGACAAATGTATGTGGTACTAAACTCAGATAGTAGTATGTTTCACTGGGTCTCATCACAGTCACTAAATGAACTAATAATGGTCAGCTTATAATTTACTTGAGCAGTTACACCTGTGGCTACATCAAAGGCATGATGAAAAATTGGAAACAATAAAGTCTTGTACATGTCAGTTACCACCTGAAGATGTATGGCATCATGTATACATCAAATGATATCACCATATTTGATCTTGAATGAAAAATGAGTGATTTAGGTTGTAGAAATTGTGTGTATTTCACTAAAATATTGTTGTATATGTCATTACAGTTACAATTTTGAGTACAGAAACCCGTCAGAATTTATATAGGAAACAAAACCCAGGGTGTTCTCTTATATCAAGAATATTAAGAAGCATTTATTATCACTGCATGGTTAGTTAGACCCATAAAAACAACTATACTTGTATTTTTTAATGAGAGTACCTGGGAGTTCATTGTTGTTTCCTGAATATGAGTTGTGTATTTCACATCTAAGTATGTTGTTCTACCTGGTTTAATCCACCTTTTAATATCAATACGATACAAAAAATGCAATATAACAGTGTATTGCATCACAGACAGGTATCTGATGTCAAGAACGAATGTAGTTAGTAAAGCAAGAAATCCAGTGAACACAGAATAAAATGACAAAAACATACAACTGTTCATGAAACACATTATACGCAACAAAACTCTACTGCTTATTTTTTAGTCTGTCTGAACCAAATCCATTTCTTCACCTCTATCAGCCTTTGTGTGTTGAAAATGAAATCAAACCCAATATATTCTAGCTTATTCGAGTCTCTACAGATGTGGTTTGTCACTGAGTTTGTTCTGAGTAGTCGCTCTTTGATCATCCAATCAAATAATGAGAAAATGCCCATGTTATTGTACGCCTGCTAGATTTCCCCGTGGCCAGCATGAAATATGATTGGTTCAATCAACATGTTCATTCAATTTATTTGAAACTGTAAAGGCTGCACTGTTAGTTCTGAGGGGGATTTATTTTACCCGGCAACACATGATGGTGAAATCTGATTGGACAACAAACAAACGATACTAAATAACAAACGATACTAAATAAAGAGAACAGACTATTGGGAATAATTTAATACATCTTCATGGAACAAAACTAAAAATGTAGAGTGTATATGCAGGTCAGAGATTAGGATTTTTTAGGCCCATCATTGAGCCAGGCTCATGATGTTCATTTTGTCTTCTGTTAATGTAACTATACTTTTGTTTTTTTCTTTTGTTCAGACAAGATATAGTTTTTAGATGTTACCTGCTTGACAGTTTTGACTGAATCCAGTCTTCCTCAGAAGCGTCATCTGACGTGCTGCTGACGTGTCATTTATAAGCTGGTCAGGACAAAGCAGAACAGGAGAACCTAAAATCAGCCATCACAGACCACTGCAGAAGACACAACCACATCATGGACTGCGATAAGGGCACAATAATAACATCTGAAACAAACAAACTCAAACGTTAGATCAAGGAGGTAACAGAGATCAGGAAGCGGGCAAGCGGCACCATCAACTGGGACAAGGGGGCGTACACCCTTTTGCACACCTGGGATTCTCTCCTCCAGAGACCACCCAAGGTGGGGGAGGCACGGTCGGCTCGACGGGCTCTGATTGGTCCATCGAACCGACCAGCTGATACATGACACGTCAGCAGCATGTTGGATGACACTTCTGAGAAACACTGCAGTCACAGTCATAACTGTCAAGCAGGTAACATCTAAAAACTATACCTTGCCTGAACAAAAGAAAAAAAGAAAAGTATAATTCCATCATTGAGCCTTTTTTACATTCACACTAACACTCCGATCATTATCTGATTTCTGGAGTTATCAGAGTGACTACGTAAAGTA
The DNA here is from genome assembly GCF_902148855.1 of Sphaeramia orbicularis. NCBI lineage: Eukaryota > Metazoa > Chordata > Actinopteri > Kurtiformes > Apogonidae > Sphaeramia > Sphaeramia orbicularis. The sequence goes on along the minus strand of NC_043965.1, from coordinate 7,417,395 downwards.
TAATCTAATATGATTTATCAGATAACAGCAGTAATCTTGTCATGAGAAATCAGATTAACACACCTGGATCTTCCCCAGTACTCCACTGTCTTCCTGCATGTATACAGGTTATTCTGATCAATTTCATTCTTTTACTTCTGTGCATGTGTAAACACAATTACAATTGTAGAGAACAGAAGTTATATAGTCAAACATGAGCGGAAGACAATAACAGGAAGTTTAAGTCTATCATCACTATGTACATAACAACTCCAAAAGAAATCAACAATGAACTAGAGTGTCTAAACCAGGGTATTTCGATTATTCCAAAATAATGCATCAGATCTGATTATTACAATTATCTGATTACTCCCAGTCATCAGACTTTTACGGTCATGTAAACAGACTCACTGATACATTTCTGTACTAATAAAACACCTTTGTTTAGTCCATGACGTACTCCTTTCCCAGTATTTTTATCTTTCAATCATAATTTGTTGACATTCCCTGACTGGTTGCATTAGGGGTGTAAGAAAATATCGGTTCTACAATATATCGCGATATTACATTTCACAATACTGTATCGATATTAAAAAGTACAGCATCGATATTTTTATGTATTTATTCAAATGCATATATTGTGTTGGTTCATTTTTGGTTTTTTGGTTTTCTTCTTTGTTTACATTTTACTTATTATTTAACACTCTTTTATTAAATGTTAGTTCCTTTGTTGGGACTGCACAGAAATGATGTTATGATGTTAGCTATGAACTAACAGAATATGAAAATTTGAACAGGGTCTTAAACTGTAATGTCTGTAAAACAGAATTTAAGTTCTAACACATGAAAATTTTGTGATATAGCATTAGATCCTGTTCTGATCAAATGAAAATGTGTTTAGTATTTGTACACATTTCTGGTGTAATTCAATTCTTCAAGGTAATAATCATTTAAAAAAAGAAACACACTAAAAATTACCTTTTTAACAGTATCATGAAATATTGTGATATATCGTATCATGATCCTAGTATTGTAATTTGTATTGTATCACCAGATCCTTGCCAATACACACCCCTAGTTTGCATTTATTGTGTGTATGCAGGTAATTTATCCAATTTTCTGAAGTCACAGCCATTTGTTATGACAGACGTAGCAGAACCCATTGTAGTAAAAGTGTAAGATGAAGTTCAGATACAAATACCCAAGTGTGGCCGACTGTCTTCCATTGACTACAATGTGAAATGACTGCAGCGTTAGTCAGAAGTTGGTTTGACTTCTGGGTTTTGTATTTGTATCTGAGAGGCAAAGATCACCATCATAACCTGGGGACTTAGAGGAAGCCCTCAGGACGACTGGGGCTGATTTTGATCACACCTTAAATCCAGACAGAGCAGAGAATAAACCCACAGCGTTTAGAGGCTGATTCAGTCGTGGTGAAGAGCCCTCAAAAACCGAGTGACCGGAATTGACGTCGGTGCCGGCCTCTTGTCCTGCGCATCACCCCACCTCCAGCGTAAAAATAAACCCATCCACCACCTTTATCATTGCGGCAGTTCTCTCCATCCACCCACCCATCCTGCCCCGCACAAGACCCGCCGAGAGCTCCTCTTCCACCCACTCTATCTCGGCTCGAGCACTGTGGGGATGAATATATAGCCCAAATCACTCCTGAGTGTCACTCGTCTCTGCCAGTTACGGAGCTGATCTTTGCCTCGCCGAGCGGCCCCGAGCCCGGAGAAACAGTCGGTCCTAGAATAGAAAGCAGCTACTTCTGCCTCAACGTCCAATTCACTGTTGAGCCACGGCGCTGAACAAAGTGAATGAACCCGCCTGCGGAGCCTTTCTTTGTCATCTCGCATTTTGTTAGTGAAGCTCTAGTTGCAGACGACCATTACACCCTGCAGTCTATCTGGGTCGCTCTTTTTATCTGTTGAATAGTCCGGTTTTTTAGGGATATATTTCAGCAGATCAGGCATCTTTTAATGGCATGGTTGTTTTACTGGGTGACACTGGAGGTAATGATGAAAAAATAGAATCTAATATTTGTTTTTTAGGTCCTGATTTTTAAGCTTTAAGACATTTAACCCCTAAAGACCCAGTGCTACTTTTGTGACAGTTCCTAAATGAATTTTTCTCTACATTTAACCTTTATTAAGTGATTTATCACCATTTATTATCATATTATCCTTTGTACTAAGCATTTTTCAGTCAAGGTAATGTATTTTCCTATATTTAATTCACTGATCATGTAGATGTTCATAAAAGCTCAGATTAAAGTTCAGGGTTATTATGTTAGAAACACAGAACTGGGAGAAAAAGTCACTTTTCCAGCAAAGATATTAATAACTGAACATAAGCCAAGTGTCTCCATCCACTGTCATTTATCAAACTCCATGAGTTTTACTGATGAATCATCGTTGTAAACAATGACTGTTTCCACGTTCACTATGGAGCCTCTGAACATCCGAATATCTGATGACCATGAAAAGATGACAAACTGCATTTTACACCATTTTTACCATTTAACTTTTCCTAAGTGATTTAATACCATTTATTACAATATTATCCTTTACATTTTGCATTTTGCAGTGAAAATCCAGTATTTTCCCATATTTAATGTACTAATCATGTAAACATTAATAAAAAAAAAAACAAAAAAAAAAAACTAAGAGTAAAGTCAAAGCTTATTAGTGTGACCAAAATAGAAAATTGTCAAAAACTTCAGCAAAATATATCAATAACTAAACATAAACCAAGTGTCTCCATCCACTGTCATTGATCCACCTCCATGAGTTTTACTGGTGAATCATTGTTGTAGAAGATAACTGTTTCCATGTTCACTACGGAGCCTCTGAACGTCTAAATATCTGATGACCATGAAAAGATGACAAACTGCATTTTACACCAATTTTACCATTTAACTTTTCCTAAGTGATTTAATACCATTTATTACAATATTATCCTTTAAATTTTGCATTTTACAGTGAAAATCAAGTATTTTCCAATATTTCATTTACTGATTATGTAAATATTGATAAAAACTAAGAGTAAAGTCAAACCTTATTAGTTTGACCAAAACAGAAAATTGCATGCAATCCATGAGTTTTACTAGTGAATAAATGTTGTCGAAGATGACAGTGTTTCCACATTCACTACGGAGCCTCTGAACGTCCAAATGGTTCATATCTGATGACCATGAAAAGATGACAAACTGTATTTTACACCAATTATTCACATGTATTAATAGGATTAGTGGCTCAACAGGTATTAAATGTTTTAGATCAGTAGATGCTTTTGGGCGATGGTGGATGTTGGGGTCTTTATGGGTTAATGTTGCCTGTGGACTGATAATGGGTCATAATGATAACTGATGGCTAGTACGTAATTAGCACCATTATGATCTTGTCTTAATTGCTGAGTTTACCACAATATTGGTAAGAGGTGGTAGAAGATGTACAAAATTTATATGGAGTGTCCCTAGTGTGGCAATCTGACGGAACCTTTTTATAAATTCAGTAAAGACACTGTCTTTTAATCAATTTCAGTTACAAATGTGTTGAAAATGTATGGATCAAGGAGACTTATTAAACACCGATTAATCACCAGCAAAAAATCCACTACTATTCAACATATTGTAATTCAGATGGAGGAAACATGACTATGTCTGTATCTATTTTGTTTGTACAAAATCTACACCATGCCACGCTGATTTTTTTCTGACCACAGGTGATTTCAGACACATAGAAGGGTTGAATACACCTGGACTCTGTATCTCGACTTAGAGGCTTAGAAATGTGGCTTCACTTTTCCATAACAGCATGAAACAACGTCTGGTTCATCTATTGTCATCTGACTCCTGCAGCTTTAAATTACTTTGTATCCTTTGCAGTCATTCAATGCATACGAACAAAGTGCCACAGATAACATTAAACTGTACAGACTCAATGTTGCATTCAGGCTTCGACAATGGAAAAAAAAGTTTTGGTTTACCATCGAATTCCTAATTTTGTCCACGTACACTTCATAAATCCATACAAGTACAGGGAGTCACATACAGGAACATTGGCTATTTTACACCCTTCAAAAATCTCTCTTTTTGCACATTTTCCATTGCATTGTTGATTACACTCAATAGAAAAAGCCAGTATCAAATACAATACAGTCTTGTTCACATTCTTGTTCCTGGAAGATGGTCAATAAAGCCATCTCCTTATCTTCACAGGCCAAAAAAAAAAATCCATCAACACAATATTTCATTGGACCACCTTTAACTTCGATTACAAGATACTGCAGCGTCATTTATGCCTCTCAGTTCTTATGAAATGTCACAATAAATGTCTCAATATTTCTTTCTGTCCATAGTCGCATTAATTTTTGTTTCAGATCTTTTATCAATGATCGAGAGCTGGATCACTGTGTAACTTCTTCTCCATCACTTTCCAAAGATTCTCAATGTGGTTCAGGTCTGGACTCTGGTGTCCAACTTATGGATAAAATGATGTGTCCTGCTCCTGAACCACCCTTTCACAATTTGATCCTGATGAATCCATGTGTTGTCATATTAGAAGTAGTAAGAAGTACGTTGTCCATTTCACAGAACCAAGGTTATAATAGTTTTGGATTTTTCATTACAGTTTAGTTTTATTTAGTTTTGACTTTTTTTTCTCTAATTCAGTTAATTTTAATTAGTTTTTAGAGCAGGTTTGCTAGTTTTTATTAGTTTTCATTATTTTCTAACTGCTTAGTTTCAGGTTTTTTTTTTTTATATCTTTCATCTTTTTCGTCATCAAATTCAAATAAATCCGACAGGACTCTGCTGCTTTCTCCCAACTTTAGTCTCCGTGTTTCCAGGTAGAGTGGGGACGAGAAGACGACTCTAAACTTAGTGATGACAAGTGACGGACTGTTAACTGTCATATGGTGCCAGCAGCTAAAATTGCTTGAGGGAAATAAATCGATTTCGTATCAATCCGACATTGACAAAGACGAAAACAAAGGGAATTTTATCAATAAGTTTTATCTGTTTTAGTTAGTTTTATAAGCACACAATACAGTTTCAGTTAGTTTAGTTTTTTTCTTTTAATTATATTTTTTTATTTCAGTTAACGAAAATGTTTTTACAATTCTAGTTTTTGTCATTTCGTTAGTTTTCGTTAACGATAATAACCTTGAACAGAACATCATATATACATACATAAAATTTGGATTTCTAAATTAGGTATGGGTGAAAAGCCATAGACTGAAGCAACAGCTTATTTTGTCTACCTTATTTACAAGAAGGAAAGTTGCATAAACAGAACAAGATAACAAGATGGCACAGAATATGAAGGTATCATCAGCAAAGAAATGTTCCCTGATGTTCAGACCTGGTCATTCAGTTTATTCAGGTTCAGTTCAGACTTCATTTACTGGACACATAAGGTTACATACCTAGACCTGATCGACTGAATCAACCCTAGATCACAACACAGCCCCCACAGGCTTGTACTGTAGGCACTAGGCATGATGGGTAATCACTTCATCACTTTGGCACAGGGTCAATCTGGACTCATTGGACCACATAACCTCATTTCCACTGAAACACAGTCCAATCCTTAGGTTCTCTATCAAACTGATGGTTGTTTAAGAAGTGAGAAGCTCCTCACTGCATCAGTTACAGGGTTAAAGAACTGAAACATCAGTAGCTGCAGTAATTATCCAATGGAAAAATCTGCTGTATTTGCTGACTTAAATCCAGGTGGCAACTGGCCAAGCTGTGTTTATCAGGTACTTATTCATAGTCAGTGTATTACCTGTGGTAGATGGCAGTCAACACACCCCCTGTAGGTAGGAGCATCTGCGATATGTTAAAAAATGCTGTGGATGGAGACATTTTAGAAAACCCTGCGGTGACTTCAACTCAGTTTCATTAACAGTCATCAAATCAGTCTGTGAGAGTTATCTGTTTAGAGCAACGTTTCTTTAAAAGCCACTTTATGCGCACGTTGAAGTATCACATTAGACACTGTTTACAGCCGTAGAAACGTTAGACACGCTTACTTGCTTTAGTGCACATTTTTTAAAATAATTCTGACATCGTTGCCATTTAATTCATGTGACTGATCCCCCCTGTCTTCCAACATAAAGTGATGAAAGCATGACCAGCAGTGCCAAATTATTCCTCTGTATGCTCTATTTATTAAAGCTGTGTATGACAGCCTGTAAAAAGGCTATTACCAAAAAATAGTGTAGATCAGAACCTCCTACAACTAATGATGGGCTACAAATTGTGAATGGAATATTTGAGTTGGAGATTCTGACCCTTAGATTGAGGACTCGAGAAGAATTAATCGACTAACAATTAATTGTCGATAAGAATTTGCTCGATTGAATTATTAATTGTCGGTAATTGCCCTTGTCCACCCATCCACACTTGTCCGAAGGCTGCCCGTTTGTCCCGCGACACCGTGGCTGGGCTAGCCGGTCATTGAACCGGATCATGGTGTTGATGAGTCAGAATGTCTTTATGGACATGATGGAGCCAAACACAGACCGACTGTCTGTTTGTGGGAGCGGTGCACCCCCGAATAAATACACGCACAAATGCAGGGTCGGTATCGGATCGTTTTCCTTGGAGGTTGGTCTAATCCACAGTCAGTGAGACAGAAGTTGAAAACATCCTCCAGGCTCCTGATTTGGGACACAGGTATGTAATACATTTGCGAAGCTTCAGGAGGAAAAGACAAACAAGCGAAAAGTTTTACTTTCACTTTTGCGGGGGCACAGACTGCACCGCCCCGTACCCCCATAGTATTAGAAGTAGGACGGAAAGGGATGCATGCACGCCCGTTACCAACCAACACGCACGCATCCCCCGGTCATACTGCGCTCGTGTGAGTACCCCCCCCCCCAACAAAACACAAGCGGGTGCACCCCCCCCCATTACACACCCCAACATCAACAGATGAATTCCACAGGAAACACTGACTGTATCCAATGGTTCAATAAATCAATCATTAAGGAATATGACATGCTTTTTTCACTAAGTATATAAACAATATTTCGCTTTTATTCTTATAGACCCTATTGAAAAAGAAATTCAGGTTCTCAGGAAAATCGCCGCTCATCAATTAAACGTTAAATCGATAAGGTCAACCAACTAACGATTAATGAATTAATCAGTAATTTGCATCCCTAATAGAGACAGAACCTGACAACCTCACAAATTCAACTTATTGATTCTTGATAGAACATGACGGCAACTACAGGGATATTGGTCCTATTTTATAGAATCTTGGCTTATAACTGAAATACAGCTGTCATGCTAATAAAATACCCGTAATAACTTTATTAAATTCACTCATTCTAACCCTTTTCACATTCTCACCCAACTTCTACCTCTATTTTGTGTTTATTTCTTCGCCTTCCAGTCTTCCCTTCTTCCTCTCCTGCTGTCTTTGCATCCTCTCCTTTTTGTCCAATGTTTGGTCCAACGTCCTATCCACTGGCTGCATCTAGGACCTGCCAATAACATCTTGGATAATGTTTGTCTGAGTCAGCCAGGTGTCACACAAAAAGACCTGACTGAGTGCAGCCAACCATTCCTGAACACGATCGCTCCAGTTCTGATCACTAAGTGTGCATCAGTTAGAACGTTCCCCTGAGACTAGATGTAAAGAATGAGTCCTGGTCACTTTATTGCTCTTTTAATGCTTTATGGAACTGCTGTGTGTTTGGCTCTTTGAAGATAAACCAATATAACGTAGTTGTTGATAACAGCGTCAACATAATAAAGCTTTCATATCCAATAACCTACAACAGCTACTACACACAAAAAAAAAAAAAAACATCCTATGCAGCATAAAAATAACATAATTTACAGTGGGGTAATAAAACCTATAACGTCAAATTCTCACCCAGAAAGTGCAACACAGCATTGACAGTATTATCTAAAAGCTCTTATACAGATACAGACTCCCAGTTTGGGTTTCAGCCAATAGCGACTGCAGATCCAATAGCATTAATCTGAATGCCTCACTGTATAGAACAGAAGTGGATCATCTCTGAAAATGTGGACAGAAATGTTCACTTAACCCATAAAGACCGAGCCTGGCCATCCATCCGATTTTCTCAGTGTATTCAGTACTGAGAAAACAGTCTGGAATTGGGCCAGTCGCTGAGAAATATGCACTAGCTATTCAATACTGACCAATCACAAGTCTGGGGGCGGGTGTTTCACAATCCATCATACACACCAACTTGTTTTTGTTGTGATTCAAAGTCAGTCCCAAGTCTCCAAATCTCTTTACAACTGTTGTTTACGTCATTCAAAAATTACAGATTACACCCTGTATTCTCAAGTTTCTCTGACAAAAGCGACAGTAATCATTCACCGAAGTTTCTACTCAACTTCCGCCACCGCATACCATGATGGAAACATGCTGAGGTTTGTTGACATTAGGGATCTGCTCGTCGCATAAATACGTCACATCAGTCTTATCTGTGATTGGTTTATTCTGCACCCGTTAGTCCCGCCTTCATATTTAGAATCAAGCCCCTCAATTCCAGATGGATTTCTCATTGAGAAAGACAGATGGCTAGCCAGGCTAATAAAGACCAAAACATCCACCAGCGGCCAAAACCATCTACTGATGTAGCTGTTTGTATGTATTATATCGATGTTACGTTTTACTATTTAATACTTTTAACTACTATTTGTCCATACAGTGATTCCAAAAAAACATGATGACAATAGTATATCTGGTAAGATTTATAACTCATATACTTAACGCCATTAAAAACGCACGGTCTGATTCAGATTAAGACTACTTTATTCATCCCCGAAGGACAATTCAGTTCAGTCAACCTGCCTTATTGGATGTCCAGACAGTTAGGGACAAGCAAATGCAAAAACATTCATGGCAGCATATGACATACACATACATGCACATTTACCTGTCAGTACCCACAGAACCACAACCGGGCAATAACTTCAACAACATGTGGTGTAATTTCCAGAAAAAGATTTGCTCAGGTGCCTGTTTTGGATATGTTGCTCACGAGATGAGTAACACAGTTAACAGCCGTATTTTTTTCATTCCCGACGCACGCAACGTCAGCGTTTGGACTAATCCCTTAATGTCGGACGCTGAGTCAAATTTCTTGTACAGACTGGTAACTTTAGGTGTGGTCAATAGTCTATATAAAGGCAGCAAAGAAAACGCCGAAATTTTTTTGCCAGCTCAAAATGCGACGACTTACGATTAGGGATGTAACGATATGAAAATTTCATATCACGGTTATTGTGACCAAAATTATCACGGTTATCATTATTATTGCGGTATTGTAGAAATTGTGCTCAAAATGTTCAAAAAGTACTTATACACACACTGAAATAATTTAACTAAGTTGTATTTTGAAAACAAAAACAAAACAACAAAACAAAAAAGAACAAATAAAATAATTGGCACAATGTACCTTCTGTTGACAGAAACATTCAAATATTAACCCTTAGTGGTCTGAGCCTATTTTGGCCATTTTTAAGTACTTTTGATTTTGCTTTTATATACTATATAAATAAATGTTTACTATACCCATGTTTGGTATCTTTTTTTCCAGCACAACTTCATCTATATCATCTGTCTATTATTTTTTTCACTTTAACTTACTATAAAAACATAAAAGGACAGAAAACACAAAAAAAAAAATAAAATCCAGTTTGAAAAATGTATATGATTTATTGCATAAATAACACAATGATGCTTAACAAACCTTTTCAAAGACTTTAAAAGTGAATAATGGTTCCAAATATTAGGAATATAAAATTAAAATTGTGATCAATTAAAACTATACTCAAATATTTGACATAAAGCAGATCTTTACATGGGTTTTTTTCCCATAAACGTGCGGTAATCAAACACGGTTATGATAATTAGAATTTAAACGGTAATACTAAGTGTCTGCAATTTTAACACGGTTTATCGTTGTACTGGTAATCATTAGATCCCTACTTATGATACAACAGAGAGGACGTGGCATTGGGATGTTACCAGCAAGCCTGAGCCATGGTGAAGTCGCTCGCCGTCTATGCTGTTATCGCAGTAAAATCAGTCGTCTGAATGATCGGATCCCTCAGGATAAGATCATGAGACTTGTCAGTTCCATGGGCCATCGCTGCACTGCTTGTTTGGAAGCCAGAGGTGGACACACCCGATACTGAATGATGACACTTTCAATTTCTGAGTACTTGTATTCAGTGACTGAATAAACACATTAAGTAGATCACAATTTATCCACAATTCATTCTCTAATGACCAATACTTCTCTCTTCAATATGAAAGTAACCCCAAACCAATTAATTTAATATATCTCCAAATATACATATTACTCTGACCTGTGCATTTTTAAATGCTCTAAGTATACTTTACATTTACTAATGTGAAGCTCTTAATATATACGTTTTCAGTAACTGATTATGTTAAAGAACCAAACAAGTTGTTAACATTTAGTAAAAGATGTTTTTGGATAAAATGTCTTCACAATACCACAATAAAAAATCTTCTCTCAGGGCTTTCCAGCAGAATAAAAAAATTCTCCAAAACCACAAAAACACAAAACAACCTTTTGTTTCGTCTTGATAATGGTTTAGTATTTCATTGCCTTGGAGTACTGACAAATTAATTTATCACCTGAAAACAAGTGTTACTTTGAGATAATAGAATAATTAACTTGTGATCTACAGATAGTGGAATTAAAGACAATTATTTCTTCAGTTGCGTACTCTTTTTTTTTTTTAAACAGCTGTTTTTCCACTCTTACACTGTTCTCAGGATAAAATAGGAAACACAGCCTGCCATAGTCATATTTTTGACAGTTCTGTTTCTAGTGCTTGAGGGGAGGTGAGTGTAATTTGCATTTTGACTTCCTGCTCAGTACAGTATGTGGTGAGGACTTTATGAGCAGGTAGGAAATGTTGCTCTGTAATACTGGTTTGGTGGTTTTAAACCTGGTCTTCATTTATATTCTTTAGAGGTTTTATTTGGAGCTTCTACAAGAGGCTAGACCCGATTTAAAAGCCTGAGGAGCGTATGGAGCTCCTGTAGATTTTTCTCCATTTCACACATTACTCTTAGACGATAAAGCCAACAGTTAAACTATCTATAATTACTTCCAGTTAGAGACGGATCACCTGTCACAGCGGCGCTCCATCATTCCCCTTCACACTTCTCCAAAGCAGGAGCAACAGAGCTGTCACGGAAAATGGAGAACTTTTCATGTCCCATCAAAAAGCTGTTGTGCCACCATAATAGTGACATATTTGGGCGAGTGAGGGCGGTGGCGTCATCCATCAGCAGTGGCCGGGACACGAGCTCAGCCCAGACCCAGTTTCCAGAGTGGAGGACTTACTGAAATATCCTATACAACTACACACCCAAAAATACTGAATGTATGAGTACTACAATAGTTATTTTACAGGAAAAACTACATTAAAATGAGCTGAAATGCTGCTTGGTTTGAGCCTGTGTAGTATAGGTTTAGGATTTGTCTTTACCTTACGCTATTGTGCTAAAAGAAATGCACAAATTAAATCAGGGCTGTCAAACATGTGGCTCGTGTGTGGCCGGTTTGTGAAAATTTGTTTATGTTTCTCAAGTTTTTGTTCATTTTTGTGCTTTTTTTTTTTTTTGCTTAATTTGACAATTTTTGTTGACTTCTGTTGTTGTTGTTTGTCTGCTAATTTTGTTCATGTTCCTCAAATTTTTTATTGATTTTTGTTTGTGTTATTTTTTTGTTATTTTTTTCTGTTAATTCTAACCATGTTTCTCAAATTTCTTTTTCTCTTTTCTTACACCCTGTAGCACTGTCTACATTTTGTTTTGGTTTTTTTTAGAAATGATCTACCTCAGAAATGAAAAGCTAAATCTTACATACTTTAATAAGATGAATTTGGAAAACAAATGACCAAAATGCTGGTTAAGTGATCTTTTCAATGGCTGTAATATAGTGTTATTACACATATATAGATGTTTATCCATTTATACAATAGATTTATAAATGTTCTGGTATAAAAGAAAACCTGTGAAGTGAATGTATTGTGATGTACAGACAGTGTTTTGCTCTAACACAAACATTCATTCAGAGTAAAACCCATTCTGTCATTAATTCTCACTATTTCCCAGTTTGATCCACCACTGTATCTGTGAAACTACAACCAACCAACATTTGGACTGAATTTTCTCTTTATTAGTGACTCAAATTTAGTGAAGTTCCACTACATTTATGCTACATTTTACTTATAGACCAGTGCAGTCAATGTAAATTTTATTTTCTTGTCCTTATGTATTTCCATTGTTTTTTCAAGTGGCCTTGAGTGAGATACAGGCTACTTCAGGATGAACGTAACGCAGTTGATTTAACTGCCTGGAATGGTCATGGGTAATGAAGTTTAGTCCAGTTAAACTAATGTTTTGTTTCTTCCACCTCTGGATTTTACACAAGGGTTTTAGTTTAATGGAGTATGAGGCCAAACATCTAGTTATTTGTCTACAGATGTCACATGGTTGATGAAACAGCAGCTGACTGGGAATCTAGAGGTTCCATTGCCACTTTGCCATGTGATCCAATAGTTCAAATTCTGCAAGAAATGCTGGGAGCTTTCTGTTTTTCAGTTTTTTCAGCTGCCACTGAGTTGTATGTGGATTGGTGTGAATGAGGGCATGTTGTTTTCAGACTGTATGTGTATGTTTGAACCTCTAAAATGTAATTAGTATTTTGGATTCGCAGTTGTTTTGTATTCGTGTCTACTTGTCCAGGTAAAGCAGATAGAAGTCAGTAGCTCAATCTGGTACCGAGCAAATTTTCCTCATATGTAATGACTGTTTTTCTGCACAGCCTCTATTAACTAAACTGAACAAAAACTAAACTGGAAATATGGCTGCACTGCTAAAAATAGGTCAAATGTGTGGAGAAACCCCAACAGTGAAGCATTCAGATGGTTGTAAACAAACTACCAAATTATCCTGGATTCTAAGTCAGTTTGTGTAGAGGCAAATTGGAAACTGAAAAATGCAATTCTCAACTTCACAAACAAGAACAGTGCATTGTGCGCAACAGTTTTACACGAGGCATCCAAATACAACAATGTTTTGAAACCTCTTCAGCATAATTTTCCATCTATTATTTATTATTTCTGAAATAAACAGAATTAGACAGAATAAATCTTAGAATTATTCAGTATTAAATCAAACAAAATAACTCACATTTTCATTTATACACAGTCCAGAGAAAGGAGATGTTTCTTTGTTCAATGATGGATGGTAAAGCTGGAGAAGAAGAAATGGGAGGGGATTTTCTACAGACACTGAATGCACATTTATGTAGACTGAAAAATACATAAAATCTAGTTGGAAAATTGCCATCTATTGTTGCACTCAGCATTCCAGGCCATGACCGGGTCTGCATTATCTTCCCCCTCAAAATTTTCACTACACATAAAATATGAAAAAGTTTGTGGGTAGCGTCATTGTTTGCCATTGTAGGGGAGCAGATTTGTGATGCGAGCTGATGATGTTTTATTCTTCTAAACAGAAGATACACCCTCGGTGATGTCAATCATTAGTTTGTTAACTGTGATTTTGAAGCCTTGAGATACACAACATGGCCACTGCCATGTTGATTTAATAGAAGCAACAAATTAAACTAGAACATACTGAAAACACCAACTACATCCACTCACAGCATCATAATAAACACAATAAAGTCATTCCACCTACATTATAAATTAACATGTACGGCTGTTGCATATGAATTAATGCTAATGCCAGCTAATGCAGCTAAATTATATTGGTTTTGCAGTAATTTAATTCAACAACTGAATCTTCTGATGGCCTTGTTAGCGTAACTCATGAAACAACTACAGCTGAGCTGTTTGTCAGGGGAAAATATGTTTTATTCAATAAATAAGAGCTCTGAATATCCCATTCTACAGGCTAAGCCACCACTAGCTGACCGTCAGCGCCCACAGAGACTCACATGTCAATCACAACAGGTGCTCCTTTAATTAACTCATTATATTATAATTAACTTTTTGGCTTTGTACAATTCACATTTTGTGAATGAATAATTGTACCGCCGACCAAAATCATTTATTGTATAAAATGTTTAATATCTGTTGATCCATTAATCTTATCAATCCATGTAAATAATTGGTGTAAACTGCTGTTTGTTACCTTTTCATGGTCATCAGATATGACCCATGTGGACATTCAGAGGCTCTGTAGTGAACATGGAAACATGTAAACATGTTAAAACAAAGTCATGCAGAACATCCCAGAATTTTTCTTTACGCTACCTTATAATGTTCTGTCCTGATGATCCCCTAAAACTTTTATGATATACACTTTGTAAAAAAATATGTTTGGTTTTTAATGCTATTTAAAGAAAGTGCATAAAAAAGACTGGTAGAAAAATAACTAGATAGATAGATAGATATCTGCCTGTTACTAAATGTTTTTGCCTTTGTGTGTATGTAGACGGTCTTGCCTGACACTTACTCTACCAGCTCTGCGTTGTGCTCAGAAGAACAAGACGAGGACCACTTCTGCCTTGCCAGTTGGGGTGTTTATTCTTACAGGGACTCTGTGTGAAGCACATTAATATCAGCACAGCGGCTTCATATAACCAGGCTTCTATCATGCACACCTGTCATCAACAGGGTCTCTAACCAACTAACAGTATGACGTGTGTCAATACATTTACCAAATTCAGTATTAAACTAAATCAATAAACAGAATCTGGTCATATAGTTACAGTTGTAATGTCCCTTTAAGCATTATTTTTCACACCCACCAGCAGCAATTTTTAATATTTTAAGTATTAACATTGAAAAGGACTAACAAAATAAATTAACAAAACAAAAAAAAACAAGGAGCTCTCATACCTGTGTAAAGCACATTAATGTCAGTACAGCAGCTTCGTATAACCAGGCTTCTATCGTACACACCTTTAAAGAAGACAAAGACAACAGCAGTCCATAAAAAAAAAAACACCTGTGAGCTCCGCTAGCTTAGCTTAAGATCGGTAAGCTAGCATGACACAAAACTGTTGTACATGATAAAAAATAAAAAAAAAAACATACACAGACTAAGTCAAAAATAGCGACTACAAAGAAGAACATCTGTGACCTTCATCAAATAAAATCTGTGCCCCTGACTAGCAGTCTTACTATTTTATAACGTACTAAACACAGGAATATTTGTCCCATTTTACTTGACCTCAGCGGAGTCTCGAGACAACTGAGTAGAAACCGCGAGTACACAGGAAATGACATCATAATGTCAAAGGTCACACAACATAAACACTAAAATAAAAATTTAAATTTAAATAATAATAATAATAATAATAATAATAATAATATAAGCTCCCAAAAATAAATGCAGACAAAACAAGAATATGCTTGAAAAACAACTATAAAAACATGAACAAAAATTGATTTTTGTGAAATATAAAACTATTATTTTAACACATCTGCTACATCTATATATAAATAGATACATTAAAATTCATATGTTAAATTAGACAGTGCAGGATTCCCAAAAATGATCAAAATTCATTATAGAAATGACAATAATTTCAAGTCAAAGCCAGAGGGTTCAGAGCGCTGGTGTGTGTTTCCCGTGGGATTGTAAACAGACTCTCTGGACAGAATCCATTCTTTGGTCCCTTCCTCGGTCTCTGTTCAAATGGCGTTTCTGGAGCTGCAGTGTTTCTAGGCTGGAGGCGCAGATCGTGCCAACTCTCTATTTAGTGTACTGGAACCATCTGCTGGGATTGCACTGTTTGTCCCTGTGGATGGGAGAGGCGGAGGACCGACAGACCCATGAGACCCACCGCCAGCGGCTCTTTAGCTGAGTCAGATTACATGCGAGGTCAGATTCATTCATTAACCAGCCCACCTGCCACGTTTAATGTAAAGGAATTAGCTCTGAAAATACCGTATTAAAATGTTAACTGCTGAGGCACCGGCAAGTATTTGACAAAAGTAGGTTATTAGAGGTCAGAGCTGTGAAATGCAGTAACATGTGACAATTCTGTGTGGAGTGAAGCCTAAAGCACCTCTACAAATGTGGTTATTGTACTTTTACCTCTATTGTATGCACATTTTGTGCTCCATTAGATCTCAGAGGCAAATAATATTCATCTAGATACTTTTAACATATTAACTGAAATATGCAAGGTTTTTTTTTTTAGATTTTGAAATGACTGACTACTGAATTAATTGTGCCTTGTGTGTTATATGTTGTGTGCTCATGTTGTACGTCATGTGTATATGTTTGGTTTTTATCTTTTTCGGAGGTGCACTGAAATTTCTTTGTATGGGAATACAATGACAATAATCTGATTTTATCTTATCAAATATGGTAAATTTACATTGAATAATAAATTACATCTAATCTAGCCACTCAAATATGATCCATTTCTAAACTAACATCTACACATGTGGTGAAATTTAACCAATGCAAGTGGTTTAACTTAAGCACAGCACTTAAGTACAAATCTCAGGTACTTCACTGATGAGTCTGTCCTTATAGTAAATGGTTCAGTTACACTGGTTTCAGCATCTATACTGGACCAGATTTTTACCCAAATCTAGGGCAAAGCTCATTTTCTGATGCATCTACTTAACCCTTAGATGCTCCAGTGTCTGGACCCTCCACTCTTCCATAAATGGGTCAAAATGACCCGTGTTAAAATTAAAGTTTTTATACAAAGTTTGTCATGTAAAAAAAAAAAGTAGTTAAAAAAAAAATTGTGTTTTGGTCAACAAAAAATATTTCATGTTTGAAATATATATATTTTACATTTTTAACAATTTTTTTTTTTTTTTACTTTTTTAAATTTGAAAAGCAAAGTAAATATAGTATATAATATATAGTATATAACAGTAATACAACATTGTTATCATCCATTTTATGAGCGAGTGAGTCCTTTTGTTATGTTGTAGAATGAATGTATGAATGTATGAATGTAGAATGAATCAAAGGTTCAGATGAAATTCCATTATGAATGAATGCGAGTCATTTTGACCCACCTATGGAAGCTTGGAGTAGTAAAAATAAATTATACAATTTCATAAAAATCTATGAAAACTTAAAAATGTATGCCAAATCATGCCAATAACATTTTTTTGTGGAATACCTGGAGCATGAAATAACTTTCATCACAAAGATATTGCAAAAACCCCAGCCTCACAGGGTCATTTTTGACCCACTTATGCATCTCAGGGTTAAGGTTTCCAAAGTAGAACTTTTCGCTGTAATGAAGTGCAGTTGGTAGTTTTACTTGTGCCACTTTTCACCTAAAGTTTTCTTTGCAGGTTTCAGAGTTGCCCTCCTCAGACTTCTTTTACCCTTGTAATGTCAGTTTCCAGTCCTGACCTGTATCCACACTGCTCAGGTGTCCTTCAGTCGGTCCACACCAGCTCCACAGCCACTATTATGTCGCTGACAGTGACCTCTGACCTCTTTGTGTCAGGCAAGATTAAGGACGGACAATTTCCCTCTAGGGATCAATAAAGTGTTACATTATTAAAACCACTCTTTTTCTGCCTGTCCTCCTCGACTGAAATTAATGAGGCAGACTGTTTTATGTTGAAAATCGTCCTCCACTTTGCTCTCCCGCCGCCCAGTGATTTGGTGATGTGAGGTTTATGGATGGTCGTCCCTGCAGCGCTGATGGATGTTCAGAGTGTGTGTCAGCAGTGTGACTGCGATGTGTCATTCCAGTTGCTCTGAGGCCATAAATCAGTTTCTCCTCAGCTTCTTTTATAAGAGGCAGAAGTAGCAGACGCTCCCAAGGACTGTGTGTGCTGAGTCAATGGGTCGAGATGCTCCAGTGGACCCACTTACAAACACAACTGCCTCATTTTAACCCTTTAAGCACCAAAATGTCAAAAATCACTAGTTTTCTTCTAAATAAGATTTTGACATTAGAGAGAGTACAGTTATATAGTGTAATGGCAGTGACATTAAAAAATGCGGTTATAATGGAAGTCAAAGGGGCATTTTTGTCCATGAGGGGAACCAGAGGGGGTATCAGACACTACAGAAAAAATACTAATGGAATTAAAGCAACTCTGTTGATAATCTTTGACATATCCAAGACTCTAACCACAACCAATGTCCCATCCCATTACTATTTAACATATGGAAGATATTTTTTATTAACCCTTTCATGCATAGTGGTCACTACAGTGGACATCTATTCTACAGCTGTTCTCTTGTATATTCATGGGTTTTGTTGTTTTAGTTCCACATCAGGCAACACAATGGACGCTTCTGCTTCATCCCATACACTGCAGTTCATAGCATTACTGTAACTTTCCTGTTCTTAATAAACCTGATCTGCAGTAACACGTTTGAATGTACATCAATTGCTAATTGTTATTAGACTGTAATTAACAGGGTTTTTGGTTTTTAAACAAAAAGTTGTTTTTTTTGTTCCATATTATCTGAGTGAGTAGTAACAAGTATTACAGTATGTTAAAATGTGAGAAAACATCAGATTAGCAGCATTAAAAATATTTTTATTTCATAGTTTTAACACAGTATGTCAGGATATGCAGGTTTCTTTGCTTCAAAAATAAAATTCTTAAGCTGTTCTGTCATTTGTACATGCAACCTGTGCTGCTACTCATTCTGTTTGTGTGCTGCCTCTTGGCCAGGTTGTTATTGTAAATGAGGATCAGTTCTCAACTAACTTACCTGGTTAAATAAAGGTTTAAAAAAATTAAAATTAAAACACATGGTGTCCAGCTGAGTGGACATTTTTGTAACTCCATGAAAAGTAGGTTCATAAAAAAATCCAATCACATTGTTTTTTTTTCCATGCCTAAAGAAGAATAAAAACAGTCGGGAAAAAAAAAATCTTGATTAAGGTTCTCATAATTCATGCATGAAAGGGTTAATAAATCACTCAGAATTTAAATAATTAAAATGGCATTTAAAGGGTTAACCCTTTGAAATACTCTGAAATTCATCATTCAGCCTTAGTGTGTTATTGGAGGACAAAATGAGACTTTATTACTTTTGTGAAATTTTTCAACATTTTTTACTGTCATATAGAAAATCAAGGTCAGTGAAGTTACCATATTTGGTTCCTTACCCATAAATGGCAAAAATAAATCCAAGAAGTAAATATAAACAATACAAGAAAAACACACGTAAGGTGAAAAGAACATCACTTTTAGAACAAAAGTGCTGGTCCAGACCTCTGTCCACATCCACATGATCCCTTTGAACATCATTCCTTACATTAGTACCATTACTTCATGGTACCGAACAAAGCAGGTCCACTCACTGTTCATGCAGAGGTGGACCTTACAGACCCTGGAGACCACATTGGACCTGAGATTGTTGACTCACTGGAACTATTCCTGTCACTGTCTTGTAATGCATGCGGAAATGACCAAAAATAGTCACTTGCCCGATAAAAGGTTTAGGGGTTAACTTATTCCGGCGGTTGCTGAGCATGCGTTGAGTGTTTTTGGTTGTGGTCAGGCTCTCCACAGACGGAGAGTCTCCGAGCCCCAGGAGCTGAACACATGACAAATGGGTGATGATGGGTGAGGTGAGATTTCTGTTAAAATTCAATCAGTCAACTTCACCTGCTGTCACCGAAGCACAACAAACAAGCACTGAATAGAACGACGGCAGACAGGAGGCCTTCACCTGCGTTACTGTCGTCTATATTTAGTCCAGTTCCTCATCTATAAAATGTTCTGTCTGCCATGTTCATATACGTCACAGTAACACATTCATCTGTGCTTTTTATACTCGTTTATCATCAAGGGGTGGATACTGACAGGTTTAACAGGTGATAGAAGACAACGCCTTGTGTTCTGTTTCCGTCCAACATGACGGTACAACTAGGGCAGGGGTGTCAAAGTCGATTTAGTTCAGGGGCCACATTCAGCCCAATTTGAGTTCAAGTGGGTCAGACCAGTAAAATAATAAAAGTGAAAAAATAAATATTACATTATGCCTGTGTTGATATCTGTACCCTGAAGGGTAAACCGCAATAACAAATCGCAAAGCACACAAGAAAAAGAAAAGCACACAAACTATAAAAGAAAAAAAAAAAAAAATCACACACAAATGGAAAAAAAGACACACAAGAAAAAGAAAATCACACAAACTATAAAAAAAAAACACACAGGAAAAAGAAAATCACAAGGAAAAAACACAAGAAAAAGAAAAGCACACACACCAGAAAAAAAACACACACAAGAAGAAAAGCACACAAACCAGAAAAAAACACACACAAGAAAAAGAAAATCATGCACAAATGAAAAAAAAGACACACAAGAAAAAGAAAGTCACACAAACCAGAAAAAAACACACACACAAGAAAAAGAAAAGCACGCACAAGTGAAACACGCACACACACATACACACACACACACACGAAACACAAACAAGAAAAAGGTCCTAAAAAAAAAAGGCATGTACCTGCCATGACCAGGATCTGGATGCTGATTGGATTGTCTTTTTGGCAGGAAGAGGGACAGTGCTTCTGTCCAATCAGCATCCAGATCCTGGTCATGGCTGGTACCTACCTTTTCTTTAAGGACCTTTTTTACCTCCACCAAGGAGGTTATGTTTTTGCTGGCGTTGGTTTGTTTGTTTATTTGTTTGTCTGTCTGTCTGTCCGCGTGCAAGATAACTCAAAAAGTTATGGACAGATTTGGATGAAAATTTCAGGAAATGTTGATACTGGCACAAGGAACAAATGATTACATTTTGGTGGTGATTGGGGGGGAATGATCTGCCTTGGCGGAGGTCTGCGCTCTCCGAGTGCTTTTCTAGCCTTGTTTGTGTGAATTTCTTGTTCTTGTGTGTGTTGTTTTGTCTTGTACATTTTGTAATTGTGATTAGACAGATAGGCTTTAAGGAGCTGGAGCTCAGTGGGCTGTGAACGGTCCACAATGCAACATTTGGGATCTGAGCCTTCTTTTCTTGTCTTTTCTTTTCTCTTTTCTTTTCTTGTCTTGTCTTTTCTTTTCTTGTCTTCTCACCTCTACCAGGAGGTATTGTGATCACTTCGCTTTGTGTGTTTGTTTGTTTGTTTGTTTGTTTGTTTGTTAGCAACTTTACAGGAAAACTATTCCAACCATCTTTACCAAATCTTCCCCACAGATAGGCCTCGGCCCTGGGACCAACCCATTACATTTTGGGCCAAGTAGGCCAAAGTTCAAGGTCACAGCAAGGTCACAAAATCTACAATTTTCCTACCTCTCATCATTGAGCAATTTTCGAAAATTCATAAAAATTTCAAAATGACTCTGATTAGCCTCCAATTTCATACACCCATAGCTTATAACAATATCTTGTATCTGGCTCAAAATTGTCCACATCCACTGTGGAATGTGGACATTTCAATTTTACAATTAAAATTCCATTTATGACACATTTTTCATTATAACTCAACAAATATTGATTGGAATTTAACATAATTTGACATACACATGACTGGTATCAAGCTTCAACTTTTTCTGCTGTATGGAACAACCTTGAAACTGTTGAATTTAAAAAGAAAGTCGATCCACACATGCACACCGTTCAGGGTGCTTGGCGGAGGTTTGCGTTCTCTGAACACTTGACTTGTCTTTTCCCTTGGGACTGGCTTTTAAACTACCCATGTTCTTACTATGAATGTTTTTACTCTTTATTCTCTTGACTTTTAAGGAATGGAACTACTCCCATCTTTTTAAATTAATTTGTTGTATTAATTGTGTTTATCCTATTTATTGTTACCTTGGAGGGTCAGGTGTAATCGATGAAATACATAATTGTGATCATGCTGACTCCATCATTTTGAGACCGAGTGTGTTTTGTTACTGTATGCATCTGAATGTGAATGCAGCAACGTGCGCCACTGTTGGCCAGAACAAATTTCCCATTTAGGATATTAAAGTTTATCCTGATCCTGAACATCCTTGTAGCACCGCATTATGTAATAATGATGCAATCCCAAATTTTAAAGGGAAGTAGACTCTGTTTGAGTGTCTCGGGCACCACACGAAATCCGTACAGAGCTGACTGCTGCAGTTTTGCATACTTATGCATTTTTGGTCAAGGAACAAACTAGTGAAAATAGAAAGTTGATAGGACCAATACTTTGGGAGATATTAGTAATTTTGGAATACAATGGCCTCCCAGTGGCCAATCATATTGCTATTGGTTAAGTATTATCGACAAAATGTGACAGAGTTTATTACAAAATGCTTTGAAGAATTTTATTAGAAAATGTACCGTGTTAACTACAAAATGAGGTGAAAAACTTCTGCATTATTGCACCGTTATTGCATAATGTGGCACAACAACCTTTTTTTTTTGTCTGACAGTCACTTAGCTTTAAGTTGGCCTTTTCCCATCCTTTTGTAATGGATTAGATTTCTATAGCATTTTTCAAGGCACCCAAAGCACTTAACATCATTGATCCAGTATTCATTCACTCTCACATTCACACTGGTGGTGGTAAAGTCCGTTTGTAGCCACAAAGGTATGGAAGGTGGCTGCCAATTCGCACCAAACGGCCCCTCCAACCACCACCGTACATTCATATACATGAAGTGTCTTGCCCAAGGACACAACAGATAGACCTTCAGCTGTTGGACGACCCACACTATCTCCTGAGCCATGGCCGCCCTTTTGTCCCCACCCCACCCCCACCCTGACCACTGATTCCCATTCCCACACTAGTGTTTAACGCCCACCTTTTCATGTTTTTCTATCTTTATAATAGACTTAGTGGGTGGCTGAATTTCATTCTCTGTCTTAGAACCTCCTTATAAATGGCCCTACTTTGATTTTACCCCTTTTTCTTGTTGTTTTGTGCAGTTTGTTTCCCAACTTCCCACCCCAGTCCATGTTTTGTTGGATTTTGTCTTGGGGGAAATGTAGCATCTATAAAGTATCTTTTAAAAAATGTGAACATTGTGATTTTCTTGGGCATAATATTGTTCAAATAGACTTTATTTTTCTGTCATTTACACATGTGCATTGGATCTACAATGGTACAAAACATGTGGTAACAGGCAGAATATTATCAAAATTGCATTCACTTCTCTTAAGACATTTCACGATGTGTGCATTTGTTCAGCTTATTCACACTTCTTGTGAAAGAGTATCAGTCAGGTTTTATTTATAGTGTCACATCATGACAAAAGTTATCTTATGACACTTTACTTTTGGAGCTGAACGTCACTGCTGGTGGATAACAGAGCTCTTTTAATGTTAGGTCTGGGAAAAGAATAAAAATAGACCAAGGGAATGTGAGTGGGGAAGTTCAGCTTCTTTCTGGTTTGTTTTTAGCTTTTATTTGGGATCTATTTTAGTTGGAAATAAATTAAATGAATAAATATTTCTGGCTGTAGGCGTGTAGGGATGCCTCCTAGCATAAAGGTGACACACTTCTCCTGTAGTTGCACAAATGCACAGAATGAATACAATGGAATTTAACCTGTACTCAAGGACAGAAGAGGTGGAAGACTTTCACCGGATATTGCTTTTCTATATTCTTTATCAAACAACATCAATCACCTGCAGAACATAAAGTGGAAACTTCATACAGTGATCACGGTCCACTGCTTAACCTAATTCTCTTCAGTACTCATTTTAGATCTTTTCATACTTGAGCACTTGTGAAATCATTTCCTCTTAATGAAAAATGACATGAATTAATGTTCATCTGAAACTGAAGCTCATTAATGGGATCGATACTATGAGGTCACATGATCATTCTATGTCGTGAGGAAAAGGCAGAAGAGACGGTGCAGCTTTAAAGCTTCCACGGGCTTTTTGTGTTTAAGAAACTGCATGAAGAAGCAGCTCGAGGCAACTATCAGGCTAATGCTGCGTTCGTGTCATCTCCTGTGAACCGTAACTCTGAGCAGCTGAGTGTGAAAAACGCATGCAGCTTGTGTTTCCATGTCGTCAGTCACACGTATGTCACAGTTCAAACATGCATCGTTCAGGTCCCAGCGTACGCATCTGTGTCCTCACTGAGCCTGTTTACATGACCACACAAATACAATAAGTAGGAGTAATTAGATAATTGTAGTTATCAGATCTGATGTGTTTACATGCACTGCAGAAAAACAATAATCAATAAACCCTGGTTAGACGCTCCAGTCTATTATCAGATTTCTTTTGGACAGTGGCGATTTCTCATAGACTGCAAGGGAAGCCCGGCTTCCCCTAAAATTACGAAAATTAAATGGTTAAATATGTACGGTTGTGTTGACATTTCATTGACTACAAATGTGTTAGAACACGTTCATCTCAAAGACGAGTTTGTTCAGAATCAGCTTTATCACAAATCAACAGACTCGATGTTGTTCACTTCTCATACATTCGCGTTGCGCTGTTTTCTCATTCGATCTCTGCTCAGTGCATTTGTCCGTAGACACTGGGCGTCTATGGGCTTCAATGGGACTGAGTGGAACAGTTTTTTTCATTGCCTCAAAACTGGACGGTAATTGGATAAATGCCACAATGATGTCCCGCCCCCGGATGCTCAGCGTCTCTGGGGGTGAATGGAGCTGTGGGCGGAGCTCGGCCGGGCTGGACGCCAGGCTTCCACGTGCTGATTGGATGATCAGTCGAAAGGCTGAATCCCGTTTGATTGACAGCTATTTTGAGATCTACTCCTTCACTGACACAGTTCAGTTTAATACCGTCGCACATTCTGCTGTGAAATCAAGAGAGAAGCCACTACGAAATTACTTGTTCACTTCTTGCACTGTAAATAAAACACACTCAATGTACATCCTCGTTTCAATTTAACATAATTTCAACGTTTTGTTTAGTTGGTACGATAAGGTCACTGACCATTTCTTAAAAAGGAACGGAGGGACGAATTCATGTTTAAATAACTTGACATTTTTTTGATGTAAGCTGACAATGAGCTTCCTCTCTCTGAAAGACGAGCAGCCGCTGATGTATAGTGATGGTAGAATCAAACTTCCTGTTATTGTTTTCCATTCACATTTGACTACATAACTTCCATTTTCTAACATTTTAATTGTTTTAGTTTTACACATGTGCAGACGTAAAAGAATGAAATAAACCAGATTAACCTGTAAACATGCAGGAAGACGTGGGAGTATTGGGAAGAAATACAGGCTTGTTAATCTGATTTTCTCGGATTACCGATGTTATTTGATAAAACATCAAGTTTACACTGTTTACATGATCACTGGAAAAATTAGATAACTTCAGAAATCTGATACTGATAGGAGTATTGGTGTGATTGTAAACAGGCTCAGTGTCTGTACTTACTATGACCATCGTCTTAAGGTAAATAAACCCTATTGTCTTAGATGTACTAAACCTACAGACAGCGGGGTTTGAAAATATCACCCACCCAGTGGTCAGTTTTAGAGATCATTAGCTGAAGATAAGATAAGATAAGATAAGGTAAGATTGATCCCATCATGGGGAAATTTATCAGTTTACAGCAGCAATATGCATCACACCAGTGCAAAAGAAAAGGCAGGTAGAAATACACGTTCTTAAAGTATAAGTAAATTACCCTCAGAAATGCACCAAATGTAAATTGCACAACAGAAAACTGGCAATGCAAAAACCAAAATATCGCAAAAACTGTCAAAGATCGCAAAAAAGTTTGTATGAGGTGGTTTTTGAGATGTTTCGATATAGAAGTATAGCACAAAAGGGTAATGGAAACACATTTAGTTCATTTGGACCCATGTGGTCCCGGTGGTTTTGCTGAGTCCAAAGGTCTCCCCTACGACCCTGGACTCAGAACAGGTGGTTCTAGTTTGTACAGGCCAATAGACACTGGCTTTAGTGGAGGAACTGCTTCCCCAGGGCAGGACAAGTCTGGTGACACCAGAGGTTCAAGAACATCACAGTTCAGTAAACGTTACCCGGGTCAATCAGAAATTCTGGATCCACAACTCGTTGGTGATTTCCTGATGTACAAATCTGTCCCATAAATCTATTCTGCATGACTGCTGCCATAAATAAGGACTTTGCTTCAGGACGATTCTACGTTCCAGTCTTCTTTTGTTGAAGACAGTCACAGCAATAGAAGTAGATGAAGCGACACTACAGTGGCAACACTGTGGAGGTTTGGCATCAAACTCAGTGAAACATCTGCCTTAAATGAGCGTATTGTAAGAACTATACAGTATTTTATGAGAATTATGGCATGCTACGAGACAGGAATTTACCAGGATCATGAATCAGAAGCCAAACACTCTTCAGTGAAAACACCTATAAGTAGCAACTGTATGTTGTTGAAATTGTAGAAATATCGCTTTCATTTTGTGCAAAACTATAATGGAAACCCAGCTATTGAGAGTACACACACACACACACACACACACACACACACAACTAAATTCATTTGTAACTGCATTGTCTGCCTGTGCAAATATATAACTGCAAATCAGAAAGGTGCAGATTTAGGAGGATTTAGTGTAGAAATGTAGAAAAATAAACTTGTTATACAGCAATAACTTGGACTTAACGATAATTAAAGGGCTCATATTTTGCTAAACCCATTTTTATTAGTCTTTGGTTCATTTATTTGTGTATTAGGACCCAAAGACTACTATATAATACACATTCTGTGTCCCATCGATGTTGCAGCACAGGAGAGCGTTTGCACGGACTTTCCTCAGCCTTCACAGGCCCGATCGCCGCCAAACTCGCCAAATGAATAGAAACATTTCCTGACTATCTACTAGGCACAATTTTAGGTCCGTATTCAAATGTTGTGAGGTATGCTGGGAGATTTTAGCCTCTCTCCACTCAGAGTTCTTCATCCCTGCTGCCATACTCCATTTTCGGAAGTGGTTATGCTGCCATTCATGAAATTTCTACTGCTAGCAGATGATGCTACAATGTGAAGGCTGCAGTTCACTACCGCTGGATGAATTTAATCATGCTTGACAGGCCAAACAAATACATGCTCTTCCCTTCATGCCTCACATGTTGGCTCAAATTATTACCTGCACAATGCATGATGAAATGATAGTTTACAAATGGACAGTGGTGGCAGACAAGTTCTACTTATCATGCTATCGTACAATGGCACCACGGGTACAATGCCGCTAATAGTTCATCAAGTTTGAATTTGAACCCTCCAGGTGCTGCAAAGCTATCTTTATATTCATTCAGGGAAAAATAGAGTAGATTTCTACAACCCGTTTTAATTTCTTCTTAATTTGTTACATTTTATAACTAATTTCGTCATGACATTTGCGCATATAAGGTCAAGACTTCTGACGAACGTTTCTCCGAGTACGACATAATTGTTCGTCAACAGCAGTGGTTGTAGCCCATACTGAAAATATGTCCAAACTTCGAGCCAATTACCTAAAATGTTCAATGTTCAAGTGGCTGAACAACCTGGAGGGGGCGGGGCCTGAAGTGGCTCATGTGCACTTAAAGGGCCAGCGCTCAAAATGACCTTTCTGGTGTCATTACTCAGAAATAGGGTTGCAGATGGACCTGTGGGGTTGAATTAATGAAGAATTCAGACCCAAGCAGAGCATTTACAGTTTATGTAGACCACAGGGAAATGTTTGAAAATGTATAATTCCATTTAAAAAAAAGCAAAATAGCACTCCTTTAAATGACATAAAATGACTCACCACGTCTTGGCATTTTTTTTTTTTAAGTTCTTGTATTTCTACATTTGTTTCTTATGCTGCAACATTCTAGTCTTGACATTTATAAATGAGTAATCGGTGCATTTTCCTTGACAACCAAGCATGTAGACTTCAAATTAGAGCAGCAATAGTGCTCACAATAGAAGTTTTTCTACAAATTGTGCAGCCCACATAGAAATACTGCACTTAATGTCCAGTTTGTTAATACTGACATCCATAGTAACATTCATGATGCACCTCAGGGGGGTTTGGAGGTTTTTTCCCTAATAATAAGTATTAACCATAAGTGTTCATATTTCTATTTATGTGAACCAGTTCTGAGCGATGGCTGGATAAAGTGTTCATCATCAGCCTCGGGACCAGGTGGGCCGGTCACAGAGGTGGTTATTAAATATGCAGCATGTTCCAGTTTGATGTTTAGTAATTGCTTGGCATTAGGCTATTAGATTAGACCTTCACGTCATTTCAAGGGGAGCTCAAAGTCTGCAGCTCCATCTGAATTTAAAGACGCAGATGGAGCTAATGATAAGGTGGCTGTGCCCCAACTCCGCTAGGTTTTCCACATTTATATACTGAACAACCTTTTGCAATAATATAATGATTTGCTATGAAAAATGCATGAAATGAAGTCAATAAGCAGAAGCATGCAGAAAACTTATCTTTCTGGAGTTTTTATTTTATTTCTTATTTTTGGATTGTGAAAGTGAGACAAAACTAAAGTACATGCTATTCATTTGTGGACAAACCTTTTTATTTTAAGATCAGCTGACCTCATACAGGGTGGGGAAGCAAAATTTACAATATTTTGAGGCAGGGATTGAAAGACAGTGTATGACCAATTAGTTTATTGAAAGTCATGAGAATTTATTTGCCACAAGAAAATGTACATAATAGAAAATGTTTTTATTCTATGTGTCCTCCTTCTTTCTCAATAACTGCCTTCACACGCTTCCTGAAACTTGTGCAAGTGTTCCTCAAATATCCGGGTGACAACTTCTCCCATTCTTCTTTAATAGTATCTTCCAGACTTTCTCGTAATAGTTTTGCTCATAGTCATTCTCTTCTTTCCATTATAAACAGTCTTTATGGACACTCCAACTATTTTTGAAATCTCCTTTGGTGTGACGAGTGCATTCAGCAAATCACACACTCTTTGACGTTTGCTTTCCTGATTACTCACATGGGCAAAAGTTTCTGAAAAGGTATGGATAATAGTGTTAGGTATGATTATGACATCAATATATGTTTGGTTTCAAAACAATTGACGTAGTGCCTGCTGAGAAAAAACAACTAAATGTTCATTGTAAATTTTGCTTCCCCACCCTGTATATCAACAGTTTACCCTCATACATTCATGCTGATCTCAGAATACAGTGTATATAGGATGCATGTGAGACTACAGATTTGAGTTTATTTTTGTAGATGCCATTTGTACCTAGGTGTCCATAGTCAATAATCCCATTTACACTGATATGACTGTGATA
The DNA here is from genome assembly GCF_902148855.1 of Sphaeramia orbicularis. Lineage (NCBI taxonomy): Eukaryota > Metazoa > Chordata > Actinopteri > Kurtiformes > Apogonidae > Sphaeramia > Sphaeramia orbicularis. The sequence goes on along the minus strand of NC_043965.1, from coordinate 7,388,250 downwards.
TTTGCACCTGAGTAAAGGTGTCTGACACATAGGCCTGATTAATGCAATGAAAGAGGCCATTTTAACCCAACAGATAAAAGCTTCCTCTATGTTCGGGCCTCACATCCACATGTAAATGGTTTTCTAGTCATTAAAATTGGCTTAAACCGCCTCAAAAGTGAAGTTTTTTTTTTTTTTTTTTTTTTAATACAATGTTACATACTTTGATAAAATGAATTGGAAAATAAATTAACCAAAATTCTCATGTATACTTACATACATAAATATAGACTGACTTATGTACATTTATATAAGACAAACATTGTAATTTCGACAGTAAAAAAATTACAGTAGCTTCTTGTTCTAACAATGTACAAGGTGCAACTGTATATTGCAATGCATTATGGGTAAAAAAAAAAATATTTACAGTAACTTCATGCATTTGTTCACAGTATCACAATGTAAAATTAAAGGATGGTTGTGTTTTCACTTGGTCCTAACAATACAATTACACACTGTTAGTATTAGAAGTTATGAAAGAGGTCATAAAGGTGGACACAGGGAACGAACCCGACATGTATCCACTCAAAGTAAGACATCATTAGTCCACAAAATTAAAATGTGATTCAAGTAGTAACTTCATGCAATGTCATTTGACTGTGTAGATGTCTGTATTAACTCGGCATGTAATGTAGACATGTCAAAACCAGCATTTTAGTCAGAATTATATTTCTTTATTTGTGTTCGTGACTGTATTTTACATTATTTTATTTATCTTAGGCGCGTTTCATACAGAATATGCGGGGTGTAGGACTCAGAATGCACTGTTTTTGCAAATGTTAACTAGCGAAAAACTGGTTATGTTAACACTAGCTGCATGCATTAGCCCTGTTCGGAAACGCCTCCAATAGTCCAGGCTCCGTTAGTGCTGTTAGCTCCATTAGCACGGCTACAGTCAAAACTAAAAAACTAAGTCACAATTAATGGTTGTTTCTAATATAAAACAATAGATTGCTGTAATTTATAAACAGCAAAAACCTGTAAAAAGTATCCTGTGATATATTGTAATTATTTTTACAGTAATTAGCAAACAATTTTACAGCACTATTGGCAACTTTTCTAGTGCTACAACTGTGGAAGTTGGCAAATGAATTTTTCTCACCATTTAACCTATATTAAGTGATTTATCACTATTCATTATAATATTATCCTCTGCACTTTGCATTTTTCATTGCAAATCCTGTATTTTCCTACATTTAACTTCCTATATATAATGCAGATGTTCATGAAAAGTCAGTAAATTCAAAGGCTCTTATATCAAAACTGAAGAAAAAGTGACTTTTTCAGCACCGATATCAGTTACTGAAGGCAAAACCCAGTGTGTCCATCCACTGTCATTGATCCAACTCAGTGGATTTTACTGGTGACTCAATGTTGCAGAAGATGACAGTGTTTCCACGGTAACTACAGAGCCTCTGTACATCCAAATGAGTCATATCTGATGACCATGAAAAGATGACAAACTGCATTTTACACCTAGGATTGCTAGGATTAGAGGACTAACAGGTATTAAACAGTTTAGATCAGTAGATGCTTTTGGTCATTTGTGGCTGTTTGGGTCTTTACGGGTAAAACAAAATCCTCACAGGTTAGATTTCTCCCCCCTCAAAAAACCATACAGATAAACCAGCTGGAGAAGTTGAGTCTCAGGTGACAAAGACCCAACTGGTCTGGGAGTCACTGACCTCCTGATAAACCCTCCCATCCATGAGGAGTGTCCTCAGCTGTGGAGGAGCATCACAGGTGAACCAGATAACAACTAACGAGCACAGAACCTGGACTCAGTTCCTGTCTGTAACAACAGTAATGGAACAATGAAAACTATCAGCTTTAAAACAACTTTACAGGCAAAGAAAGTGACTTTGAGATAAAAGCTAAAAATACTGTTATTTTCTCCGCTGGACTCAGTTGTAAATGTAAAGAATGGAGTTCGATGCAGAAATGACAGCTTTTCTTCAACATGGGTGAGTTTGACTATGAGGCTTATGAAGGTATAAGGTAGTGCTGTCAAACGATGAAAATTTTTTTGTTCAGATGATGTTGTGTTCCAGGGTGGTTTTTTTTGAGCCCATAAGTCACAACTTCAAACCACAACTCTCAACTTTGTAATGCTCCAGCAAGTCATACCAAACTGTCTGAGTACAAGGAATTGTGGTAGTTAGATGTAAACAAACCAGCATGGTGGACTGTACGTTATGTTCATTTACAATCATTTCTATTGCCAAAGGTGCTTGGTCTTTGCTTATTTGAGAGAAACAGAGGAGTAAAAATGGTGCATAAGGCAAAAGAACTGTTCTACCTTTTATGTTATGGTATTTGTGTATTTGGATACGTATTTGGTATTAATTTATTTTTGCACTCAATGGACTGAAAACTAGCTAACACTAGAGCAGCTGCTGATTATACAGAACATTTGCAGATAAATAATGTCAAAGCAATACCTTGTTTTAATAAACAATTTGCATAAACACCGCATCCATGGGGGCTGCCATTGATACGTGACATCAGAACTCAGAACTGGGAGAACATCGATCTAGTAAAAGTTCTCAGGTGGGAAGTCACAGGTTTGACTGACATTCCAGTGCATTTTCAGGTTGGAAAAACATGAGTTACCAGTTGCCTGGAACACAGCATTAATTGCAGGGTTGTTGTGGATTAATTTCAATTTATCACAATTAACCCTTTCATGCACGAATTATGAGAACCTTAATCAAAATTTTTTCCTGAGTGTTTTTATTCCTCTTTAGGCATGGAAAAAACAATGCGATTAAAAATTTTCTTCTGCAAAATAAATAAAAATAAAATAAAATAAAAATAATTGAAAAAAATTTTTTAAAAATACATTAAAAAAAATAAAAAATAAAAAAATAAAAATAAAAAATTCTTATGAACCTATTTTTAATGAAGTTGCAAAAATGTCCACTCAGCTGGACACCACATGTTTAATTTTTGATGCACAGAAGCATGTGTTTACTGATAAACTGTGTGAAAACTATGGGGAGGGCTTGTGATTCTGGGGGTTTATGCTCAGGAGAGATCTACATAATGTTACCAATGCATATCAGAAAAGATATATAGTGTCTTAAATTTTTAATAAAGATATGTGTAAAAAAAAAAAAAAAAATAAAATAAAAAAAACAACAACGAAAAGAACAACAAAATCCATGAGTATACTAGAGAACAGCTGTAGAATAGCTGTCCACTGTAGTGACCAGTATGTATGAAAGGGTTAAATATCATTAATTTTTAATCCATATTAATCACGTTTCATTTTGGATGAACAAACAGACTCAAGAAAGAAGGGAATATATATGCACTTAGCACGTTTGTCCAAGCTGGATGACATGTTAGCCAAAGTGCTAGCAGAATCCCAGACTAACGTATGTTTCATGTTTAATGTGGTATTTTAAGGTGGCAGTGCTTTGGTGAGAAGAAAACTCCTTCCTGCAGAGCGTGTATAATATTTTATATCGGTTGACTCTTCCACCTTGGGTTTTTTTTTTGTCCTCATATTTCCGTCCAGAGGACCAGCTTGCTTTTTAGTGTCTTCCATCTTTATGGGTTGGTTCTGCTGCCTGTCACTACCGAATCAACTGACCATTTGTTCATATGTGATGCTAACTCTAATTAAAAAAACTGACCCAAATGTGTTGGCAGAGACATTCAGAGTCATTCTGTGTTGCAGATGGGTTAATTGCGTTCAAATTTTTAATCAGATTAATCATGATGATGGATTAATTTGTGTTAACGCGTTAATTTTGACAGCCCTACTATAAATTATTATAGGATGTTATTATCTTTGCTAAGTTGTTGTTTGTTGATCCACGGTTCAGACCAAACTGTGACAGTTCTGACCTTGTTTGTTGGATTCCAAACAGATTTTTAGCTCAGCTGCTGACAACACAAACCAAACAGAAAACAGAGGTGATTTGTGGTTAATGAGTTCCGTTATTTATGGAAATTATTCTTTTCGAATCTCAACACTGCCTCCATGCTTCCTGGTGGTATTGCTCCATATTCGACGTAAATGGTCAAACTAATTAGTAGTGTTTCCTTTTGTTGTGGCAACAGGTGCAAGAAGACATTACCGACACAGAACACGTGTTTCAATGTCAAGCTTCTTCCAGCTAAAATAATTCCAGATAACTCACGTTGCTTTTCTTTTTGGCACCAAGTCCCCATTTACAGTGATTTTCTCTTGTTCGTTGCTCATTAGCTTACCGGCCGATAGGCTGTAAGCTATTGTCGTCATGCAGCCTCCAGTGGCGGCTGCATCTGCCGTTGTCATCTGTCGTCCGTTACAAAACTTTCAATCGTCTTCTTCTCCGAAACTACAATTCCGGTTGACTTCAAACTTGGTATACAGCTTCTTTATGATGATGTCAACAAAAGTTAGTGAAATTATTTGGATCCGCCTCTGATTCTGGATTTGACTTTGAAAAATTTTCCCATTATACGACATAGGAAGTGCCAGTAAGCTACAGGGCCATTGGTCCTATTTTTTTTTTCTATGTTATTACCAGCGACTCACTCCAAACTGATCAGGAACGATTGTGATTGGTGGATCGCTTCAGTGTGTGTCAGGCTCCCTTGAAATTAGATGAGAACATGTTGAGTTCATTTGCCTCCTACATTGCAGGACCTGCGATGTGACTACTACGCACACGTACATCGCGGTAACAATACTCAAACCATATACTGTGCAGCTCTAACATAGAGCATAAGCAAGCTCTTATGCTAGAAAGGAGATGAATTCTAGCATTAGTACTTTAATCAAATGTGCAATAAGTTGTTTTTACCACCCAGTACTTTTATTATTTTTATTTTTTTACTGATACAGTAGTCTATTTTACAAGTGTGTATTTGTGTCTGTCTGTGCAATAACTGTTTTTATATGTTTTAGCTGTGTTTATATTTAGTTTCTGTTTTTGTTTGTCTTTTTTTGGATTTCGTGACTCAGGGAAACACAAGAATTCCAATGTACCTATATGCATCTGTGCAAATGGCAAATATTCTATTCTATTCTATTCTATTCTATTCTATTCTATTCTATTCTATTCTATTCTATTCTATTCTATTCATTGAAACAAACAAACAAACAAACAACCAAAAAAAAAAAATAGGACCAATGGCCCTGTAGCTTACCGGCCAAATTCAAAGCTTTGGGAAATGTATCCAGATGCCATTTATTATCACCTAGTTTTGTGTATTTATTCTGTTACAGAAATAGCCCATGTTTTGGTCATATTCCAATCAGATCTGTAAAAAATTCAAATTCCAACTTGATATCATTGATACTGATTTATTGGATCAATCCACTTCCTATCTCTTATAATGGGAAAATTTTTCAAAGTGGCACCAAATCAAGAATCAGATCTGGATGGAAATAATTTCAATACCTTGTGTTGACATCATCATACAGAAGCTGTATACCAAGTTTGACGTCAATCAAAACTGTAGTTTTGGAGAAGAAGACGATTGAAATGTTTTCCCCATAAGAGCCCGTGTTAAATTTTGCGTCAGTTCCAGATCCAGAAGAAGATCCTGATCAGCATGTGGACATTATGTTTTGGTCATCTCCCCATCAGGGCTGGACTGTAGAAATTTACACTGGATATCATTACCTCCGCCAAGGAGGTTATGTTTTTGCCAGGGTTTGTTTGTTTGTCTGTCTGTTTGTTTGTCTGTCCGTTAGTGTGCAACATAACTCAAAAAGTTATGGACAGATTTGGATGAAATTTTCAGGGTTTGTTGGAAATGGGATAAGGAAGAAATGAGTAACTTTTGGGGGTGATCAGGGGTGGGGGTGCCCACGGGGGGGCCCACTGATCAGCCTTGGCGGAGGTCTGCGCTCTCCGAGTGCTTCTAGTTTATATTTACTGAGTTATTGCATCGATCCACTTCCTACCTCTTATAATGGGGAAATTCTTCAAAGTTGCACCAAATCCAGAATCAGATCTGGATCCAAATAATTTCACTAACTTTTGCTGACATCATCATAAAGAAGCTGTATGCCAAGTTTGAAGTCAATCAGAATTCTAGTTTCGGAGAAGAAGACAATTGAAATTTTTGTAACGGATGACAGACAACGACGGACGCCGCATGACGACAACAGCTTACGGCCTGTAAACTAAAAAAGGGGTTATCGAAGCGATGCAAATGCACGAATGAAGCCGTCATGCTCAAAGTGCAATAACGTGGTGCAAACCTCTATGTAAATCTTTTCCATTCTCGGTGCTTTTAACAGCTCCATCATTTGTGTGTTCGTCAGGTCTGAGGCTGCGCACTGTTCATTAACCCCACTCCAACAACAATAACCTGCCCTGCACTGGCCCTCTTCCACACATGATAAATTGACCGGCTGTATTGTTGGCTGAGCCCAAGGCTGAAGTTTGTGCGGGCTTTGACAGGGTATAATTCACCCTGCCAGCCTTTTCACTAACAGGAGCTCTATATCTACGTACTCTCCCAGAAAACAGGTTCCATTTGGGTTTGTCCAGACCCGTCTCATAAAAACCACTCTGACAGAGGAGTCGTCCAGTAAATTCCAAAATTGCTCTAAATTGAAATATCAAACCGTCACACCTACTTTACACCCTTAACAGACCCTGAGGTAGCAAGTTTTATCTCCTTCCACCTTCTTCCTGTCTTTTTGGCTCATCAGCTGATAGGCCGTGAGTTATTGTGAAGGCGCTGTGTCCAGTGTCGCTGTTGTTGTCTTCATTGCAATTTCTTTAAACATCATCTTCTCTGAAACTAGTGGTTGGATTCATTGGCTGGAGAAACACATTCGCAGTAAATGTATTACAAGTAGCAAAGAGGCTGCACTTAAAAAAATCTCAGTTAATTGTATTATTTATGGATATTTTGTTGAATACTGTAACCCTCAATGTGGCCTTGCTGTACTGTTTGTTGTATTTTATGTTCATGAACATGCGAAAAAGAAATTAAAAAAATAAACAAATAACTAGAAAAACATTCGGAGAGCACAGACCTCTGCCAAGGCAGATCAGCCCCCCACCTCCCCCCACCCCCCACCCGATCACCACCAAAATTGTATAATTTGTTCCTTGCTCCATTTCCTGAAAATTTCATCCAAATCCATCCATAACTTTTTGAGTTATCTTGCTAACAGACAAATAGACAAACAGACAAACCCCGATAAAAACATTACCTCCGCCATTCCTTGGCAGAGGTAATAACTTTGATATGTTGGAAAAAGAAGGAAGTTCTTACTTTTAAGCTCTGGCTGAAGGAATAGTCTGAAACCCTTCATTTAGAAAAAATAAGGTTCTGTCTGAAAAAGTACCGAAGCGTATTGCATTCACAAAAAATTTGATTCGGCTCTGTTTTTCCGAATTAACACAATAATTATCTCGCAATTATGAGAAAAAATTAGTTTAAAAAAATTCGGCTCTGTTTTTCTGAATTAACGAGATATTGTTCTCTGAAAAAAATTCAATTCAGCTCTGTTTTTGTGAATTAATGAGATAATTATCTTGTAAAAACAGAGCCAAATTTAATTTTTTGTGTGGATGCAATACACTTCCGTAAAAAAAGAGTCACAATTTGTCATTTTTTACCTAAAGAACAACCCTTAATGGTCTGTTTTCGTGTCCCTCTTTTCCCTTGTAGCCTTTGTCATGGAGTAGTTTATGCTTTTATAGCAGAATGTGAGGGCAGGTGGGTGGGTTGACAGCCCCAGTATAAAAGAACATGTGCCAATATTCTTTTAGTTCGGTTCCTAGATTCCTATATTGTTTTTAATATGATCCTATATTTTTCTTTTCCTCCTCCTACATTTATAAAATCTTCAGTAAAACATATTTGACAAAAAAATCTGTTTTGTAATTTTTCATGGTATTCAATAAGCAAAACCTTGATTAATTGCAGATCATCACAAAAAAAACTTATTGAAGGAAGAAAATTTAAACAATATTTGAATTAAATACTCTAAAACTCAAAATTTCAGCCTTAGTGTGTTATTGGAGGACATAACAAGATTTTATTACTTTTACGAAATTTTTCTTTTTTTTTTTTTTATTGTCATGTAGAAAATCAAGGTCAATGGAGTTATATATATTTGGTTCGTAAACTGTAAGTGGCACAAAAAAAAAAAAAAAAAAAATCCAAGACGTAAATATAAAAAATACAAGAAAAACACATGTAAGGTGAAAGGAACGTGTATTTTAGAACATTAGACCAACATAAGTGCTGATCCAGACCCCTGTCCACATCCACATGATCCCTTTGAACATCATTCCTTACATTAGTACCATTACTTCATGGTACCGAACAAAGCAGGTCCACTCACTGTTCATGCAGAGGTGGACCTTACAGACCCTATAGACCACATTAGACCTGAGATTGTAGACTCACTGGAACTGTCGCTGTCACTGTCTTGTAATGTATTAAGGAATTACCAGAAATAGTCATTTGCCTTATAAAGGGTTAAGAAGATGCTGATGTCAGATGTTTGGCCGTGTATAAAAGGGTGATGATGCACATGTAGACAATAACAGCAGGATGTATTAGTCACTAAAAAATGACAGTGTGAAAGCAAAACTAAGCAGATGAAATAAAAAAAACTTGTTTAAACCTCGGTTCAAACTTTCAGTCTGAAACATAATTTGATAAACCTCGGATGTGTTTGTTGTTTTCTGCTTTTATGAGCCAAAATGTCTTCTTTCTGTTAGGTCTATTAACTTTTGTCTTATAGATATTAACAACTAAAAGGCACAAAGCGATATCGGTGTGTATTTTCAATAGAAACTCTCCTGTTGGCTCAGTTTTGGTCACCACCACCTACTGTGTCTGCTGAGGTTCTGGTCACATGATGAAATCTTCACTTTTCAACTGAAATAAGCAGCTTATTTCATTTTTAACTTACAAATGAAATCAACTGTAATAACCACACTGTAAAAAAAAGAACAAAAAAAAAAAAATGCAAAAAAAAACCCCTGTATTATTCCGGCAGTAGGGGTGCCAAAAAAATACTGTTAAATAATGGAAAATAACCATCTCATAAAAATACAGTAATTTTCCATAATTAAAATACAGTTTTTTGCCTTAACTTTACATGAGATTTTGCTTTTTTTTTTTTTTTTTTACTTTTTAATGTTTAGTAAAGAATATTTACATGTATTAAAACCATCAAATTACCTATAAATATATATATAAATAATTTTCAATGAGACTCAGTTGTACAATCCACTGATAAAAACTGTATTTGGACAGTTTATCAGTGCTTAGACATGTTATACATTCACAAAAATACATTTATTCAACATTTTTGTTGTGAAACCTCCCATAATTACACAAGATATTTGTCAATTAACAAACAAGTTTTGTTAAACTTACAGAACAAATACTTCTTTTATGGTTAATTGTCAGTAATTTTATCTGGTTTTAATATATATATATTTTTTTTTACAGTATTAAACTTTAAATTAACAGTTTAATCTCATAAATAAAACAGAAATATTTGTGAAATTATGACACGTTTGCAAATGTATTTTAACTGTATTTTTCTGTGAAAAAAGAAAAAAAATTCTCTTAAAAAATGGAAATTTTATGGTTATTCACAGTTCTGTTTTTTATGTTATTTTACATTTGACATGTAAAATAATTTCACTGATATTTTCCTATATCTTAAAAATAAAGGAAAAATCTGTAAAATAAACAGTGAAAATTCTGTTAAATTACACTTTTTTTTTTCAGTGCAGCATAGCTGAGTGAAACAATTTATATGTATTTATATTTTAAACCATGACATATTCAGTCTTTTCATTAATGATATTTATACATAACCTTACAGATATGACTATTTCCCGTCTGTTTGATGTGTTTATGCGTGACTTGTTTGCTCCTGATTTCTTTATTTTTCCTGTAAAGCCTGTTAAAATATGCTGTATAAATAATGTTTCCTTTTTTTACTGTAGTTTATGCTGTGAGTTTTCATCATATGGCAAAGTGTACCACAGGCAGCATCTGCAGGAGAAAAAAAACTGATGAAAGACTGAAAGGAAAGTTGGAAAGAAGGATCGCACTGTACAGGATGGAAGAATTTCAGTGAGTCTCCTGAATCGATTCTGAATCATTCACGAACTGCTGAATTGTTCATGAATCAATAAGTCACTGATTCGTTCACAAAACACTGAATCATTCACGAATCGCTGAATCGTTCACAAATCAATGACTCGCTGAATCGTTCACAAATTAATGACTCACTGAATTGTTCACAAATCAGTGAATCATTCACGAATCGCTGAATTGTTCACGAATCAATGACTCACTGAATTGTTCATGAATCAATGACTCATGAATCGTTCACAAATCGATGACTCACTGAATCACTTCACAAATTGCTGAGTCTATGTAACTGCTGAACAACACTACTGTAGATAGCCCTTTTTTGTAACAAGACAGAACAGAAAGAAAGCACAGAAATGAAATAAAGTTAAACACACAGAGGACAGTTGTTTTAAGCAACATAAAGTAGATATATATATGTACAGGGTGGGGAAGCAAAATGTACAATATTTTGAGGCAGGGATTGAAAGACAGTGTATGACCAGTTAGTTTATTGAAAGTCATGAGAATTTATTTGCCACAAGAAAATGTACATAATAGAAAATGTTTTTATTCTATGTGTCCTCCTTCTTTCTCAATAACTGCCTTCACACGCTTCCTGAAACTTGTGCAAGTGTTCCTCAAATATTGGGGTGACAACTTCTCCCATTCTTCTTTTATAGTATCTTCCAGACTTTCTCGTAATAGTTTTACTCATAGTCATTCTCTTCTTTCCATTCTAAACAGTCTTTATGGACACTCCAACTATTTTTGAAATCTCCTTTGGTGTGACGAGTGCATTCAGCAAATCACACACTCTTTGACGTTTGCTTTCCTGATTACTCATATGGGCAAAAGTTTCTGAAAAGGTATGGATAATAGTGTTAGGTATGATTATGACATCAATGTATGTTTGGTTTCAAAACAATTGACATAGTGCCTGCTGAGAAAAAACAACTAAATGTTCATTGTAAATTTTGCTTCCCCACCCTGTAGATAGATAGATAGATAGATAGATAGATAGATAGATAGATGGTCAAAAGCGTACTAAATACAATAAACTATTGACAAAGTAGTACTACGTTGTTATGCTAGTGGAAAATCTTTATTAAGTTTTGTAATTTTCTAATTACATTATTCATACATGGACAGGAAACAGACCTATTGTCTCTTCTGCCTGGATTAAGCATACAGTACAGGCCAAAAGTTTGGACACACCTTCTCATTCTTCGCATTTTCTTTATTTTCATGACTATTTACATTGTAGATTCTCACTGAAGGCATCAAAACTATGAATGAACACATGTGGAATTATGTACTTAACAAAAAAGTGTGAAATAACTGAAAACATCTCTTATATTCTAGTTTCTTCAAAGTAGCCACCCTTAGCTCTGATGGCTGCCTTGCACACCCTTGGCATTCTCTTGATGAGCATCAAGAGGTAGTCACCTGAAATGGTTTTCACTTCATAGCTGTGCCTTGTCAGGGTTACTTAGTGGAATTTCTTGCCTTATTGATGGGGTTGGGACCATCAGTTGTGTTGTGCAGAAGTCAGGTTGATGCACAGCTGACAGCCCTATTGGACAACTGTTAGAATGCATATTATGGCGAGAACCAATCAGCTAAGTAAAGACAAACGAGTGGCCATCATTACTTTAAGAAATGAAGGTCAGTCAGTCCGGAAAATTGCAAAAACTTTGAATGTGTCCCCAAGTGCAGTCGCAAAAACCATCAAGCGCTCCAACGAAACTGGCTCACATGAGGACCGCCCCAGGAAAGGAAGACCAAGAGTCACCTCTGATGCTGAAGATAAGTTCATCTGAGTCACCAGCCTCAGAAATCGCAAATTAACAGCAGCTCAGATTAGAGACCAGATGAATACCACACAGAGCTCTAGCAGCAGACACATCTCTACAACAACTGTTAAGAGGAGACTGCGTGAATCAGGCCTTCATGGTCAAATAGCTGCTAGGAAACCACTGCTCAGGAGAGGCAACAAACACAAGAGATTTATTTGGGCCAAGAAACCCAAGGAATGGACATTAGACCAGTGGAAATCTGTGCTTTGGTCTGATGAGTCCAGATTTGAGATCTTTGGATCCAACCGCCGTGTCTTTGTGCGACGCAGAAAAGGTGAACGGATGGATGCTACATGCCTGGTTCCCACCGTGAAGCATGGAGGGGGAGGTGTGATGGTGTGGGGGTGCTTTGCTGGTGACGCTGTTGGGGATTTATTCAAGATTGAAGGCAACCTGAATCAGCATGGCTACCACAGCATCCTGAAGTGACATGCCATTCCATCCGGTCTGCGTTTAGTTGGACCATCATTTATGTTTCAACAGGACAATGACCCCAAACACACCTCCAGGCTGTGTGAGGGATATTTGACCAAGAAGGACAGTGATGGAGTGCTGCGCCAGATGACCTGGCCTCCACAGTCACCGGACCTGAACCCAGTCAAGATGGTTTGGGGTGAGCTGGACCGCAGAGTGAAGGCAAAAGGACCAACAAGTGCTAAGCATCTCTGGGAACTTCTTCAAGACTGTTAGGAAACCATTTCAGGTGACTACCTCTGGAAGCTCATCAAGAGAATGCCAAGAGTGTGCAAAACAGTCATCAGAGCTAAGGGTGGCTACTTTGAAGAAACTAGAATATAAGAGATGTTTTCAGTTATTTCACACTTTTTTGTTAAGTACATAATTCCACATGTGTTCATTCATAGTTTTGATGCCTTCAGTGAGGATCTACAATGAAAATAGTCATGAAAATAAAGAAAATGCGAAGAATGAGAAGGTGTGTCCAAACTTTTGGCCTGTACTGTATGTTTGGTCATTCAGCACCACCAGTTTGAGACCAATGCCTGCAGGACTTTTATTTTTTTTGTGTGTGTGTGTGTGTGACTCAAATGAATGGATTCAGAATCAATTCACAACAGATGAAGGAACTGAAAGAATTGAGTTGGTACAAAGAATCGGACTTCCCATCACTATTTTGAGCACACTTATTATGTTTCTTGCAAAAACAGACGTGCTTCTGAGGTGTAATTTCTCAGCCTTTCAGAAACTCACTGTGCATTGCTTCATCTGAATAAACCTGTCAGCCGGTGCATTTGGCAAAGTGAATTTTCAACAGAGCACTACTTGCACCGCTTCATATAATAAATAACATATAATCAGATGGGCCGTACTGCCAAATGTAAATCATCAAGTCGGCTGCAAAACCAACTCGATATGCTATGATTGATTCATTGATATGGGTTTAATAAATAATGTAAATGTGTTCCATTTGAAGGTTTCTGAATATTCAGAGTTGGAGACTTGGAAAAACACTTCAGTTCTGTTTCTTTAGTGTTTCATCAAGGCTCCTTCTCTGTTTTTTGAGAGTGGAAACACAAGTCGCTTTTCCATTGGACATCTGCGCAAAACTTTACCGATATTTACTAAATGTCAAAAAAACAGAAGTGCGTAATGTCGGTTTTTCCATCATAACCGTCTGGCATCTGGGTGCACCTTTTAGCTACGCTTTGCAATTCATGTTAAAAAACTTCATATTATTTTTCCCAATTAAGATAAAGTTAAAATTCAAAAGTTGTTCATTTTTGCATGATCTTTAAAATTCAGGCCACCAAATAAAATTTGCACATTGTAAACAAAAGAAAATTACAAGACTAGCATCTGTCTGCCAAGTGTGCCTAAAACACACTATTTCTTCCATTTGATATGTATGATTAGGGGCTGACCTTGATTTACAAAAATAAAATCAAATTAGAACAGAAAAATAAATCAATATATAATATTTAACAGTTTGATTTATAGGTGTGCCATTTTGCCACACTTGGTGACAGATGCTAGTATTCTTGAACATTTGACCCAGTGCCAAAAATAATAATGCAAATTAACCGATGTTGGAGTTAATTATTGACATATGCCAGGATGAAAAAATCAAATAATATGTGATCCACTTTTTATGTAGTATAATGAAAAAAAATATATATTTTGAGTTTTTTGCATCAAAAAATGGTATGAAATCGTGATCAAAAGAGATCATTTAAACGGTTAAAAAAAATGTAAAATAAAAGATTATTTGATATGTATGATTAGGGCTGACCTTGATTTACAAAAATAAAATCAATTTAGAGCAGAAAAATAAATCAGTTAATAATAAATAAATATGTGATCCACGTTTTATGTAGTATATTGAAAAAAAAAAAAAAATTGTGTTTTTTGCATCCAAAAAATGGTTTGTTTACATTACAAACACAGCATTTAAAGGGTTAAAAAATGTGACAGTTATTGAGTATTTGGTGTTTTTATTTACGGCTCAAATTGATGAAACAGAAAAAAGTTTCCATTGTCATCTATGGAAACAAAATGTGTTAAGAGTTAATTTTTCGTTTAGATTAATTGAATATTTGCCTCGCATTGTGATCACAAATAATTTCAAGTAACAGTTTCTTCAGCTCTCACACAGAAAGAAAATCAGCCTTTAAACCTAAAAGAAATAATATTTTTTTCATTTATTGTCCAACATACTGGGTGTGATGTTAAATATCTTTGTCCATATAGTGTAAGTCACTAGTATTTTCAAGTAAATACTTCATTTTAAAGTAAAATCTGGAGGAAATTGGAGAAATTTGGGCATATGTAAGTTGAACCTTCTTAAAATGAAGTTGCAGTAACCCTTAATTTGAGCATAAACAGTTTATATATGTATATACAGTATGTGTTAAAACAGGATTTAATATAATATTCACTCAATTTCAATAAACCTAATTAATTTACACATTATCAGGTAAAGATATTTTTAGTGTCTGGTCCGATATGTCTGTTGTTCAGTGTCGTTTCCAAACTTTCAGATGGTTTTCTGGTAGAATCAGGAATGTTTGCAGTAAAAATGTGGCTGTTGACATGTTGTGTCTGGGGTTTTAGGATCCGTGATCAGGGCAGGGATAAATCCTGACATTCAGATCAGATCTCTGCTTTCCATCGCTGAAAGGGACAAAAAGTATCAGAGGACGAGAGATAAAGAATGCTTCATAAATCACGTAAAACTCTAAATGACAGCTGAAGACATGCCAGACACTCCTTTAACTCTCCCTGGGCTCTTGTGACTTAGCCAAGATTATTTTCTCTGTTTCTGGGACAATGAAACCCTGAAGGTGGACAGATGCAGAGAATAAGAAACGAAATCTAAAAACAGGGTGGCACATTGCCCTAATGACTACAGGGACCATCATGCAACTCTGACCCCAAACTGCTGCCTGTCTGGTCATGTTTTATGTGGAAGCATCCTTCAGAAACATGGAGGGTCCTAAAGGGGCTAATGTAGTATTTTACTATCAAATGTTAAAAACTCAAAAAGCACTTGGAGAGCGCAGACCTCTGCCAAGGCAGATCAGTGCTGTTGTTTTCGCCACTGGACTCAGCTGTAAAGGAGAAGAATGGAGTTTGATGCAGAAATGTCAATGTTTCTTCTACAGTTTGATTCTGAGGCTTCTGATGGTATAAAGTTATTATGGGATGTTCTTATCTTTGTTAAGTTGCCGTTTGTTGATCCACTGTTCAGACTAAACTGTGACAGTTCTGACTTTGTTTGTTAGGTTCAAACAGATCTTTAGTTCAGCTACTGACAACACAAACCCAACAGAAAACAGGTGATTAGTGGTTTTGCTGTGGCTGTTTTCAGTCTAAAAACAGAGCTAAGCTAACAGAGCTAAGCTAACAGAGCTATAATGTAAACTATCAGCTGACTATGGTCCAGGAGTCACTGCGGTGGCCGCTGGTGTCTTCACAAGTCAGACACGGGTCAAACGGACGGCCCGTGGACCAAAAACCAGCACGCCAAAAGGTTCAATCCGGCCCGTGGGAGGAATTGGTGAAAATTTGTCAATGTTTCTCAAGTTTTTGTTCATTTCTGTGCATGTTTTGCTTTGTTTTTGCTTTATTTGATCTTTTTTTTTTTTGGTTTATATCTGTTCATTTTGTTCATGTTTCTCAAGTTTTCGTTCATTTTTGTGCATGTCTTGCTTTTTTATCTTAATTCTTGTGCATGTTTTCCTTCTTTTTAACACTTTATTTGATCATATTTAGTTTTTTTTTGTTTATTTCTGTTCATTTTGTTCATGTTTCTCAAGTTTTCGTTCATCTTTGTGCATGTTTTGATCTGTTTTTGCTTTATTTTATCATATTTAGTTTTTTTTTTGGTTTATTTCTGTTCATTTTGTTCATGTTTCTCAAGTTTTCGTTCATTTTTGTGCATGTTTTGCTTTTTTTTCTTAATTCTTGTGTGTGTTTTGCTTTGTTTTTTGTTCATTTTTGTGCATGTTTTGCTTTGTTTTAACACTTTATTTGATCATATTTAGTTATTTTTTTGTTTATTTCTGTTCATTTTGTTCATGTTTCTCAAGTTTTCGTTCATTTTTGTGCATGTTCTGCTTTTTTCTTAATTCTTGTGCGTGTTTTGCTTTGTTTTAACACTTTATTTGATCACATTTAGTTTTTTTTTTGTTTATTTCTGTTCATTTTGTTCATGTTTCTCAAGTTTTCGTTCATTTTTGTGCATGTTTTGCTTTGTTTTAACGCTTTATTTGATTTTTTTTTTTAAATTTCTGTTCATTTTGTTCATGTTTCTCAAGTTTTCATTCATTTTTGTGCATGTTTTGCTTTTTTCTTAATTCTTGTGCGTGTTTTGCTTTGTTTTTGTTCATTTTTGTGCATGTTTTGCTTTGTTTTAACACTTTATTTGATTATATTTAGTTTTTTTTGTTTATTTCTGTTCATTTTGTTCATGTTTCTCAAGTTTTCGTTCATCTTTGTGCATGTTTTGCGTTTTTTTACGCAGCATTTAAAGATTATAAGAATCAGAATCTCTTTATTGTCATTGTACAGCGAAATTGAGGTAGAGCTCACCAGTTTAGTGCAAAAAATTACAAGGCACAACAAATAACAGTAAGAATGTACACTTATTTACATTAGAAAAAATAAAAAATAAAAGTATTGCAACTAGGAATGTTTGTTAAAAAAAAAAAAAAAAAGTATAGAATAAAGTGGTGCAAATAGCATGAGAAGACACTGTAGTCACTTTTTGATTGACCCTCAAATTGTGAGACTATAACTTGCACGTAAAATTTATCAAATGGAAAAATGACAATTTCGCCAAAACTCTCATTTTTCAATTCAAAGTTTTTGTGCTGGCAAGAGAGGATTTTTCGGGGGTAGTGCAATTGATATATCATGCAAAACTGCAATGGAAAGACCTTTTTCTGCAACTAGTCACCTGAATAAAAAAAACCGGATGTTGACGTACGTTACAACAGGAGAAGAAGAAGAGATTTAAAAGAAACATGGCGTATGTGTGGACACACCAGGAAACCCAATCATTTTTTAATTTAGTACAGGATAGAGGGGTAATATATAATAGTAATAAATATATCTGTAAATCAACATGATATTTACGTTCATCGTCATGTTTATGGAATGACTTCTCGTGTCATCTCGCGATAATAAATAAACAAATCATCGCATTTGTCATTTAATGGAAAAACTGACATTACGCACTTCTGTTTTTTTCGACATTTATTAAATATTAATAAAGTTTTGTGTATATGTCTGATGGAAAAGCAACTAGTGTTATTTTGTGCAACTGTTAAAATAAGCCTCTATGAGTTTTAGTTGAAGAAGAAAACTTGATGATACCATAAAACAGATGTGGAAACAATGAGCTTTATACATTATTCAGCGACTGATCCAGTCTGTGGATGCATAGGGTTTATTAGTGGATTTGGTCTGGAGTGTGTTCTGGCGCCAGACCTGCTCCTGCTGTTTGGAATATTAATACTAAATAGAACCATTGCATGTAGCCTAGAAAGCCTGGAGTCAAATTAATTTCAAAGAACGAAACAAGAATAAAATGTGCAAATCTGAAAACATATCACAATTTCACCTTGATAAAAAAGGATTTCAGTCATTTACACAGACTTTTAAAACATTCACTGGCATTAAAAACGCACAATTATTGAAGGTTGAAAAATTATTTTAAATAAATAAATACATTTTTATAAACATCATAGTTCCAGAATGTTCTTGTCATTTCATGTCTTAGGAAAAATTGGAAATATTGTGGTGCGATATTGATATAAAACCTAAAATTCACAGCTTTCCTGCTCTCTGAAACATGGATTAAGGATTACTCAACCGTTTAATGACACCAGAGAGGCTGTTAATACATTCTGAATAAATCTGTAGTTCAAAACTGAGGAAATAATCAGCATGCAAGGGTTAAACCCATTATTATTATTATCATTTTGTTGATTTATTTCAATTAATTTCTTGCAACATTGATTTTTTTTATCCATAACTATGATTTTAAATGTTTTACCTCTAAATTTCTCAACTATTTTTCCTGCTCTGGCTGTAAATAATAATTTTCTACCACAACTAACCATCGACTTTCTTCCCATTTCACTTAGGAAGAAAAATCTCCCATTAAACTTTGAGGAAATATTGAGGTTTCTGAACTATATTGAGATAAAACCTAAAATTCACAGCCTTCCTGCTCCCTGAAACATGGATTAAGGATTACTCAACCATTTAATGACACCAGAGAGGCTGTTAATACATTCTGAATAGATCTGTAGTTCAAAACTGTGAGGAAATAATCAGCATGCAAGGGTTAAACCCATTATTATTATTATTTTGTTGATTTATTTCACTTAATTTCTCGCAACATTGATTTTTTTTAATCCATGACTATGATTTTAAATGTTCTACCTCTAAATTTCCGAAATATTTTTCATGCTGTGGCTGTAAATAATAATTTTCTACCACAACTAACCATCGACTTTCTTCACATGTCACTGAGGAAGAAAAATCTGCCTTTAAACTATAAGGAAATATTGATGTTTCTGAACTATATTGAGATAAAACCTAAAATTCACAGCCTTCCTGCTGTAAGAAAGTAATTAGCATGCAAAGGTTAAAGCAATTATCATTATTATTTTATGTATTTTTTTTTTTTTAACTTAATTTCTGTCAACATTGATTTTTTTCATCCATGACTATGATTTTAAATGTTCTACCTCTTAAATTCTCAAATATTTTTCATGCTGTGGCTGTAAATAATAATTTTCTACCACAACTAACCATCTATTTTCTTCGCATCTCACTTAGGAAGAAAAATCTCCCATTAAACTTTGAGGATATATTGATGTTTCTGAACTATTTGGACAAAAATATTGAGATAAAACCATCAGAATGTACACAAAAGAGAGTGTTTTGAGTCAAAGCAGGATCTATGACAAACCCAAAGACATACTGGAGTCATCGAGGTTAGAAACAGGGGGTGGGAGTTAGTCATTCTGAGGTAAGATACACTAAAGTGCTCATGGGAAGTGTGCACAGAGCAGAAAACAGCAAAGAGAAAAACAACAGCCATGAACAGAAACAAAGAGATGTTGAAAGATGTAACAAGGGAACAAAGACTGAAAAGTAAGCAGCTTTCATTTCTTACAAACTGCCAAATGTGTCCATGCTGATCTGTTCCTTGTTTTCTGATAAACATCACGCTGACTAAAAATAGTGCATCCTCAAGACCATTTGTGGTTCACACAAGGAAACTGGATGGTAATTAAAATAAACTTCAGAAAGTGTATACAGGGCATTCAAAGCTACATATAGATCAGGGGTGTCAAACTTATTTTAGTCCACATTCAGCCCAGTGTGATCTCCAGTGGGCCAGACCAGCAAAATAATAGAATAATTAAGCTATAAATAAGGTCAACTTTGTATGTTTTAAAATGAAAGAAGTAAAATTGCATTATGAAAATGTGTACATCTATGAAGCATCCTTTAAAAAAGTGGGAATATCAGGAACAACCCTGAATAACCTGAATGTCTTAAGAAAAATAAGTGTAATTTAAACAATATTCTGCCTCGGTTTATCATTTACACATGTACATTACAATTAACATATCACACGGGATCTACGAATACACAAAACACTTAATAATTTTGAGAAATTTGAGAAACAAGATCACAATTAACAGAAAAAAAACAACAAATATAAACAAAATAAAGTACAACAAAAGCAAAACTTGAACAAAAATGAACAAAAATTTGAAAAACATGAACAAAATGGATGGAAATAAACAAAAAAAGCCCAAAAAATGTGATCAAATAAAGCAAAAACAGAGCAAAGCATACTGAAAAAAGAATGAAAGCTTCAGAAACATGAACAAAATGAACAGAAATAAACAAAAAATGACGCAATATGATCAAATTAAGCCCAAACAAAACATGCACAATTTTTTTAATTTAAAAGTTCTGTTTTTTTATTACTATTATTTTTCATTATTTTATATTGTTTGCTTTTGCACTATCCCTATGCATGTCAATTTTTTTCTTGCACTTTATTCTGTTGCTGCCTAAATGAACAGAAATAAACAAACAAAAACAAAAACTAAATATAATCTGTAGGAATGGGAATAGATAAGACTGTAACGATTCCGATTCCATTATCGATTTTGCTTATTGATCCAATTCTTTATCGATTCTCTTATCAATTCTCATCGGGTGAAGGAATAATAGAGTACAAACAGGTGTGTTTGTATTAACTGTCTTTTATATCTCCATCTCAACGCAGAAAATATAACATATACAGTATGTACAACTAATAAGAACAGATGACGCCGGGCCCGGTTTGTGGGAGGGGTACAGTGAAAGTGAAACTAAAGACCCTTTATTAATTCCTCTATTGCCGCATTTCCACTAGATTGAACCGGTTCGACTCTGCTCGTCTCCCGTTGTTGTATGCCTCATTTCCTTTCCCCTAGCTTCGGCAACTTGTATTTGAGGGTGTATGACGTTTGGTGCCTGCACCGGAACCGGAACTGGGCCTGGATGACGTCCTGCAGCTAGATTTACAAGCGCCGCTAAGTAGAGAATGAAATGAATCACATGCTGTGGACGAATGCTTGAGCACAGTGGAGGGATTCCACCCTTTAGAAGAAATGGAAGCTTTGACAGTGTTCTAGTGGACCTGGTGTCATCTGTTTGGAACGTTTCTGCTTCAACACCATGTTGGCTATGTTCTGACCAAAACAATGCAATGTACCCATGATGCTCCATGATGATCACACATGCGCAACAAAGGCAGAATCGATAAGCAGAATTGTTAAGCAGGCAGGCAAACAATTCCAAGGAATCGAGCTACTGGGATTCTCGATTCCCATCCCTAATGATCAAATGAAGCAAAAAGAAAGCAAAACATGCACGAGAATTAACAAAAACAAAGCATAACATGCACAAAAATTAAAAAAAGAAAAACACGCACAAAAATGAACGAAAACTTGAGAAACATGAATGAAATGAACAGAAACAACAACAAAAAACTAAATATCATCCAATATAGCAAAAACAAAGCAAAACATGCACAAAAATGAACAAAAACAGAGCAAAACATGTACAAAAATGAACAAAAACAAAGCAAAACATGCACAAAAATGAACAAAAACAAAGCAAAACATGCACAAAGATGAACAAAAACAAAGCAAAACACGCACAAAGATGAACAAAAACAAAGCAAAACACGCACAAAGATGAACAAAAACAAAGCA
This sequence comes from Sphaeramia orbicularis, assembly GCF_902148855.1. Lineage (NCBI taxonomy): Eukaryota > Metazoa > Chordata > Actinopteri > Kurtiformes > Apogonidae > Sphaeramia > Sphaeramia orbicularis. Next base: position 7,366,529 of record NC_043965.1, on the reverse strand, counting down.
AAACATGCACAAAAATGAACAAAAACAAAGCAAAACATGCACAAAAACAAAGAAAAAAAAAAAACATGCACAAAAATGAACGAAAACTTGAGAAACATGAACGAAATGAACAGAAACAAACAAAAAAACTAAACATGATCAAATATAGCAAAAACAAAGCAAAACATGCACAAAAATGAAGAAGAACTTGAGAAACTAACAAATTTCCACAAATTCCTCCCACAGGCCAGATTGAACCCTTTGGCTGGCCAGTTTGTGGTCCTTGGGCCGTCTGTTTGAGTTGTGAAGACACCAGCGCTGGTGACTCCTGGACCATATTGACTGTGACTGGTTGTGCTTGTGTTTCCTGGCGTCTTCGCTGAGTCTGTGTGAGTCACAGCCACAGTCAGCGCCTCGGCCTCAAAGCCCGCATTGGCTCTGTTCATAAAACGGCTAAATGATGTGACAGCAGATGCAAAGGCGAAGGGGAGCCGCAGCGGTTTAAATAGCACAGCTGAAAGGAGTATGAAATCAGTGACGGAGACGTGATTCAACAGCAGACAAAGGTTCGACTCGATGGATCTGCACCGACAGACGGGAGGACGCTGTTATTCCATTTGGTGTAATTCCTACACATCAAATGAGACTGAATAATAGTCACATCTGCTGTGAGAGGCAGGCTGGTGGCAGATGGGTGCGGGTGCAGAGATTGTGTAAGAAACATGAGATTCATTGAATGATTTCGCAGTTTGTGAAAAGGTTTTTGATTTGTGTTCTGGTCAAAGTTGTAACTACCCCGAAGTAGATTTTGATGCTGATTGAACTGCATCCATTTAGGCCTGGCTGTGTGGTTCAAGGTTATTATCATTAACAAAAACTAACAAAATGATGAAAACTAGAAGTGTAAGAATATTTTCATTAACTGGAATAAATAAAAACTACAATTAAAAGAAAAAAAACAATAACTAACTGAAACTGCATTGTGTGTTTACAAAACTTACTAAAACCTATAAAAATTCTGGACAAAATTCCCTTCGTTTTTGTCTTTGTCAGTGTGTGATTGATTGGAAATCGATTTATTTCGCTCAAGCAATTTTATCTGGTGGCACTTCACAGTCCGTCACTTCTCGTCACTTGTGGTTTCCAGTCGTCTTCTGGTCCCCACTCTACCTGGAAACATGGAGACTAAAGTTGGGAGAAAGCAGCAGAGTCCTGTCTGAGATATATTTGAATACGACGACAGAGAAGAAGAGAAAAGATATAAAAAAAAACCCCTAAACTAAAACTAAGCATTTAGAAAATAACGAAAACTAATAAAAACTAGCAAACCTGCTCTAAAAACTCATTAAAACTAACTGAATTAGAGAAAAAAAAAGTCAAAACTAAATAAAAACTAAACTATAATGAAAAATCCAAAACTATTATAACCTTGGTACTTATCATATATAGCACAGGTGTCAAACATGTGGCTCATGGGCCGAAACCAGCCCATCAAAGTGTCCAATCTGGCCCATGGGATGAATTTGTGAAATACAAAAATTACACTGAAGTTATTAGCAATCAAGCATGTTAAAATCATTTTAGGTCAATTTAATCTAAAGTGGGTCAGACCAGTAAAATACTATCATAATAACCTATAAATAATGAAAAAAAGCTAATTTTTGTCTTTGTTTTAGTTTTTAAAAAGCAAAATTACACAGAAATGTTTACATTTACAGAAGAGCCTTTTAGAAAAAGTGTGAATAACCTGAACAAATATGAACATCCTGAAATGTCTGAAGAGTAGTATGTCTAATTTTACCAGTATTCTGTGTGTTATTAAATGTTTTGTGTATTTGTAGATCCACTTTGATCTGTAAGTTGTGATGTATAAATGATAAACTAGGCACAACATTGTTAAAATTGCACTTAGTTAAAAAAAAAAAAAAAAAAAAAATCAAGTGTGCTATTTTATTTTTTGCTATAACACACTGTTTTAAGCATTTAATACATACAATAATGATAATTAATGGCCAGATGTTGAAAGTTAAGTTCTGCTCTAAAAAGGTGCAAAAGTATTGGCAAAAAAAAAAAAAAAAAAAAAAGATTTTCTGACACTTTTTTATTTTCAAACCCCCCCCCCCCCCCCCCCCAAAGAAATCTGGGCTGCCTGTTATAATGGTCGTCCAATGGGAGCGATATATAAAACTTCACCAATTTCGGGAGGCATATGACCATGAAGAGCTCTGAAAACGACCACCAGAATCTTGAATTGACCCTAAAACTTTATGTGATGTCAGTTTAAAGATGACAAAATGGGACCTTTTAGGAGAACCTGGCAGAAGAAGAAGCCTTGACCTTTTGTAGAAGATCCAGACATGATTGGCTCAGGCAGACGAGTAATGAATGACGCTAATCGAGCTGTGACGAAATGAAAGCATGTATAATCACTTCCATTTCTAATAGAGACACGTATACTTAAGACGGGCAATCAGTGAGTAATAAAAGGAGACTGACCTTAACTGATCTTAGTGGTTATGAGGTTAGAGCTTACGTTCCTCTGTTCTCGGTCCTGCCAGGTGGATATTAAACTCTCTCCCTCTGGTTGATTTATTTGACTCCAAACTTTTTATTCCATAAGCTTAGAGTCACTTGGACGGCACCTCTGCTTTTAAATTGCTGCTGACTTCAACTCAATTTGCACTTAAAAAATGTAAAATTGCCCTTTAAAAACAGTCAAACTTTTCTGTTATTATTACTAAATTATTGTTTGTTTTATTTAAAGGTGTGGGAGACTTTCGTGACCAGTTTTTCATCACATCTGTCCAACCTCAGTCATATCCTCAGTATCATGAATCTGTAAGTCTGTCTGTCATTACTCACCTGAATCTCTTACATTACGGTGAACAATTTCTTAGTGCCATCCGCCACAAACAAAACGTGTGTTTACAAACAGAGCCGGGAGGTCACTCGGGCATCTTCGGAATTTTGTTGCAACATGCATTGTGGGAAATGGAGGTTCGTGCTGCTGCGGCAGTGCAACCATATGATATTATATGGATGAAACAAACACGACGCGGAAACGGCAGGAGGAATATGCACGGAGGGAAGGGAGCTCCTGCCGTTTCCGCATTGTGTTTGTTTCATCCATATAATATCATATGGTTGCGCTGCTGCTGTCAGGCGACTGCGCGAACCTGTTTCCCACAATGCATGTTGTGACAAAGTTCTGAAGATGCCCGGGTTACCTCCCGGCTCTGAATGTAAACACATGGTTTGTTTCTGGTGGATGGCACCAAGAAACTGTACACCGTGATGCAAGATATTCAGGTGAGTAATGACAGAAAGAATCATGTCTTTATTTATTTCTCAGGTTTGACAGACCAACAGCTGACCCTTTGGTGTTAGTTTAACCCTTTCATGCATACTGGTCACTACAGTGGACAGCTATTCTAGAGCTGTTCTCTTGTATATTCATGGGTTTTGTTGTGCTTTTTGTTTTTTGTTTTGTTTTTTTTGTTATTTTTTTACACATATCTTTATTAAAGTTTTAAGACACTACATATCTTTTCTGACATGAATTGGTGACATTATGCAGATCTCTCCTGAGCATAAACCCCCAGAATCACAAGCCCTCCCCATACTTTTCACAGTGTATCAGTAAATACATGTTTCTGTGCGTCAAAAATTAAAAGTGGTGTCAAGCTGAGTGGACATTTTTGCAACTTCATGAAAAATAGGTTCATAAGAATTTTTTTTTTTTTTAATGTATTTTTTACATTTTTAAAGTATTTTTAATTTTATTTATTTATTTATTTTTTTTTTCAGAAGAACATTTTCAATCGCATTGTTTTTTTCATGCCTAAAGAGGAATAATAACACTCAGGAAAACATTTTGTTTAAGGTTCTCATAATTTGTGCATGAAAGGGTTAAGAGTATAAGGGCATTTTACAGACTTTAGGCTTTAATGAGTCCTATATTTAAATCCTTTAGGCCCTTTTGAGAAAAAAAAAAAGTGATTTGTGAGAGGAATGTTCTGCTGTCCTACCTTTTTAACATTAAAGCTGTTTCACAAACTTTTTTTTTTCCCCGAGACCCACTTTTCAAAAACTCCTCTGACCTAATTCACAACACGTCTTATCTATAAATCTTAAGAAGTGAATTAATGCCTAAATGAACATTGCTCACCATTTTTATTATCGTTTCATATCCCATTATAAAATCTTGAATACCAGCCTTCTCAAAGAGATAACGACCGATAAATTACTTTGTTTTATGCATATTTTATTCAAATCAAACACACGTTACATACTTTAAAAATGAGACAAAATACAGACATAAAGGTGGAGTTAACAGGGAGTAGTCAGCAGTATAAAACAAGCCTTTCATATTTTTACATAGCCTTGATTAAATGTTAAGAGCGTTATTATATGGACACTATTCAGCTGAAGAAGCATGTTCTAATGAAGTTTATTGACGTCTCCACTGGCCCCACTGTGGGATATGGGAGTGAACGCATTATGACCTGTAGGTGTGTGCAAGGAGCTGGAAGAAGAACCTGCTTACGTGGGATTTAGACAACATTCAAACAGCAATAATTACTGCGCAGTTTGGATTTTTTGGTGAATTGATACATTTCTACCACAACTATATTACATATACTGTAATATTTACATGTTTTAACCCTTTTATGCATGAATTGTGAGAACTTGAGTCAAGATTTATTTTTTGAGTGTTTTTATTCCTCCTTAGCCATGAAAAAAACAATGTGATTGAGTCTTTTTTTCTATGGAGTTCCAAAAATATCCATGCATTTAATTTTTGAAGTAAAGAAACATGTTTAAAACCAAATATCAGAAAGTGATATGAAAACAATGAAATAAAAACATTTTTAATGCTGCTAATCTGATGTCTTCTCACATTTTAACTTATTCTAATACTAGTAATTACTCACTTCATGGAGATAATATGCAAAAAAACAAAAAAAACAAAACCTTTTTGTCAAACAAATAACAACTGATTTACATTCAAACATGTCACTGCAGATCAGGTTTATCAAGAACAGCACAGTTACAGTAATGGTATGAATATCAGTGTATGGGATGATGCATAAGTGTCCACTGTGTTGGCTGATATGGAACTAAAACAACAAAACCCATGAATATACAAGAGAACAGCTGGAGAAGAACTGTCCACTGAAGTGACCACTATGCATGAAAGGGTTAAAGCAATCAGATTACCTATAAATATGGACGAACATTGTTATAAAACAAATAATAGGGCTTAAAATTAGAGAAAAGATCTGTTATTAGTTGGTGTTTATCACATAATTTTATGTTAAGAACTTGTATATCAATTAACATTTGATGTAATAAAATGATATACCACACATAAAAACACTTATCTTTCAAAACCTGTCAATTATCTGTTAATAAACTAGTTGTCTGGATTTTAATTCCAACAATTTACCATTAATTTAAGTTGATGTAAAATACAAACATTATATTTATTAGTGATGTGACATTCACGAATGAATCGAATCTTTTAAACAGCTCTTTGAAATGAATGAGAACCAAGTCTTTGTAAAGAGCCGTTCTTTTTTTTTTTTTTTTTTTTTTTTTTTTTTAAGGAGGGAGTGTCCAATTGCCTGTCAATTTAGCACCACAGGGGAGGCACTGGGCAGGAGGAGAATGTTCGAGCAGAAAAAAAAGAGTGCACTGCACATGTCTCATGGCAAGTTAGCAAAAAAGCAACAGTTTGAAGCGTGAGGTGAGCATAGAAAAGTTTGAGAGTGAGTGAGTGACCACCTGAGAGTAATGAGCCAAAGAAAAAGGAGGAGTATTTGGATGCACTTTTCAGAAAGAAAAGATGGGCATGCAACTTGAGAATTGCACTGTAGTTCAGGTATTTAAGTAACTGCAGTGATTAATCACTGTTGTGTTTTGTGCAATTTTTTCCGTATGTTTACACACATTTATTCTTCTTGTTTTGAGGAGAATAAAATGTTATTTCATAAGAAAATCTTTTATTTTCTTCTTCATTTTTAGGCTACAGACTAGTCCACATAATGTACTGTGATATTTTTGGTCAAATTCCATCATTTGCCTAATGTCACCTCTCATGTCATGTCATGTATTTAGCCCACACATTTGAACTAACTATTCTTTTTTATGGTAAGATTATACTTACTGCCGCGCCAATTAAACACCTTTAAAATGTAATGTCAATCATCACATGCAGGCTAATTAGTCATTAAAACATTGGTGTTTCAAAATAATGCAAAAAACATAAAAGAGCCAGTCTTTTGAATGGCTCTTTTCAGTGAACGACTCCTGATTGAACGGCTCCCTTCAAAGAGCCAAAAGTCCCATCACTATTATTTGTAGGTTTTTTCACATTCGTTCATGCGGCTTTCTTGAATAACTTCTTGTAACAGAAGTACAATTTTGACAAGAAGTCACAAAAGCCATAGAACAATATAAAGTCAACCACAGTACAACTTAAGTAGCACAAGGTTTGCTTTTGGATGGCAAGTCTGACATTTAGCATATTAATTAAAACTAAAGTATCATGGATGAACAGGAAAGGCATTGTTCAGCCCATGGCTTTCACTCATGGTGCACCTGAACAAAAATACAAACACAAAAAGGCCAATAAACATTACCATACACATATTAACCCCAAATTTACACTAACACCACAACCCTGCTGAACCCCTGCACAGAAAAAGAACACAGAATCAACGACATTCCCAATACCCACAATGCAATGCGGCAAACTTACCACAACATTATCTTTACTTTTAAAAACTGTCATGATACAGATAATCAACCATTTATATTTACAATATTCTACTGCTAATTTAAGAATATGTGAAGTGTTGTGGTTGAATCACATATAATTTTCAGTGATACTAAGTTGTACAATCCACTGATAAAAACTGTATTTGGACAGTTTATCAGAGCTTACACATGTTATACATTCACAAAAATACATTTATTCAACATTTTTGTTGTGAAACCTCCCGTGATTACACAAGATATTTGTCACGTAACAAACAACTCTTGTTAAACTTACAGAACAAATACTTCTTTTATGGTTAATTGTCAGTAATTTTATCTCATTTTATTTATTTATTTATTTTTTACAGTATTAAACTTTAAATTAACAGTTTAATCTCATAAATAGAAAAAAAAAATTGTGAAATTACAGTACATTTGCAAATGTATTTTAACTGCATTTTTCTGTGGAAAAGAAAAGCTTAAAAAAAAGGAAATTTTATGGTTATCCACAGTTGCAGTTTTTTCATGTTATTTTACATTTGACATGTAAAATCACAGTCTGTTTTTGTAATTCCATTGATATTTTCCTGTATCTTACAAATACAGGAAAAATCTGTAAAATAAACGGTAAAAATTCTGTTAAATTACAGATTTTTTTTTTTACAGTGTATGTAGTGTTCTGAATGAATAATCAAAGATAAACCTGCCCACATCTCCGCGACTAAAACCTAACCAGGAAAACGGACTGGATTTGTTTGGGCTTCTTTTCATATAATACATGAGATTTGACATTCATTTCCTGTCCTGTTTCAGGTGCTGAAGGGATGTAAGAAGCTGGCTCTGTCGGTTTGCTCCATGGGTCGGATCCCCGGCGGGTACATCACCAACCACGTGTACAGCTGGGTGGACCCCCAGGGCCGGAGCGTGTCCCCGCCACCGGACACCCAGGAGGCCAGCCAGAGGCAAGGCATGGACGAACGGACGGTAAGAAGAGCGACCAAAGGGACCGCTGAGTAGAAGTGAATGTCAGATCTCATAAAACCTCCGTCAGTCAGCGTCGTAGTCTCTCTTGAGTTTGAAGCGTTCCAGTCAGGTGGGCTCAGAAGCACTTTTTGGGTTTTGTTATTGTCCTCCAGCTCTGGTCCAACAGCCGTCACTTCAGTGCTATAAAACACTCTCTGAGGACATCCTGACCTTTTGGTGCTGTGACATTTCAGAAGACACCCTCATCACGCACCCACCACAGGCCTGTTGACACTCACCAGACACGAATAAATATAAAAAAAACCCCATCTGAATAAAGCACCTCCTATAATGCTTCATGACTCTATTGAACACGCCAGTAAAAGTAAATCACAAAAACCACAATTCATTTGGGTTAATGGATTACCGTGTCAGATATCTTCATATTTTATACACCGGGTACTCTTTTCGCTTTGCTCTGAATTAAACTGTGTGCCCATGTGAAATACTTTACTGCCAGTGTTTCTCCACCTTACTCCAATACTTCTATAAAAATGACTGTCTGGTTAAATCAGGGCTGCCCCAGAGGGGGGTCGCGTAATTTAAATTAACTCACCAGTTATGTTTCGGATGGAAGGACCAAACCAGGAGAAATGAAGAACTCACCAAAAAGAAGGGTTTAGGTTTTAAAAAGTTTAAAGAAAACTTGATTTATTGCTTCAGGCAAAAATAGAAAAAGTTACAAAAAGAAAAAAGTCGGTTATTAACTAGTTTTGCATCAAACACCCTATTCATCTCTGAGCTTCGTCATCACATTTTATAGTCTTTGGTGACTGGTAGAAGACTTTCCACTGTTTAGTTATTCCCCTATTTAGTTACATAAATCCAACATTCTCATATGATTGGTTTGACAGTTGTTGCTGGGTAAAACATGTCACATCTTGCGTCAATAACTCCATGTAAGCTAATTCTAAGAAAAAACACATTTGAATGTTCACTTGAGTTAATCACACCTCGGTTTGACATTTGCACCAATAATTTAGCTTACGCTGCATATTTTAACCACAAAGAGTTTCCGTAAGTACGTTTAGTTCTAACACTTGTGCAATTCTTGACCACAGAAAGTCCCTAAGTTCATAATCAATATTAACTCAGCTCGCTTTTTCTACAAAGCTGCAAGATAAGCTCTTTTTCTTAGAATCTGACCTTTTCTCCAAGTTCAGCACACATGAACCTGAAACAACCCTGATGTATGATGGTTATCTGACATTTTAAAGCAAGATTCAAAGTCACACACACTCAACTTCCATTCAACGTAAGATACGTCTCACAACTCCAACACCATTTATATGAACAACATGATAAAAGTTCAAAGGGGATGGACAGATGGATGGACGGACGGATGGATGGATGGATGGATCATGAATAATCATGAATAAATCCCCTTGTCACAATCATTTCATAAGAAAATGTCAACATATTAAATATTTAAAAACCATTCTAACTAATGGACAACAGTGTAGATAGATAGATAGATAGATAGATAGATGAAGGTGCAATAATAAACTGTAATGTGAAATGTAGCTGTACAGTAGGATGGGGGTGCATAAATAACAGTAAAGTACAAAATGGACTTATGGTTTAAGGCTGCATTTAAACATCATCAAACACATGTATTTTTGTTCCAAATGTGATGTCCTGCAGAACAGCCCGACATGAAAATGACAGGAGGCGTAGCGCGACTCCCTAGATACAACAAGCACCTGCAGCTAAAATAAGGCCCCTGTCTGTTCTGTATTTAACAGACTTTGACAGGAAGGTGAATAAAGGTCAAAGAGCACGAGGAGGGATGTGACAGCGGTGTGAATAAACCTTAGGTGGTTGTTCTGTGGTTTTCCTGGTTCACACTGGTCAGAAGTATCCGTACTTACAGTTGGGCTCCAGGGGTGATGATGTACAAAGTTTCAGAGTTTCTTTCAGTTTAGTGTGGACTTGGAAATAAAGATAAAACTCCAGACGATAAACAGACGTCTGCGTTGTGGAGTTACAAAGGAACAGTTTTTTCCTGAGGCTCCAGGTTTACTGTGGCCTTTGATTAGTTTCACATGCAAACCAGACAGGTACATGTGACTTAAGCTGCAGAGAAAACCATCGCCAGGGAGCGTTTTTGTGGTGGTGGTCCCATGAGTATTGTGATGAACATGAGTTAGACCAGTGTTTTTCAACCTTGGGGTCAGGACCCCACATGGAGTCGCCTGGAATTCAAATGGGGTCGCCTGAAATTTCTAGTAATCGATTAAAAGAAACAAAACTAAAACTTACTAATAGAAAATATATGGTGAGTTGACAGAGACAATCCCAGTCCATGAAAGTCAAGACAAACTGTGAGTCTGAAACTGCAGCACTGTGGTTCTGTTTATCTGTCAAATGTTCATTGTGGTCGGTTTCAGATGCTGCAGCTCTTTCATAATCCATAGTTTGAGTTATTATTTGTTCAGTATTAATTGTCAGCCTTGTAAATCCAAGCTGGACTGACTGGAAAATCCAATTCTCCCTTTGTGCAGTAATCTACACCTGGCTTTTCTGCCTCCGTCCACAATAATATACATTATATAGACTAAATGTCGTCTAAAATTAATGTTTATTTGCAACATAGCATAGCAAATGGAAACGGAAAAAAGGACTGATTTACAAAAAGGCTGTTTACAACTATGTACAATTTACGAATTGTCGCACACGAACACATGACGACTGATGATCAACACACAAGCAGGAATCCCGGTTGGGAGCTGGCAGCAGACAAGGAGAGACCGAGCTGGAGGATCCAGGGCCAGTTTTAAAGGGGCCGGGTAATCTCACTCCACCAATCAGCTTCCTGCATGAAACAGAGGACACAAGACAGGCACAGCCCACCTACAGGACTGGGGAGAACACACCAACACAGAACATATACTCATATATAAACATAAATTACACTGGTCAACAACAAATTTATTGTTTAAGTTTTTGGAGCTGATTTAGGATCATTTTGGTGTGCTGAATCCAAAAATCACATTCATTTTGCTCAATCAGGTCAACTTTCTGAACTATGCTACATATTGGCTTTTTAACATTTTTGCTTACATTTATGGGCATTTTCACATCATATGATACAAAATTCTTTCATATTTCTTGCAATAAACGCGTTCTGAAGATTTTACTTTTGCCAATTTATGATGAATGTTTTTTTTAATATTACAGGTGAATGAAATGGCTTCGACTAGAAGATCTTGCAAAAATAAGCCTGACGTATTCTGCTACATCTGTGGTGAATACACCATTGTACCTAACAGGAATCAAGTGATCAAATGATTTTTTTTCTCTTAAAACCTATTTTGGGTGAGAACTATATAAAAAATCAACTGATAAAGTCACAAAAATGTAATCAGTTTTGTGAGAAGATCAGATTTTTCAAAGTCAAATTAGCAAAAAAAAACCTGACCTGATTGAGAAAAACAGATGTCATTTTTGGATTTAGCGGTGCAAAATGGTCCTAATTCAGTTGAAAAAACATAGACAACTTGCAAAAACCATTTTTTTGTAACCCAGTGTTATAACCCAGGGTCATAACACATGAGGTTAGTGATAAACAAAGCAGAACAGTGTCAAATAAAGAACACTGGTTCAGACGTTCTGGTGTGAAACTAACTCATCAATCTTTCATAGAACTTGAGTCGTTTGACCAGTCCTTAGTTTTTCTTCTTCCTGATGATTATTCTCTCACACAGGTCCTAGAACTCAGATGGTGGTTTTCCGTTGGTGTATAGTCTCACATCTACTTTCATGTCTACGCTTTTTGAGATGCCACAGAAAATGTAGCTGCAGGAAAAAGTGTGGGCCTTTTCAACTCTGCAACAGAACGGCATTTGTTTTTGGTCTGGAGTTTTGGCTCCGTTACCTGACAAAACAGTCAAGATACATCACACACATCAGGCCTCAGTGTGGATGTTCTGTTCTAAGGGCTAAATCTTTTATTTATGATTCAACACTGGTAATAAAACCAACACAACGCAGCACAGTGGGACATGGTAATGTTATCAGGATAGAACTATAGTAACAAAATGAGCAAAAGCAGCTTTACTATGAAGAAAATAGTGACTTACAACATTTATTAATAGTGTTTGATAAGAGAATGTGAACACAGCAGTTATGAGTTTGTGTCCAGAGTTGAATTTTTCATGTTTCAATCAGATGTGTCAGCAGATGTAGCAGAATACGTCAGGCTTATTTTTGCAAGATCTTCTAGTCGAAGCCATTTCATTCACTTGTAATATTAAAAAAAACATTAATTATAAATTGGCAAAAGTAAAATCTTCAGAACTCGTTTATTGCAAGAAATATGAAAGAATTTTGTATCATATGATGTGAAAATGCCCATAAATGTAAGCAAAAATGTTAAAAAGCCAATATGTAGCATAGTTCAGAAAGTTGACCTGATTGAGCAAAATTAATGTGATTTTTGGATTCAGCACACCAAAATGATCCTAAATCAGCTCCAAAAACTTAAACAATAAATTTGTTGTTGACCAGTGTAATTTATGTTTATATATGTGTATATGTTCTTTTTTGCTAATTTGATTTTGAAATTCTTGTTATTGTTGACGTGTTCTTAAGTTAAGTAAGGAATCCTAACTAATACTGATTGATATGTGTTTAAACTTCAGAATTCAACTATCTAAATTAAAATAATATTTCATTATGATTGATTGTTTTTTTCCCACAATAAACCACATGGTACTATTCATACCCCACAGTTTAACCACTCGACCACAGACGCCTTAATGTTACTATAACTCAGAAACTCAGATGTGGAAGACACTATATGAGGTGGAAGAGGCTGAACAGGACTAAACTTCAGCTCCTAATTTGTGTTAATTTAAACGTATTTACCAAAGTGAGTCCCAAAGCTTATAACTGAGGAATGAGTGGCACTTCATTTGAAAGGTAATAACCTGGACTCAGAAAGTTACATTACTCTCGGCCACACTGGCTGCAGGGTGTTTGTCATTAGTTGGTCGTCCATCCGTCTGTCCAAAAACTTTGCTATGCACTGATCAGTCAGGCCACTGGGGGCAGTAGTGCGCCTGATAAGTCAGGCTGAGGGTTTTCAAGTGTTATGTTTTTTAGTATGTGCTAATTTGAACAACATTAGGATAAAGTTAGTGGCACTTGTGTCCCCCTTGTTTTTTTCCCCTGTTCAATATGAGTGAGTTAAACGCTGAATCATCCAACTCATGTTTTGTAGGAAAGTCTTTGGTAATTTTCAAAAAGTGACATTAAGAACATTTACCTTGTTATTGGGTTGAAAATTGAAAAATATTGAAATTATGTTGCCATGTAAGGGAAATAAAAAGGCTGTAAATGTTTTATGTAAAAAAAATAAAATAAAAAAAAAAGACCTGAAATGTTCTATATTTTCAAAATATTACTGGTAAAATTTATTTTTGTATCCAAAGTTAATGTTCTTGTGAGTAAAAAGTTGCCAAATGTGATACAAACAACATATCATAAATAAAATGACATGGCAACATTTTTTGTTTGTTTTTGTTAAAATACATTTAACCTCCTCAGACCCAACTATGGGTGTTCTGTCCACATTTGTGGACAAGAGTTTCACAACTTTATACAAAAAAAAGAAAGAAAAGAAAACTGTCCACCACAAAGGACATTCCACAAAAAGTTTAAAAACTGCATCTGAAAAACTGTTGCATCATGATGTTTCCAATATAGGCACTTAATTAATACAAAACAAAAAAAGCTGGTACTTTGCTGACATTTCCTGGGTCTGAGGAGGCTAAACTTCCAAAACAGTAGAGTTTAGTGGCTAGTTTTTAATGGGTCAGGTTTTACAGGGTTAATGAATGTTGGACAAGTGGAAAAAGCTGAAGAACTTTAGCTGAGGAGCTGTCAGGTAGTTGACTGCAGAGCATCTTGGGAAATAAATGGTCCAGCCTTTGTTTCTGCAGAGCTCTGTCTATGAACTGGACCAGGGAGATGATATTGATTTCAGTTTAGTCTGAGCTTTATAGTAATTACATCAGCAATTAGACACTGTTTTTGAGTCGACTCTTGTCATGGGATCAATGAGATCAGGCCGGCGGGGGCGGGGAGGGTTGGTGGTGGTGGTGTGGGGGGGGGTGTAGTTGGAAATCGATGCCCCCCTGCAGCCGCTGTGGGATGCATGTGAACATCCAGCCCCAGCAGCTCCTGCAGGACTAGAACCTGCAGCGTCAGCAGCTCCACACCACATGACCTCATGCCTGCACAGGTCTGCAGATCTGAACAGGACTCAGCTGATCAAGGCAGTAGGTTTGATTTGGACACTAGTGGGGACACTAAAGTGCTCCAAGGCAGCACTCCTGAAAGTTGATGTTTGTTGCGATCATAATTTCACATCATGTAGAGCTGATCAAATGAGCAAACAATCATAGTCAGAAAAAAATTCAGTAATTGACAAGTTTATAAAGTATATTTGAATATCTACAGACAATACAAGTATTTAATGCATTCTGCAAAGTTATTGTAATGACAAACATATGCATTATTATTGAAGCTCACCTGGGAATTTACAGCCTCTACTCCTCTACCTCCTCCTCCTTCTCCTCCTGTACCTCCTCCTTCTTCTCCTCCTCTACCTCCTCCTTCTTCTCCTCCTTCTCTGCCTTCTTCTCCTCCTCTACCTCCTCCTCCTTCTCCTCCTGTACCTCCTCCTTCTTCTCCTCCTCTACTTCCTCCTTCTTCTCCTCCTCTACCTCCTCCTTCTTCTCCTCCTCTTTCTCCTCCTCCTCCTTTGTCTCCTCCTCCTTCTTCTCCCCCTCTACCTCCTCCTCTACCTCCTCCTTCTTCTCCTCCTCTTCCTCATCCTCCTCCTTCGTCTCCTCCTCCTTCTCCTCCTCCTCTACCTCCTCCTTCTTCTCCTCCCTCCTCTCTACTGTTTGCCTCCTGATATAAATCTGTTGATTCATGACATATGAACAGATTCTGGATACACTGTTCATACAGTTTGATGGTACAGTTACTGTCTGAGCAAAAAAGGCTTTTACTTTCAATTATTACATGTAATTTATTCCCCAAAAATATGGATAAAATCACATCTAGAATCACATTTACAACCTGAGGTTTTATTGTGTTTTCCCCACAAATCTTCTTTGTGTTTTTTAAACAGTTGCTCTTCCATAGAAATGCATTAAAATAATAATAAGTGAAATAACTTTATAAAAGTGTTTCTGTTTGTGTTTCTGCCTCTACAGTTCTAGACCCTTGAACTAACTCACACTTTGACTCCAATAGAAGTGTCTTCTGTCCAGTTTTCTTTTCTTTGGCATCCTTCAAATCCTAATTACCGAGCACACACACACACGGGTGTGCACGCAAACACACACGTACAAATGTAAATGTAAATGACACCGCTGATATTCAAATCCATCTAGCTGACGTGACCCAGACAGAACAAATACAAACATACTGATAACTTGCGTTAGTGGTCCAACTAGCAGGTTCCTTTTACAAGCAGATGGAGTGACAGCGGGGACGGGCAATCACATGTACGTTAGCAAAACCAAAGAGCCAATCGGAGAGCGATATTTACGTTAGAGGCGGGACTTCTAGCAGAGACCGACTGTTAACCCTTTGTGTGCCATAATCATTGACTAAACACTACAGAGATATTAGTAGGGATATGTCCATAGTGTCCCTACACAATTCTACACCCCTAGTATAATAGTATAATGATGATGACTGGTGTATTATGTTTTTTTTTTTTTTCTCATTTGTCTGTATAAGTCTGTAACTCTGGCATGTGCTGTGTGAGGGGTCGAGGTGGGGGGTCTTGTTTCTGTCTTTTATATGTCTAAAAACAATAAAATGTGTTTGTTTTTTTTAAAGAAATGAACAAACAAAAAATGTGGTTCAACAGAAACAGGTTATCATTAAATCTTAACAAGACAAAAATAATGATATTTGGTAATTGTAGAAATAATTCACAGGTAACAATAAAAATAGATGGAATTGAAATAGAGAGAGTTGATGAAATAAAATTTCTGGGGGTAACCATTGATGACAAAATCAGTTGGAAAGCACATATCAAACATGTACAAACCAAAGTCTCCAGAAACATTGAAATAATAAATAAAGCAAAGAAGGTTTTGGATCAGAAATCCCTCCACACTCTATACTGTTCCCTAGTCTGAGCATATTTACAGAACTGTGCTGAGATCTGGGACAACAACTACAAGACTTCATTACAGTCACAAACTATTATTCAAAAAAGAGCAAAGAGGATCATTCACAAAGTTGGCTACCAGGAACACACAAACTCACTATTCTTACAGTCAAAATGACTCAAGTTCACAGACACTGTGGATGATCAAACAGCACAAATAATGTACAAAGACAAAAATAATCTATTACCAACAAATATACAGAAATTATTCAGTATTCATGAGGGGGGGGTTTGATTTAAGGGGGAAAATTAACTTTAAAATTCACTTAATACGCACGACAAGGAAGGGTTTTTGTGTTTCAGTCAGCGGGCTGAGACTGTGGAACAGATTTAATATAGAGTTAAAGCAATGTCCAAGCATGAAAGAATTTAAAAAAGAGGTACAAAGACACAATTTTTCAGACGTAGAGGGATGAGGGAGGTGTTGGGGATCACTGGGTGTTGTAAAGAAGTACAAGTATGTGGTATGTGTGTGTGTGTGTGTGTATATATATATATATATATATATATATATATATATATATATATATATATATATAGGTAGGTAGGTATATGTGTATGTATGTGTGTGTGTATAGATCTGTGTTTGAATATGTATTTACATATATGTGTTATTGTTTTATGTGTTTATGTAAATCATATTATATTTGTTTATAATAATATAAAGCCATAAACCAAATTATTTAATAATAAGTATCAGTCATATTATGGTATACAGGGTGGGGAAGCAAAATTTACAATATTTTGAGGCAGGGATTGAAAGACAGTGTATGACCAATTAGTTTATTGAAAGTCATGAGAATTGATTTGCCGCAAGAAAATGTACATAATAGAAAATGTTTTTATTCTATGTGTCCTCCTTCTTTCTCAATAACTGCCTTCACACGCTTCCTGAAACTTGCGCAAGTGTTCCTCAAATATTCGGGTGACAACTTCTCCCATTCTTCTTTAATAGTATCTTCCAGACTTTCTGGTAATAGTTTTGCTCATAGTCATTCTCTTCTTTCCATTATAAACAGTCTTTATGGACACTCCAACTATTTTTGAAATCTCCTTTGGTGTGACGAGTGCATTCAGCAAATCACACACTCTTTGACGTTTGCTTTCCTGATTACTCATATGGGCAAAAGTTTCTGAAAAGGTATGGATAATAGTGTTAGGTATGATTATGACATCAATATATGTTTGGTTTCAAAACAATTGACGTAGTGCCTGCTGAGAAAAAACAACTAAATGTTCATTGTAAATTTTGCTTCCCCACCCTGTATAGTATAGATATGCTTAAGGAAGGTTATTACTGTTATTAATTATATAAGGAGAAGGGGTGGGAGTTTATAAGTTATCCTTCTTTTCACTCCTTTTCAAATATGTATGATATGTCTTATGTTTAAGTGTTTTGTTTATTTATTTTCTTCTGTTTTGACATTCATATTCAAAATAAATACATCAGTCAATCAATCAATCAGTCAATCATTTTTTAAAAATTCATTTTGTTGATTATTTTATTCATTTTGTGATTAATTTTATTTTTGTTAATTTTGTTTATTTTTTTCGTTTTGTTTTTTTTCCTGTAAATTTTTGTTTCATGTTGATTTTTTTTTTTTTTTTAAATTAGTGCCTCATTTTGCTCATTTTTCTATAAAACCTCAGTATATTAATGCCATAAATCTCCTATTGTCTGAACTAAAGGGTTAATAGCCATGTTAAGCTCAGAGTCAATTCAAAGGTTATTAGATCAAAAACAAAGAGAAAACTGAAGCAAAAGCGTTTTTTTTTTTTGTTTTTTTTTTTTAATTATCCTTTATATTTGACATTTTTCAGTGTATTTGTCTCATTATTTTGTTCATTTTTCTTGTTTATGTTGTTAATTTTTTTTTTTTTTTTCCACTTTTTAACATTGTGGATCCTATTTGTTCATATTGTTGCTCATTTTGTGTATTTTGCTGCATAATTGCTCAAAATTTTAATTATTTGCTAATTTTGTTGATTATTTTGTTCATTTTTGTTCAATTTGTTGATTAGATTAGATAAAACTTTATTGATCTGTTGGACAGAGACAGAGAAATTCAGAATTGGTCATTTTTACTCATTATTATTGATTATTTTATTATTATTATTATTTTATTATTATTTTATTCATTTTGTGATTAATTTTATTTTTGTTCATTTTGCTGATTATTATTTTTTTTTATCTTGTTTGGTTTTTTTTACTTATAATTTTTGTTTCTTGTTGGCTTTTTTTTTTTTTTTAATTAGTTGCTCATTTTGCTCATTTTTCTATAAAAAATATTTGTTCCTCACAATAAATTGTGCATTCAGGAAAAAAAAAAAAGTTGATCTGTTTTTGTGTCATGTGATTTAGAGACAGATACGGAAAGATTGATCTGATCAACTGGATCAAAGTCAATGATGAGTTTACTGGAGTTTAGGGAAGTGGGCGGTGTCTCCAATATTCCAAAGACAAAGTCCAGCGTACAGAGGTTGAGTGAACGTGGTCTGGACTCTGTGGATCAGAGTCATGGTTTCAGAGACACTGTAGAAGGACAGAATACCTGCTGTGTGATCCAGGTACACTCCGATTCTGGAGGGAACTGGACCTGGGACAGAAGACTGGACACCGTTATGATGAAATACAGGAGAGTTATTGTTAGAATATAAAGCCCAAGATTTGTCATTTTTTCCAAATCCACCTTCATCAGACTTTCCTTTTCTCTTAATATCCTTATATGCGACAGCTACCCGAACGTCCCACCCCCTCCACTCCACCTCCCAGTAACATCGACCAGTCAGACCCTCTCTGCTCAGGACCTGACGCCAGTCACTGAATCTGTCTGGATGATCAGGATAGTTCCGTCTTTGTCTCATAAATGTTCCTCTTTTATTCTTCTCAGACAGTGACAGATATTCATTCACTGTGTTTGGATCCAGTGTGATTTGACGTGAATATTGTAAGAATCCTGCTCTGGTCTGTGGTTCTGGTTCTAGTAGAACCTGTGTTTGACTGATGCTCAGTGAGATGTTGGTCCATTCCTCTGTCAGACTGTGCTGGAGTTTATCTCTGAGCTCTGACACAGCTGCCGTCACATCCTCAAAGTAACTCCAAGGATGGATGTGGACATGGGATGAGTCTGGATCTTCTCTGAGTGTGGACACCGATGAATACTGGAGTAAAAACTGGTTGTGGTCGTGTGTGTGTGACAGTTTGTCCATCTCGGTGTCTTTCCTCCTCAGCTCAGCGATCTCCTGCTCCAGCTTCAACTCCAGCTCTTTGACTCGACTCACTTCAGTTTCCTCCTTGGATCTGATCTGCTTCTCCACATCACCCCTTCCTTCCTCCATCAGTCGGATCAGCTCAGTCAGGATCTTGTGGTTCTTCTCCACTGCTTCATCAGCACAGCGACTGATGGTCTTCACCTCCTTTTGAAGCACCTTCACATCTTCCTGTTTGTCTTTGATTCTCTGCTGGATTTTCTGTCGACTCACCTCCAGCTCCTTCTGCCTCTCAGTCCTTTCTGCTGCAGATGTGACTGTGTCGTGGCCTTTATGTTCATCCACAGAGCACAGATAACAGATACACTGACCATCAGTGCGGCAGAACATCTTCATCACCTCATCATGACGAGAGCAGATGTTCTCCTGGAGCTTTTGGTACGGATCCACCAGCTTGTGTTTCTTAAAGGCAACAGATTCATGATGAGGCTGAAGGTGTTGGTCACAGTAAGAAGCCAAACACCCCAGACAGGACTTGACGGCTTTCAGTTTCCTCCCAGTGCACACATCACAGGCCACATCTTCAGCTCCAGCATAGCAGTGATCAGCTGCAGCAGCTCCAAGTCCAGTCTTCTTCAGCTGTTCCACTAAAACTGCCAACATGGTGTTTTTGACCAGGACAGGCCTTGGTGTGAAGGTCTGTCTGCACTGAGGGCAGCTGTGGAGGTTCTTCCTATCCTCTTCATCCCAGTGGGTTTGAATACAGCTCATACAGTAGCTGTGTCCACAGGGAATAGTCACCGGATCCTTCAGTAGATCCAAACAGATGGAACAGGAAAATGTTTCCTGATCCAGCTGAACTCCTTTCTGCTCCATTTCTGCTTCGTGTATCGACAACTGGTTCAGTTTCACAGAGTGAAAGCAGTTTGGCCTCTGATCTGGACCCGCCTCCTGTTGGCTCCACCCACCAATAAACTGTCAGATCTACAGGGGAGGAGTCGAGGTCATGTAAGGACAGAGTGGAGCTGCTGTGTTTGTTACGACACAGAAGACAAACCAGTTTTTGTCAGTCCTATAGACCAGTTGGGTCCTAAATCAAGGGAGTAGGTTTGATTCTGTCATTGGTGGGGGCACAAAACTGCTCCAAGGCAGCACTCCTGAAAGTTTTTTTTTTTTTTTTGCATTTGCGATCATAATTTCACGTCATGTAGAGCTGATTAAACAAACAAACAATCAGTCAGTCGGTTCTAGCCATTTTGGCACCCTTGGTATGGGGATATGAATTTGATGCCCCCCCTTAAAAAAACACACACATGCACACAAACACACACACACATACATGTAAGGGGGGGCACAAAGAGGAGATACATGAAGCATGAGAGGAGATGCGCAAAGCAGCCAGCAGTAAACCATAAAGAAACATAAATAAATCAGATAGAAACATAAATAAACCACATTTTTGTCCATTTTTCAGTCCTTTTGATTTTGCCTTTATATACTATATAAACAAATGTTTACCCATGTTTGGTATCTGTTTTTTCAGCACAACTTCATCTATCTCATCTGTCTATTATTTTTTCACTTTAACCTACTATAAAAACACAAAAGGACAAAAAAACACACAAAATATATAAAATTCGATTTGAAAAATGTATAGAATTTATTGCATAAATAACACACAGGTGCTTAACGAACCTTTTCAAAGACTTTAAAAGTGAATATTGGTTCCAAATATTAGGAATATAAAATTAAAATTGTAATAAATTAAAACTATACTCAAATATTTGACATAAAAGGACAGCTTTACATAGGTATTTTCTCCAGAAAAGTGTGGTAATCAAACACGGTTATCATGATAATTAGAATTTAAACGGTAATACTAACCATCTGCAATTTTGCCACGGTTTATCGTTATACCAGAAATCATTACATCCCTATACAGGAGTCATGTAATGCATTACAATTCTATTACATAAGGTAAGGAATTACTTTTAAATAACAGTAACCACTAATCTGTAATGGATTACAATTTGGAAGTAACTTGCACAACACCGAGTATAACAGGGGAGCTAGTGAGAGGAAAACTGCTTGTATTTGCTGATATTCAGATGAGCTCGGATGACCTGAAGGGGATCTAATTAAAGCGTGAGCAGAGGAATGCAGTTTGTGGACGGAGGCCTGAGAGGCTGTTTCCTCCACAGCCAGCGTGGCCTTCAAGATACAGGCGGGAGCCCTGATTTGTCGACTGTTCAGCTGCTGAGTGGATAAATCTTTATTAGTGACGGTGCCAGATACAGTATATACAGTAAACACATGCAAATGAAATGTAATAAACAGTGAAAGTAGTGAAGCATTTAGCACAGCGAGGTGGAGTCCTGAGTGCTGCTCTTTAAATGAAATGTGGTCATAAATCCCCATATGCAGATAGTAAACCCTATAGAGGACCGGAATATATTATGTATGCATATGACTGTGTACTGTATGCTTTATACTGTACACACATATGCTTCCCTCTTTAACCCTTAAACACCGAGAACTGTTTATGCTGTAAGCTCCATGTGGATTTTATTTAAATGTATTGTTTATTGTTTATTTAACGAGGACATTGTTCATTCATTCACTCCACAGTTAGTCCAATGGCTCTTTTTCATCTGCAGTCCCAGATTATAAACAAAGGTTATAAACGTACAATTTAAAAAATACCTATACATAGACGAGTGTTGCTGTACAAACATTTACAATTAATTACACATCAGATGTAGTAAATAAAAAAAATGTTTAAATACACATTGCTCTTTGATGTATTAAAAAATACAACAGAAACAGGAGTGACTTTTTAATTTTGGCAGCTCCAACTATCAATGTACCGATTATTTGATGCATTTTGAACTCATTATGAGATTGTTCTCTGCGTTTAACCTTAGGTGTTTAGTTTATTTAACATATAAAAAAATGTATTAAAAAAATAACACTGTAAAAAAAATCTGTAATTTAACAGAAATTTCACAGTTTATTTTACAGATTTTTCCTTTATTTTTAAGATACAGGAAAATATCAATGAAATAACAAAAACAGACTGTGATTTTACATGTCAAATGTAAAATAACATGAAAAAATTCTAACTGTGAATAACCATAAAATTTCCCTTTTTTTTTTAAAGAAAATTTTTCTTTTTCCACAGAAAAATACAGTTAAAATACATTTGCAAATGTATCGTAATTTCACAAATATTTATTTTCTATTTGAGATTAAACCGTTAATTTAAAATTTAATACTGTAAAAAAAAAAACAAAAAAAAACCCAGATAAAATTACTGACAATTAACCGTAAAAGAAGTATTTGTTCTGTAAGTTTGACAAGTCTTGTTTATTAGTTGACAAATATGTTGTGTAATTACGGGAGGTTTCACAACAAAAATGTTGAATAAATGTGTTTTTGTGAATGTATAACATGTCTAAGCACTGATAAACTGTCCAAATACAGTTTTTATCAGTGGATTGTACAACTGAGTCTCATTGAAAATTATTTATATATATATATATATATATATATATATATATATATATATATATATGTAATTTGATTGTTTTTAATACACGTAAATAATCTTTATTAAACATTGAAAAGTAAAAAAAAAAAAGCAAAATTTCATGTAAAGTTAGGAAAAAAAAAATTTAATTATGGAAAATTACCGTGTTTTTATGAGATGGTTACTTTCCCTTATTTTAACGATATTTTTTTTGGCACCCCTGCTGCCAGAATATTACCATTTTTTTTACAATTTTTTTTTTACTGTGTATATATTAATAATAATAATAATAATAATAATAATAATGGATTAGATTTCTATAGCGCTTTTCAAGGCTCCCAAAGCATTTTCCATTAGTGATCCATTATTCATTCACGCTCACATTCACACTCATATCATATATATTAGGTTTGTTTGATTAATGAATTAATTTTAAATGCTCACATAAGAAAAAATAGTCAGGCCAGGGCACAAATAAATCATAACCAGATAAATGTATTATATATATATATAGACCAAACAAACACATACATTATATATAGACATGTATAATAAAGGTTATGACTCTAGTTCTGTGCATCTCCCATTGCCTGAGTTCACAATTGACAAAATAAAAGAAGATAAAGTTGAACCTAACAGCTCAGGGATGTATAATTTCATTTGTGTATATGTGTATCCATATAAACTGAGCTCATTAAGAGTACAAATGGTAGAAAAGTGGTTAATATTAATACACAAATAATTAAATTCTTGTCCAAAGCTGATGTCTTTGCACTCCCCCCTAAACCCCCACTAAAACGATTTAATTTTCTGGACTTTGCCACTTGTTATAATATTATCCTTTGCATTTTTCAGCAAAACTGAGTTCTTTCCGACATTTAATTTACTCATCATATACATGTTCATAAAAGCTCAGAGTTTATTCAAAGGTCATTTTATCAAAGTGGAGAAAACTGGTGAAAATGTGAATTTTTCAGCAAAATATAGCTTAAAAACAAGCATCTACAACCACTTAGCCATTTGTGAAACTACAGTTACAGGTTTTACTGGTGAGTCAGTGTTTCCACGTTCACTACAGAGCCTCTGAACATCTGAAAAGACACATCTGCTATAAGATAGGATAAGATAAGATGAGATAAGATGAGATAAGATAGTTTATTTGGCATTTGTATACATTCAAGTACATCAGAGTTATGATGCAGAGGTCTCTCAGAGTACATGTACAACAGATTAAAAGATATAATGAAAATAAAAACTATATGATATAGGCAGTATAAAAAGAATTAAAAGACAATAATACAGTGATACGAGCCACTGCAAAAAAAATAACATAAATAAATAAATAAATAAATAAATAAATAAAATTAAGGTCCACTATATTTTTAAATTTCTGAGAAAAAAGTCAGAATTCTGAGGAAAAAAGTCAGAAGTTTGAGAAAAAAGTCAGAATTCTGAGATTAAAGTCAGATTTGTGAGAAAAAAGTCAGAATTCTGAGAAAAAAGTCAGAATTCTGAGGAAAAAAGTCAGAATTTTGAGAAATAAGTCAGAATTCTGAGATTAAAGTCAGATTTGTGAGAAAAAAGTCAGAATTCTGAGAAAAAAGTCAGAATTCTGAGGAAAAAAGTCAGAATTTTGAGAAATAAGTCAGAATTTAGAAAAAAAAAGTCAGAATTCAGAGATTAAAGTCAGATTTGTGAGAAAACAGTCAGAATTCTGAGTAAAAAGTCAGAATTCAGACTTTTTCCCTTTGAATTCTGACTTTAATCTCAACCATAATAAAATAAAAAAAACAAAACAGAATTCTGAGAAAAAAGTCAGACTTCTGAGATTAAAGTCAGAATTCTGACTGTTTTCTCAGAATAATAATAAAAACAATATGTCGGATCTTATTTTAAATTTTTTTTTCCAGTGGCGTCCATCCTTCAATCAATACCTAAAAATAAAAACTCTCCACAAATAATGGCATTTTACCTGAGTTATTTCATTGTATTAATAGGATTAGTGATTATAAACATAATAAAACATTTCATATAAGTAGATACTTTTGGTTTCTGGGAGCTGTTTACATTGTTTTTTTGTGTTTTTTTTTTTTTTGTAACATATTGGTCTGGATTCAGGACCCACTATCACACCTCAATGACATGACAAGACCCACATGAATAACAGTTAAACGTCTCCAGTTTCTTCAATAAAAAGATGGTGTGTTTTGAATCTGAGCTAACACAGAATATCACAGTATGAAAACACTGAAGACAAGTTTAATGATGAACCAAACTGACCAGCAGGTGGTGATGATAAAGAGGGAAATATCCAAATATCACTCCTTCCACATTATTTTTTGTTTGCCTTAAAACCCACTGAAAACAGGTTTTCAACCCACTTTTGGGTCACGACCCACCAGTTTAGAATCACTGTTTTAAGACATCTGCAGGAAATAACTGCAAACAGAATGTGCTCGGCATCGTTCAGGAAGTAGTAAAAAAAAAAAAAAAAAAAAAAAAACTGATATGAAGCAGAAGAAGCTGGTGCGGATGAACAGGAGTAAAAACTGCACTTGGAAACAGTCTGGGAGCTTAAAGTGTGATAGCTCTGGCTTCAATCATGACCAGTCAAATCACTTCTTCTCCTTTCCCATTACCCACAGTGCACTCCGACTGTTTGGAGAATTTTTCAGAGTCGCTTTGCAATTTCTCCCAGGAGATGACGACCGTAACTACCTTCCACAGTCCGCTCTCATGATGATTTCAAACACAATCTGTCTGAAATTGAGTTGATGTTTTATTAGCACATAAAATGTCCTATTATTATCGTACAATAGGTTGAATGTCTGAAAATCAGCTCTTTCTTGACTTGATGTAATCCTCCAGGTTATATAACATGGCCGTATAAATCCTGTCCATTATCTGTCCCATATGTTTCTAAATATAGCAGAAATAGTCGGTATCGCTGCACTTTCCCAGACATGTCCTGCAGCGTCTCCTGATGGATACAGTATGTTCTGTTTGGAAATGGTCTTCCACCTGACATGTTCTGACAGCATGTTCCAGTATCTGAATGTCAGAGCAGGTGGAATATCAGGGACTTAACCATAAAGACCCAAAACTATCCACTGAACTAAACTGTTTAACACAGGGGGATCAAACTCATTTCAGTTCAGGGGCCACATGAAGCCACATTTGATCTGAAGTGGGCCGGACCAGTGAAATAATAGCATAATAATATTTAAATGATGCCAACTCCAAACTTCCCTCTATGTTTTAGAAGACATGACAATGTGAATAACATGAACAAACTGACATTTCTTAAGAAAACCAAGTGGAATTTTAACAATACTAACATTTATGTATAAGAGAATTAGCAATAGTAAGTCTATAAGTTTATTACTAATAAAGTACTGGTACTGACCAGAGCATCATGGGTAATGTCATGTCCGTCCACCAGCAAAAGTTTTCAAATACATGTGCTATTCCAAATCCAATATTTCTGAAAATAGAGCTTCCACTGTCAAATAACATCAGTAGTCTGTGCACAAATGGATTAGCATTATTTTAACACAGTTCTATGCATTTCTTACAACTTTTTTTTTTTGGGGGGGGGGAATGGCCACTCATTTGACCCCCTAAGTAAATTTTAGCCAATTTACATTAACATTTACATTTACATGTATGTATTTGGCAGATGCTTTTTTCCAAAGTGACTTACAGGGAAAAAAAAAAAAAAACTATCCTGAGTTGGATGGTGTTTTGATCGACACGTGTCCCCTCCAGGTCAACCTGAACATGGACGACGGCCGATCCCTGGGCCTCATGATCAGAGGAGGTGCTGAGTATGGACTGGGCATCTACATCACCGGAGTGGACCCTGGATCTGCTGCCGACGCCGGTGCTTTGAAGGTACCCCGACTCACACTGTCGTCATAGCGTCTGTGATGTCACACCAGGAAACAGAGCAGAAGGTTTCAGATGTAAAAGGCTTTATTTACAGACCTGAACACACACCAGGGCCCTGACTACAGAAAAAATATGGATGCAGGTCAATTGGGAGAGACTAAAAATGTACCACTCTGTTTAATTGTGCCACCATTTACACATTCATCATGTGGACGAAAGTATGTGGACACACTGAATTCAAGTGTTTCTTTTCTAACAGGGGTCTGGGATACAAAAGTAAGTAATTAAGTAATTAAATTCAGCACACCGGTGACTCATAATTGAGGCACTATCAACCTAGAACCTGTTTTGTTCAATTCTTTCATTTTGGTAATTGACGTCATTCCACACAACTGATGCTACTCTTCTTTTTGTGGCCAAATTTCCTTTTATCCGTGTTTTTCTTGCAAATATTGAGGTGGTGTTTGAGTTTATTTGCTGTACTCCAACACATGCACCATGATGTGACTTTTGTTTGTAGGTAATGTATGTGTTAACTGCATTAGATACACTATATGGACAAAAGTATTGGGACACGTTGACTTCAGGTGTTTCTTTTCTAACAGGGGTCTGGGATACAAAACAATAATGACTACTGTCCAATTATCTCTTTTTTTATTGAGATAATTATCATTTCTTTGGTTAGTTTGGTTTAAATTGTTATCTTTGTTTCCAAAATGAATCAGAGATGGTTTTTACTTAATTTTTCTCAACATTGATTTTTTAAATTTTTTTTATCCATGACTATGATTTTAAATGTTCTATCTCTAAATTTCTAAAATATTTTTCATGCTCTGACTGTAAATAATAATTTTTATACCACAACTATCCATCTACTTTCGTCACATCTCACTTAGGAAGAAACATCTCTCATTAAAGTTTAAGGAAATATTCATGTTTATAAACTATATGGACAAAAATATTGGGACACATCATGTCTATAGCTGTAAGATGTCCTGTTCATGATGATTTTAGACAGAAATTAAGTAAAAAAAATAAAAAAATAAAAAAATCTTTGAGGCATTTGGGAAACAAGACCCAATTTAAACCAAACTAACCAATGCAATGCATTTAACTTTTCTAAAGAGATTTGTCATAATTTCTTCATTTTTCAGTGAAAATCATGTATTTTCCTGTATTTAATTCACTCATTGTGCAAGCTCAGAGTAAATTCAAAGGTTATTATCACAGAAAACTGAACAAAAAGAAACTTATTCAGCAAAATCTATCCTTAACTGAACATATAACCAAGCATCTAAAATCCACTGTCATTCATCAAACTCTATAGGTTTTACTGGTGAATCAATGTTGTAGAAGATGACGGTGTTTCCATGGTAACTACAGAGTCATATCTGCTGATGTTGAAAAGCTGAGAAACTGCATTTTAACTGAATTATTTACATGTATTGATAGGATTAGTGGATCAGAACATATAAAACATTTTACATCAGCAGACACTTCTGGTCACCAGTGGCAACAGTAAAATTAATCCAAACCGTGATATATTATGGCTAAAATGTACTTAGGGGGTCAAATGAGTGGCCATTTTTGTCAAAAAAAAAAAAAAAAAGTTGTAAGAAATGCATAGAACTGTGTTGAAATAATGCTAATCCCTTTGTGCACAGACTACTGATATTATTTGACAGTGGAAGCTCTATTTTCAGAAATACTGGATTTGGAATAGCACGTGTATGTGAAAACTTTTGCTGGTGGACGGACGTGACATTACCCATGATGCTCTGGTCAGTACCAGTACTTTATTAGTAATAAACTTATAGACTTACTATTGCTAATTCTCCTCTTATTCATAAATGTTAGTATTGTGGATCTAAAACAATAACAGCTGACACAAAAACACTAAATGTGTCAGTGGACGGATGTGACATGGTTGTTGTGGATCCCATCATACTGATGCTCTGCAGCCATGTCACCGTTTACACTAATGATCCCAGTGCAAAAACTAGGATCAC
This sequence comes from Sphaeramia orbicularis, assembly GCF_902148855.1. Lineage (NCBI taxonomy): Eukaryota > Metazoa > Chordata > Actinopteri > Kurtiformes > Apogonidae > Sphaeramia > Sphaeramia orbicularis. The sequence continues at coordinate 7,337,926 of NC_043965.1, read as the reverse complement.
AATTATTTATTGTATAGTTTATCATCAGACTAAAGAGTAAATAACAATATAGAATTGTTATTTCTTTATAAAAATGCTTATTATTAGAAAACTGTTGATTTCAAAAGTGAGGTGTGACATTCTTCATGTATGTATTGGTGTAACATAAGCAGGATGGATCAGCACCATACTCCAGATTGAACCTGTAAAAATAAAACATGTGATATGTAGGAGAGAATCTGGTAAGAAAAACTGGGGAATCTAAAAGAATAGAATATTTGTTTTTCAGGTAAATTCAGTTCAAATATAACTTGGCCATTTGTGACATGAAAATATAGCATTAATTGTGATGAAATTGGACAATTTTGAGCTGAAAACATAGTTCATATGAGCATCAACATGTTGAACAGAACTGAAATCCTGTAAATTTGCATAAGTTGCATTTACCAACACAGAGTTCCTTTGGGGATTCACTTATACTGATTTCAAAGACATAAATAAGACCTCTGAGCAAATTTTAGCCGATAATAATAGTAAAACACTGATATTGAAGGACCATTTTGCTTTATAATGAACACTGTTTTCACACTTTTAGGTAAGTACAGAGGAACTTTCCTTTTCAGACGATAGAAGTAAATCATCCTTACAGAGTCAAACTCCACATAGACTTCATTAGATACAGTGAAGAGAGAAATGGGATACACAGCGAAATCTACTCGTAATAAAGTGAAGTGAAGTGGGACTTAAATGTCTGAAACCAATATAAATCAACAGCCACAACTCTGCTAAGCTGTTCTTAGGTTAGCTTTAGCCCCGGGTAGTGTCTCCCAGGTAATAAAACATGGATTAGAGGACGGACAGTAGAGAAAGAACACTCACTGTTTATTTCTTTAGTACGACTGGTGTACTGTTACTGACATGCACGTTGAATGTCTGCTTGTTCTTTTGTTTGTCCGATGCATATGAATGTATCTGTATGTTCTGTCCGTATCCTGTACGGACATTAATTCAGTCCATTTTATCACATTGGATCCACATTCATGCCTAGAAAATGAATTTAGGTGACCTTTAAGAACTCCAGCTGGACCACTGACAGATACTTACCTCAGAGCTGAAGGTTCGTCCTGAATCCTCATCAACTTCTACCTGCTGTTCTGGATAACATTTAACCCTTTCATGCATGAATTATGAGAACCATAGCTGAGATTTTTTTCCTGAGTGTTTTTACTCCTCTTTAGGCTTGAAAAAACAATGCAATTGATTTTTTATTTTTTTTTTGTAATAAACCTGTTTTTTTAATGAAGGTAGATTTGTTTCTTTATTGCTTTAACTAAAAAAAAAAAATCACAAAAAAAGTGTTTGAATAAAAAAAAAAAATTACGATCCAAAAAATTGCATTTGAACACTTTTTTTCCTTGATTGAAGGGATTTTTTTTTTTTTAAATTATTGATTTTTTTTTAAATGAAAATATTTTTTTTTGGTTAAAGCAATAAAGAAACAAATCTACCTTCATAATTTTTTGTGGAGTTCCAAAAATGTCCTCTCCGCTGGACACCATGTGTTTAATTTTTGAATATCAGAAAGTGATATACAATATCAAAACATTTTTAATGCAGCTAATCTGATGTTTTTTCGCATTTTATCATATTCCCAATTTTTATTAGCAATTGATTTACACTCAAACATGTTACTGCAGATCAGGTTTATCAAGAACAGCAAAGTTACAGTAATGGTGTGAATGTCAGTGTATGGGATGGTGCATAAGCGTCCACTGTGTTGGCTGATATGGAACTAAAACAACAAAACCCATGAAAATACAAGAGAACAGCTGGAGAAGAACTGTCCACTGGAGTGACCACTATGCATGAAACGGTTAAGCATCTGAAAGAAAAAACAACAACAATGCAATTGAGTTTTTTTTTAATGAACCTATTTTTCATGGAGTTACAAAAATGTCCACTCAGATGGACACCATAAGTTTAATTTCTGAAGCAAAGAAATGTATTTAAAGCCCATCATCAGAAAGTGATACACCGTGTGAAAACCATGCGATAAAAACATTTTTAATTCTGCTAATCTGATGTTTTCTCACATTTTAATATACTCTAATACTAGTTATTACTCACTTCATGGAGATAATATGCAAAAAAAAACCAAAAAACTTTTTATTTAAGAAAACTGTTAATTACGGTCTAACAACAATTAATAATTGATTTACTCTAAAACATGTTAGTGCAGATCAGGTTTATCAAGAACAGGAAAGTTACAGTAATCGTATGAATGTCAGTGTATGGGATGGTGCATAAGTGTCCACTGTGTCTGCAGATATGAAACTAAAACAACAAAACCCCTGAATTTACAAGAGAACAGCTGGAGAAGAACTGTCCACTGGAGTGACCACTGTGCATGAAAGGGTTAATTCTGTCAGAATCAGAGATAAACAAAGATAGGAAATGACGGCGTCACGGTTGTCAAGGTAACACTGAAATACAGGCATCAGCAGGGTTTGAGTTACAGTGCCTCTGTTAATAAACAGCAAAAGCCTGCATTTCCCCCCAGTTAACACTCAGATTTAATTTGAACAATGAAAAGTGTTTATAAGGATCCACATGACAGAGGGATAGTGTCATATTTTATATAAGTTGGTATTTCAAAGCAAAAGAGGAAAAATGACTGTAGAAGTTGAAAATATGCACCCTACTTCTGCAGGTTTCTCCTATTAATCTAAATAGAATAGAATAGAATAGAATAGAATAGAATAGAATAGAATAGAATAGAATAGAACACAGGTGTCAAACATGTGGCCCGGGGGCCAAATCCAGCCCGTCAAAGGGTCCAGTCCGGCCCTTGGGATGAATTTGTGAAATGCAAAAATTACACTAAGATATGAACAATCCTTTTAGTTCAGGTTCCACATTCAGACCAATTCAATCTCAAGTGGGCAGGATTCAGTCAAATACTATCATAATAACATATAAATAATGATAACTCCAATTATTTCTCTTGTAAATGTAAATATTTTCATGTATTTACACTAAAGCAAAGTATAATTTCACAAAAAATGTGAACCTGAACAAATATAAATGTTTTTGGCATTGCCAAAATATATTTTTTCCTCCATATTTAACTTTTTTTAAGTGATTGATGAACATTTATTATAATATCATCCTCTGTATTTTGTGCTTTTTTTCCCAATGAAAATCAGTTATTTTCCTATATTTAATTCACTGATCATGTAGATGTTCATTAAAGCTCAGATTAAAGTTCCAGGTTATTATGTCAGAAACAGAGAAAGCAAAAGAGACTTTTTCAATACAGATATCAATAACTGAATTTAAAAACAAGTGTGTCCATCCACTGTCATTGATCCAACTCCATGGGTTTTACTGGTGAATCAATGTTGTGGAAGATGTGAAATGCAAAAATTACACTGATGATATTAATCATTTTAGTTCAGGTTCCACAAACAGACCAATATGATCAAGTGGGTCGGATCAGTAAAATACTACCATAATAACCTATAGATACAACTCCAAATTTTTCTTATTCATTTATGAATAAGAGGATAATTAGCAATAGTAAGTCTATAAGTTTATTACTAATAAAGTACTGGTGCTGACCAGAGCATCATGGGTAATGTCACATCCGTCCACCAGCAAAAGTTTTCACATACACGTGCTATTCCAAATCCAATATTTCTGAAAATAGAGCTTCCACTGTCAAATAATATCAGTAGTCTGTGCACAAATGGATTAGCATTATTTCGACACAGTTCTATGCATTTCTTACAACTTTTATTTTTTGACTAAAATGGCCACTCATTTGACCCCTTAAGGAAATTTTAGCCGATTTCAGAAATGTGTCTATATATATATATATATATATATATATATATATATATATATATATATATATATGTATATAAACTGAAAGAAATCCGATTAACCCGCATCAGAGTATTGAGGAGAAATCTAAATGTGTTAATCCGATTTCTCATAATCACATAACTGCTGTTATCGGATAAAGCCAATCAGATCTGATAACTCCAGAAATCGGATAATGATCGGAGTATAGGTGTGCATGTAAACGGGCTCGGTGATTGGTAATTGTAGCTGTCAATCAGGCATTTGACCCGCCCATTTAAAACACCTGTGATTGGATGAAATCTGTCTGTCGTAGGTTAAATGTTGTCGTTTTGAAACACATGGAAGGAGCAGATGCAGAAGTCTGGCGCCTTCTCAGACCAAACTGAATATCATCGTACTGAAAGAAAATGATGGGATTTTTACTCAGTGATGCTAAAAAACAACTATCAAACGCTGCAGCTTTGATCCACAGATGTCGTTCGTCGTCTGCAGCGGTTGTTTCTTCTGCCTCGTTGTCAGGAAAAAGTTTCGGTTCAGTTGGCAGTTTTAGAAATTCCAAGTATTTTTTGAGTGGAGAAATTTCTTCTTCCAGTTTCACGAATCTGTCTGAAATATCCTAAAAAAACACAATAAATAAACCTCTAATAAAACTGAATATTAGGTTTAGGTACTAACGACAAATTAAAGGTTTGACTATAATCATTTGCGATCAGTTTGACCCATAAAAACTTAATTAAATGCAGTTTCCATTGTGTTTACACCTGACCATCTCCACGTTTATGTGGTTGAATTAATGGGACTATTTTTTTGTAGTAGGAAGGTGGAAGGACACAACCACAACCAAACTTTTGCCATTGCCTCTGGCTGTTTATTAACACTTTACAGAGTTAAGTCTGGGAAATCAGCATGCAGGTAGGACACTGTGGGTCAAATATTCCAAATTCTTCTTAGATTGCACAACAGGGGATGGATATCTCAGTCCTTTGGGTTCCTGTCTGTGTAAGGATAGACAAAAATGAAAAAGTAGACATGTTGAGTGACATTCTGGTCAAATCCAGAGGTGGAAAAAATACTCACATTCTGTACTTAAGTAGAAGTACAGCTACTTGGGTGAAAAAATACTCCTGTGAAAGTAGAAGTACTGATTCAACTCCTTCACTTAAGTAAAAGTTAAAAAAAAAAAAAGTACAGCTTCTCAATTGTAATAAAGTACAAAAGTAAAAAGTAAAACTGCATTTTTTGCCATGAATGAAACAATAGCCTACTTATCATATAGAGCAGGGGTGATTAAAAAAAAAAAAGACAAAATCAAGGCCGAGAGAAATGAAGTCAAAACCATCTCTGAGGCATTTTTGAAACAAATATAACAATTTAAACCAAACTAACCAATGCACTGACATTTATTCCAATATAAAACTATATTCTGACATTTGTCATTATTGTTTTGTATCCCAGACCCCTGTTAGAAAAGAAACACCTGAATTCACAGTGTCCACATACTTTTGTCTACATAGTGTGTGCTTTATAAGGAACAAAGGGAGGAGTTTAGGATTAAGTTAAGAGTGTTTCCTTGTGGGTCTTGCTCAGGACAAACTTCAAATTGATTATCTGAGAGTAACAGAATTAATGGAGACAATTTACTCGTTTATTTTCATTTATTTTATTTCAGTTCCTCTTCCTGTTTTTTTTTTTTTTTTTTTTTTTTTTTCATTGTTTTGCTGCCAGTTCTCTGCTCTGCATTCCAACAGGCTTTGCCAAAACACCTTCAGGTGATTCACCAAAAAACAATTAAAACCAAAAGAAGAAGAAAAAGAAAGAAAGTGTTCCCAGTGTTCCTTAGCTGTGTTTTTAATCTATGAGTGTACGTAAGTTAAAGGGCCTCAGGTTATTTATTGTGGATCACTTTTTGTCCCCTTTTACAAACTTTTGTTTCCTAATCTCAGCTCCCTGTAGTTTCTCAGATCACTAAAGGCTTTTTAACAGTTTGTGACATTGTTTTGCATTTAGAAAATCAGTGTGCAACACATTATCTGCTAGATCTGTTTCCACTGATAATATTTGCATTTATCTATTTACATCTAATTCTCCAGAACATAGAAGTTTTTTGTGATACCGTCCAACTCTCCTGATTCTCTCCAAGTTGGACTACTTAACTTGTAAATGCATTCTTTTTTAAATTCTGTGGGAAATGTTCAGATCTATCGTACTTTTTTAGCTCACCGGCTGGTAGACCATGAACCATTGCGAAGGCGCTGTGCCTGTTTTTTTATGCGTCTTCCTTAGGACAATGTTTATAAAGTTTGTTCACAGTTTTGAGAAATTTAGATTTTTGGATTTTTTATGAATTTTTGTCATATAAAAAATGGCCTTTACTTAAAATGGTTCATATTTTGATGGTTTATAACATATAAATGGTTACAGATATCAATATAGTTCCTATTGATCACTGATAGGAAGTCACATATGGACTTTCATTTGGGTCCATGACCTTTGACCTTGAGTGACCTTAAAGGGTCAAACTCAAGGTCACCAATGTCTAGATTTCAACAATCTTTGTCTTTTAAACTACCGGTCAGTTTCATTTAACATGTTTTCTGTATCTTTCTTGGGACAATATCTGCAAAGTGTATTCACAGTTTTGACAAATTTAGATTTTTTTGAAGCATCAAAAATGTGCCTTTACTTCTAATGGTCCATGTTTGGATGGTTTATAACATATAAACAGTTACAGACATCAATATAGTTCCTATTGATCACTGATAGGAACTCATATATGGACTTTCATTTCATTCATGACCTTTGACCTTGAGTGACCTTGAAGGGTCAAAGTCAAGGTCACCAGTGTCTGGATTTTAACAGTCTTTTTCTTTGAAACTACCGGTCAGATTCATTTAACATTTTTTTGTGTATCTTTCTTGGGACGATGTTTACAAAGTTTGCTCACAGTTTTGACAAATTTAGATTTAGATTTTTTTTTAAATAAACTTTTGAAATATTAAAAACGTGCCTTTACTTCTGATGGTCCATATCTTTATGGTTTATAACACGTAAATGGTTACAGATCACTGATAGAAGTCACATATGGACTTTCATTTGGGTTCATGACCTTTGACCTTGAGTGACCTTAAAGGGTCAAACTCAAGGTCACCAATGTCTAGATTTCAACAGTCTTTGTCTTTGAAACTACTGGTCAGATTATTTTAACATTTTTTCTGTATCTTTCTTGGGACGATGTCTACAAAGTTTGTTCACAGTTTTGACAAAATTTGATTTTTGAAAAATGTTTTTATGAATTTTTGAAATCTTAAAAATGTGCCTTTACTTCTAATGGTCCAAATTTTGATGGTTTATAACATATAAACAGTTACAGACATCAATATAGTTCCTATTGATCACTGATAGGAACTCATATATGGACTTTCATTTCATTCATGACCTTTGACCTTGAGTGACCTTGAAGGGTCAAAGTCAAGGTCACCAGTGTCTGGATTTTAACAGTCTTTTTCTTTGAAACTACCGGTCAGATTCATTTAACATTTTTTTGTGTATCTTTCTTGGGACGATGTTTACAAAGTTTGTTCACTTCTTTTGGGAGGTTGATCTGCGTCATCCAGACCACAGGACTGGAACATAGAACAGAACCTGACAACCTCACAAATTCAACTGAAACAGAACATGCTGGTGACATACAGGGACACTGGTTGTATTTATTAATAATATCAGAAGCTGCATGTCACTCACTCACTCACTCTGTCTGATGTTTTACTTCTTAAACTTCTCTTAATGTTTGATGCATTTCTTATTTGATTGATGTTTTACTGTTGTGACGTAGAAATGGGGTGCATGGCCTAAAAACTGGCAGATAATCCGTCACGATGATACTCACGTCTGCTTTACCGGTTATTAATTGCATGTGGTAACGCGAGGGCAAACTGATCTGAAACCCTGCGCTGCATCACGAACATCACGTCACTTTGACAAAAATGAAAACGGACATGACAGATTACCCTACATGTATTTTTCTAGCAGATCCTTAAAAGCCATGACAGTATAATCTAAAAGTTGGATGTTCTGCTAGAATGTTAGTAATGTAGGCACCTGAGTCCTGCCTTAAATGAGATGTCACTGCTAACATCTGCCTCCTGATTCTGAAGCGGTTTCATTCCCACCACCTGCTCCTGTTACAGACTCTAAACCTGTAGAACTGAAACGGCCTAACCATGCTCCAGGCTGTTTTCTGACATAATGAGAAGGTTAAACACATTTTAAAATGCATGAATAAGCTGAATCTAAACACCACAAAAAGAAGAACTTCAAATAAAAGTTTAAATTGATTTTTAATATGCTATGAACCATTTAAATTTAAATTAAAAAAAAAAGCTCTATAGTCGACACATTGAACTGTTGGCAACAATAAACAAACCACAAAAAGAATTAAGCCATTTATTGATTTTGTTTATTTGTGTGTTTGTTTACTTATTTATATACTTACTTTCTTATTTCCTTTTTCAAAGTTGTTAATATTATGATTTGATGATGCTTATTTTATTATTATTTTCTTTTAGTTTTTTTAATATATATATATATATATACACCTTTTTTTCTCAATTGTAGATACGTTAGTTCAAAATAAATTAATGAATTCATTTTTTATTTATTTACTTACTTATTTACTTCCATATTTATACATTTACTTATATATATATTTATTCATTCATTCGATCAGTCATTCATTATTGATTGATTGATTGATTGATTGATTGATTCATTACTTTGACAAAAATGAAAACAGACATGTATTTTTCTACCAGATCCTTGTTGTTTGTGATGTGCAAATAAATAAGTACTTGAAATAAATACTTGTGTAGTCGACACATTGAACTGTTGGCTACAATAAACAAACCACAAAAAGAATTAAACCATTTATTTACTTATTTATTTGTTTGTTTGTTTGTTTGTTTACTTATTTATGTACTTTATTTTCTTTTTCGAACTAGTTAATATTATAATTTGATAATGCTTATATTATTATTTTCTTTCTGGGGGTTTTTTCTGTATTTTTTCCCTCAATTTTAGACATGTTAGTTCGACATTAATTCATTCATTTTTAATTCATTTACTTACATATTTATACATTTACTTATATATTTATTCATTCATTCAATCATTCATTCATTCATTATTTATTTTTTATGTGTTCATTCATTCAGTCATGCATTCATTCATTCTTTCATTTACTACTTTGACAAAAATTAAAATAGGCATGACAAATTTTTGCTAAATGTATTTTTCTACCAGATCCTTGTTGTTTGTGATGTGCAAAAATATAAGTACTTGAAATAAATACTTGTATAGTCGACACATTGAACTGTTGGCTACAATAAACAAACCACAAAAAGAATTAAACCATTTATTTATTTGTTTGTTTGTTTACTTATTTATGTACTTACTTTCTTATTTCCTTTTTCGAACTTGTTCTTATTATGATTTGATGACGCTTAGATTATTATTATTTTCTTTTTGTTTTTATATATAACTTTTTCTCAATTTTAAACACGTTAGTTTGACATAAATTCATTCATTCGCTCATCTTTTATTTATTTACTTACTTAGTTACTTACATATTCACTTACTCTCTTATTTCCTTTTTTTGAACTTGTTCATATTTTGATTTGATGATGCTTATATTATGATTATTTTCTTTGTGTTTTTTATAGATAACTTTTTTCTTAATTTTAGACACATTAGTTTGACATAAATTCATTTATTCATTATTTATTTATTTATTTACTTACTCTTATTACCTTTTTCAAACTTGTTCATTTTAGGATTTGATATTATTATTATTATTATCATTATTATTATTATCTTTTTTTTTTATATATGTATTTTTTTCTCAATTTTAGATACGTTAGTTCGACATAAATTCATTAATTCATTTTTTATTTATTTACTTACTCTCTTATTTCCTTTTTTGAACTTGTTCATATTATAATTTGATGATGCTTATATTATAATTATTATTATTATTCTATTATTATTATTATTTTCTTTTTTTATATATAACTTTTTCTCAATTTTAGACACGTTAGTTTGACATAAATTCATTCATTCATTCATTCAATTTTTTTAATTTACTTTTTTATTTATTTGCTTATATATTTATTTATTCATTCATTTATTTATCTACTTTTTTATTTATTCATTTTTAAATTTATCACTTTGACAAAAATGAAAACAGACATGACAAACTACCTTAAAAGTATTTTTCTCCCGGATCGTTAAAAGCCATGACAGTCCAATCTAAAAGTCTGACCTTCTTCTAGAATATTTTGTCACGTGGGCGCCTGAGTCACGGCTTAAATGAGATGTTGACATGAAGCTGTCATTGCTAACATCTGCCTCCTGATTCTGATGAACCTGTTAGCATTCCCACTGCCACCTGCTCCCTGTTATACCGCTAAACCTGTGGCGCCGCTAACATCTGCTGCTGGCCCCACAGCTCCATGACGGCTCTGCGACGCTGCTTTATTAGCCCCATTAAAGCTCTGCTGTGTGTTTTCAGGTCAGCTTCTGCCTCAACAAGCAGGCCACTTTGCTATTTTTCATCCTGCCTGAGGCCAGAAGAACAGAGCCTAGTGTTTCCTACCTGTAAACAACGTGGCTGGAACCTCAATTTAGTTTTCAGTAATATCACGAGTGTCCTACTTGGGGGGGATAAAAATAAATCATCAAAATTATAGTTTGATTCCTGACTAGTTCGAACTAATTGGGACACCTGGATAAAAAAAAAAAAAAAAAAATAGCCTTACATTTTTAGAGAAAGGAGATTTAAAAAAGCAAAGCTTGAAAGCATTCTAAAAATTCAGATGCTGTTTGCTGAAAGCTGCAGCCTGACATTTCTCACTTTCTTTGTCAGAAAAAGATGAAGAGGCACTTTTTTTTTTTTTTTTTTACCACGGAGGATTGGCTGGTCATGCAGCAGCTTTTGACAAAGTGTGAAAGGAAAAAATGTGAAAGGAGAACGCAGGAAAGGTAAAAATAAAAATGAGGGATTCACATAAAAATGGAAAATGCATGGGTCATTTTCTGTCCCTCAGATGTGTTTCAGTGTGTTTACAGTGTGTTTGGAGGTTTGTCCGGACGCTGCACACTGACTGATCCCTCACATTAGAGTCGGAGCCCCCCCCCCCCGGAAAACCATCCCCTTCCTCCTCTGTATATGTCCATCGGTCCCTGTTGGCCTGTGTCATAGCCATAAATAAGGCTACATTCCAGATGAGAACCACTGGTCTAAGCCACATTTTTGGCCAAATTATGATATAATAATTATCGTCATCAGTAGGGCGTTGCATGGGCAAGAATCTGGCGATACGATACAAATCACAATACTAGAATACTACTAGAATACTAGAAGAATTGAATTACAACAGAAATCTGTACAAATACTAAACACATTTTTATTTGATCACAACAGGATCTAATGCTATATCAAAAAATTTTCCCATTTTAAAACTTAAATTCTATTAGTTCAGAACTAACATCAGAACATTATTTTTGCGCAATCCCAACAAAGGAACTAACATTATTTAATAAAAGAGTGTTAAATAATAAATAAATAAAATATAAACAAAAAACAAAAACAAAAAACAAAACGAAACCTCCACAGTATCTGCATTTGAATAAATACCTAAAAATATTGATGCAGTACTTTTTAATATCGATACAGTATTGTGAAATGAAATATCGCGATATATTGCAGAACTGATATTTTCTTACACCCCTAATCATCATCATCATCATCATCATCATTAGGGCTGTGTATCGGCAAGAATCTGGCAATACGATACAAATAATCACAATACTAGGATCACAATACGATATATCATGATATATCATGATATATCATGATACTGTTAAAAAGGCAATTTTTTGTTTGTTTCTTTTTTTAAAATGATTATTTCCTTGAAAAATTGAATTACACCAGAAATATGCATAAATACTAAACAGATTTTTATTTGAACACAACAGGATCTAATGCTATATCACAAAATGTTCCCATGCCAAAACTCTAACTCTGTTTTACAGACATTACAGTTTCAGATCCTGTTCAAATGTTCATATTCTATTAGTTCAGAACTAACATCAGAACATTATTTTTGTGCAATCCCAACAAAGGAACTAACATTATTTGATAAAAGAGTGTTAAATAATAAATAAATAAAATATAAACAAAAACAAAATGAACCTCCACAATATCTGCATTTGAATAAATACCTAAAAATATCGATACAGTACTTTTTAATATCAATACAGTATTGTGAAATGAAATACTGGGATATATTGCAGAACCGATATTTTCTTACACCCCTAATCATCATCATCATCATCAAATCAAATGGAGAGCACAGACCTCCACCAAGGCAGATCAGCCCCCCCCCCCAATCACCACCAAAATTTAATCATTTTTTCCTTGTGCCAGTATCAACATTTCCTGAAAATTTCATCAAAATCTGTCCATGACAGACAGACGAACAAACCCTGATGAAAACATAACCTCCACCCTTCCTTGGTGGAGGTAATGATAATAACTTTATTTATATACAGTAGCACCTTTAAAAACTGAGTTTACAAAGTGCTTTGACAGACAAAGCAGAAGGGCACAACACAACACAATAAAAGATGTGTATGTTCAGCAAATGCAAAAACATGACACTGAATACATTTGACTGTATCGTAGTAGAGAGGGCAGAAATAACATGACACGATGCAGTCAAATCAATGCGAAAATGAAGGAATGCAATGAAACAACATCATATCTGTCAATATAAATGAATAACCAAAACAGGGTAAAATTAAATATTTAACATTAAAAACATTAAAAAGAGACAGTATCACATAAAGGCAAGCCTGTAAAAAATGTGTTTTAAGAAGGGATTTAGAAGATGTTACTGGTTCTGTAAGCCGTATGTCTGAATAACTTTGCTTTCCTAACACTGTTGATTCATGTTATGCAGATATCAGAATTTGGACAAAAAAATGGCTTAGATCAGTGGTTGTCAAAGGGGGTGGGGGGGGTGGGGGGGTTGCGTTGGCGACTAAAGATTAACTTGTAATTTTTATTTATTTATTTATTTATTTTTTTGCTTGAATTTAGGAAAAAAAATCTGCCAATGGAACAAGTGAAAATGATCTTGCTAAGATTTCTTGAAATCAGATTTTCCAGATCTATTGTCTAAAAATCAGTTCTTATATCTCACTGAAAAGTTCCTCTTTAGGCGATTATGTCTGATTTTAAGTGTGATGAGATATTTGGACTACAAATGAGAAAAAATACACTTGGTAAGATTTAGATTTTTGCAGTGCATCGACTTTAGCTGCTAGTTTTTGTTTCTTTTTAACCTGTGAAGATCTACAGCTATTATTACCTCCACCAGGAGGTATTGGGATCACTTTGCTTTGTGTGTTTGTTTGTTTGTTTGTTTACAACTTTAGGGGGAAACTATTCCAACCATCTTTACCAAATCTTCCCCACAGATAGGCCTCGGCCCTGGGACCAACCCATTACATTTTGGGCCAAGTAGGACAAAGTTCAAGGTCACACCAAGGTCACAACATCTACAATGTTCTGATCTCTCATCATTGAGCAATTTTCGAAAATAAATAAAAAATACAAAACAACTCCAATTAGCCTCTAATTTGATCCACCTGTAGCTTAGAACAATATCTTGTATCTGGCACAAACTTGTCCACATCCACTGTGGAATGTGGACTCTGTGGACATTTACATTTAACATTGAAAATCCCATTTACCACACATTTTTCATTATAACTCAACAAATATTGATTGGAATTGAATCTAATTGGACATACACATGACTGGTACCAAGCTTCAACTTTTTCTGCTGTATGGAACAACCTTGAAACTGTTGAATTTAAAAAGAAATAGTCGATCCACACATGCACACTGTTCGGGGTGCTTGGTGGAGGTTTGCGTTCTCTGAACACTTGTTTTGTTGTTGTTTTGACTTCCATTTTCCTCACATGTAACCTTTCCTTAGCATTTATTATAACATTTTCCTCTTCAAATCATGTATTTTTCCTGTATTTAATTGACTGATTGTGTACATGTTCATAAAAGCTCGAAGTGAATTCAAAGGTTATTATGTCAAAACAGAGAAAACTGAAGAAAAAGTGACTTTTTCAGTAAAAATACCATTAACTGAACATAAACCCAGTGTGTCCATCCACTGTCATTGATCTAACTCCATGGGTTTTACTGGTGAATCAATGTTGTAGAAGATGACTGTGTTTCCATGGTAACTCCAGAGCCTCATATATGGATCATATCTTTTATGCATATTTTAAAATGCATAAATAAACTGAATTTAAACAACACAAAAAGTAAAAACTGTTAT